>NW_027094086.1:77370356-77960812 GCF_029207755.1 Chamaea fasciata
CCTTCCTGTCTGTTCTCTCCTTCCTTCCTTCCTTCCTCTCCCCTCCCTTCCTCTCTTTCCTCCCTTTCTTCCTGTCCCTGTCTGTTCTTTCTTCTTTCTTCCTTCCTTCTCTCTTACTGCCCCTTCTTCCTTCCTCCCCTCTTACCTTCCTTCCTCCCTTCCTCCTGTCCTCCCTCCATCCCTCACTTCCTCCCTTCCTGTCTGTTCTCTTCTCTCCTTCCTTCCTCTCCCCCTCCCCTTCCTCTCTTTTCTCCCTTTCTTCCTGTCCTGTCTGTTCTTTCTTTCTTCTTCTCTCTTACCATCCCTTCTTCCTTCCTCCCCTCTTACCTTCCATCCTCCTTCCTCCTGTCTTCCCTCCATCCCTCACTTCCTCCCTTCCTGCCCTTCCTTCCCTTCCTCATCCTGACGCTCCACCTCAGCCCTCCCACAGCTTCACACCTTCTTGACCTCAGCCTTCCCAATTGCACTGCAACCACCCACAAGACACTTCAATGTCCTAAAATACTACAGGCACCACCAGCCATCCCCAAAAGTGCCTCCTGCTCTCCCTCCCTCTAACGCCCACACTCCAAAAGCCCAAACCACCCCATCCCCCCATTCCAATCTCCACCTCTCACTAACTTTAGTGCACCCCCACACTTCCATCCCCACCCTACACCATCCATCCTATCCATCCACCCCCATCCATTCCCTGCTGCTCCCTTCGGCCGCAGCCCAGCAGATGCAGCTCGCAGCTCCCAGGGGGCTGCAGTTCCTTGCCAGGGCCGGTGCTGGGGCAGCTGCCACCTGGGCCCCGGGGGAGCAGAGACAGCAGCCCAGGCAATGGCTGGGGCAGGGCCAGGCTGGCTCCAGGCTTTCGAGCCGCAAGAGCTCCTTCACTGCAGGGGGGCTGGGCCACTGACCAGGCTCCGCAGGAATGCTCACAGCCCCGAGGCTGCTGCAGCTCCAGGAGCCTTCCGACACCCCTCCCAGGGATGCCTAGGCTTCCATTGCCTGCTCTCCATCATCCCTCTGACCCCCTTTTAGCTCAGCCCCTTCTGCCATTCTCACCTCTGCCTCGGCCAGCGTGTCCACTCCGGGGGCTGACACAGCTCTGGCGGCTGGGCCAGAAGCAGGCCAGCCCCAACATTCACCTCTCTGTGACACCACAGTGCTGCCAGCCCCCAACATTCCGTGCCTGGAGACGTTCCAAGGGAAGGTCCAAGCAGCTGCCAGCAGTCAGCACAAGCCACCGGCCGCTCAGCAGCCCTGGTCTGGGCCCCCTGAGGACTCCCTCTGCACACAGCTCAGGGAAGGTCTCTTTGCCTACCTCCACAGTGCCACAGGCAAGTATCACATATACTTCCACAGCTGTGCCCAGAGCTGACAGGGAGTGGCCACTTGATTAAAAAAGAAACAATTATCCCCAAGAGAAAAAAAACGCTCCGACCCCCGGCACAGCTGCTCCCTACTTGCCTCACTACTTTCACCTGCACGCACAGCACCTCAGCCTGCAAGCAATCAGCATTCCTCAGCCACATCTGCAGCAAAAGCAGCTTGAGGACAGCCTTGCAGCAGCACTTTTCTCATCCCACTGACAAAGGCCCCTGGGAAGGCAGCTCTAGGGCCCTTGCAAAGGGCAAGGCCCAGTGCCTCGGCCCACAGGGGAGAAAAGGCCTCTCAACTGGCTGCCCCTCTGGCAGGTCAAGCCTGCTCCCAGGCTGCTTCACACACAGCATTCTTCTGCAGGACAGCACAAAGCTGACACTCAGCTCTGCCTTCTCCATACTCCCTGTCCTAAAGCTGCCTGCGAGAAGTTTAGGCTCAGCTCCCGTGGCACAATCCCTTCTGGCCCCGGCCATAGCGCCGGCAAGGTCTCGGCGTGCCCAGGCTTTGTTGCAGCCACAAGGAAATCTCCGGCCTCAGGCTCACCTTTCCTGCTCAGCCTGACTCCCCAGTGCCCCAGCAGCAGGAAATTGTCACATGTGCCTGCTAATGATGCCAGCAAACGCCGCACCTGGGCAGCGCAGGCGCTGGCAATTTGCTGCATCTCAACACTGCGCTCTGGCAAATTACCCCATCTGGACACTGCTGGTACCAGCAAAGATCACCTACCACATATCAGGCTCCAGGTGCAGCTAGACAACTGCCCCTAGATTCTTTCTTTCTTTTCTTTCTTTCTTTTCTTTCTTTCTTCTTTTCTTTCTTCTTTTCTTTCTTTTCTTTCCTTTCTTTCTTTCTTCTTTCCTTCTTTCCTTCTTTCCTCTTTCCTTCTTTCCTTCTTTCCTCTTTCCTTCTCTCTCTCTCTTTCTTTCTCTCTTTCTTTCTTCTCTTTCCTTTCTCTCTTTCTTTCTCTTCTTTCTTTCTCTCTTTTTCTTCTCTTTCCCCTCTCTTTTCTCTCTCTCCTTTCTCTCTCTCTCTTTCTTTCTCTCTTTCTTCTCTCTCTCTCTCTCTTTCTTTCTCTCTCTCTCTCTCTCTTTCTCTCTCTCTTCTCTCTCTCCTCTCCTCGCTCTCTTCTCCTTTCTCTGTCTTCCTTCCTTCCTTCCTTCCTTCCTTCCTTTCTTCTTGCTCCCTTCCTCCCTTCTCCCTCCCTCCCTTCCTTCCTTCCTTCCTTCCTCCCTTCCTTCCTTCCTTCCTTCCTTTTCTTTCTCTCCTCTCTTCTCTCTCTTCCTTCCTCTCCCCCTCTCTTTCCTCCCTTTCTTCCTGTCCTGTCTGTTCTTTCTTCCTTCCTTCTCTCTTACCGTCCCTTCTTCCTTCCTCCCCTCTTACCTTCCTCCCTCCATCCTTTCCTTTCCTTTCCTTTCCCTTTCCTTTCCTTTCCTTTCCTTTCCTTTTCCTTTCCTTTCCTTTTCCTTTCCTTTCCTTTTCCTTTCCTTTCCCTTTCCTTTTCCTTTCCTTTCCTTTCCTTTCCTTTCCTTTCCTTTTCCCTTTCCTTTTCCTTTCCTTTCCTTTCTTTCCTTTCCTTTCCTTTCCCTGTTCCTTTCCTTTCCTTTCCTTTCCTTTCCTTTCCTTTCCTTTCCTTTCCTTTCCTTTCCTTTCCTTTCCATGTTTCTCTTTATCAGTCTTGATCTCACTTATCTCATTTAAGCCATCTTAGTTCTTGTTTATGGGCCTGAGTTTAAAGTATTTGGAATAGCCTTCCCAGGCAAATTATACCTGAAATTTCCTAGTTATCATGGTCTGCTGGAGAAGGAACACACATTTTATTCAGTGGGGATGTTCCCCCACGCTGCAAAATTTCAGATAGGAGATGCAAAGGGACAAAGAATATTCTGTGTAGTTGCCACCTTTTGAGATCTTGAGAACTTTGCAGCTAATGTGTGATATCCTGCTCAGAACATCATACCACATATTTAAGAGGCTTATACTGAAAACAGTTTTACAAGGTTGGCAGGAAGCTTATCTTTTTCAGAAGATTTGGCATCCCTTGCATGGTTCAAGTTCTTGGTCCAATATCCCCACCTCCACCTCTCACTATACATACAAATATTCTTCTTTTTTTTTATTCTTATTTTTTTTTCCCCCTCAGGAGGAAAAAAAAAAAAAAAAAAAAAAAAGTGCTCTTTCATTCTCACTGCCCCCAAACAAGCATCTGTCTTATCCATCTTATCACTATGGACAACTGCAGAAAAAAATGTGTAAAGTGGCAAGGATGTTTATATGGAATACATGATTGGAACAAAATTAAAAGTAGGAAATACAGTAGAATAAAAGTAGAAATTGGTAGGAAGACAGAAAGCATCTATGGATGTTAAAATCCTTTAGATTTAACTTTGATATCTGTAAGATTGATTTTTATATTTTCATACATTAAATGATGTGTTTTCTTTAATATGTAAATTAATTTATAAAACCTAGAAGTTTTCATTAGAGAATTAGCTTCAAATCTGAGTTTTGTTTATATAACTTAAAGTCTCAAAATATAAATTTAAGCCGGTTCATTTCAATGGCTGAGGCATCTTGAAAGTATCCTTAATGTGGGTTTAAAATTTGCTATTTTGTTTCTTATAAAATAATCCTGACCCATATGGATAAAACTCCTTAAAATTTTACCTTCCACACAGTTTTTTAAATGTCACTAAATGATGGGGCATTATTCATGCCATTACATGGCAGTCGGTAAAGAGCAGAAAACCCTACTCTAGACCTAGTTTTAGCAATACGTCTACATGGGATTGAACAGCAGTTTTCAACAGTGTATTTTAGTCTAGAAATAACAATTTTCTTTTTTGTGCAGAAACTTGCCTAAGGTGAAAAACTACAGACTATTAGGAAAGTAGTCAGTATTTTTCTGTTTCTGGCCCTAGACAGGACAGTTTGAACTGGAATATGTTATGCAGTAAAGCTAGATCTAGAGATGTTTAAAATTATTTTAATTAAAATGAAATATCATTCTCAAGTGGAGAAGGCCAAATTACTAGTTTTAAAAGTGTGTAATTTGAAGTACCCTCTTAATACAGGTGCAGTGTATTTAATAATAACAGATTTGTTTTGGTTTGTAGATGGAAGAACTAATTAGCAGATCAACAGATGGCATGAATCTATATATCCATATATAGATTATATGTCCATATCCTGTTTCAATACAGTGTAAATCTATAGCAAAGCTTGAACATGGCTAGACATAAAATTGGGACTATCTTCATCCCACTTTCCATCTCTATGGTCTTGAAAATAACTAAAGACTAGACCTTCTTGTGAGTTTTGTTTACCTACTCTTTACTTTATTCTTACTCCCTTGTGTAAGAAACAATAATCAGCCATACCATTTCGTCTATGTATCAGTTTGTGGGTATTTTGTATGGTCTTTGCACTTTTTTGTTTCATGGCATTTAATGAGTACTAGAAACTCAAGGACTGGAAATTGGATAACACATAATTTGCTGAGTTAGAGTAGGTGTCTGCCCTTTACATTATACTAACATTTCAGCAAATGTGACACAAACTTAAAAAAAAAAAAAAAAAATCACTGTTTTCATGTGCACTGGGACAACCGTGGACAGCAGGAAGAAGTTCTTTCAATCAAACAGTAATATGAACACTTTAGAAGTCTATATGAGCTTTCAGCTAATATCTGTGAAGTACTGGAAAAAATAGAGCACTGCAAGAAATGACAGGTTTAAATTTGTGCAGAGAACAAACAGGAGGAGTCAAGAGAGCAGTAGGCTTTGAATTTCCCATTTAGCTGATATCCCTAAAATTGAAGTGTGTACATATAAATGGTAATAGTATAATTCCATGAAAAATTATTTGTCTTCTGTATATTTACATAGTATAGACTGTACTAATTTAATTTTTGCTCAAGTTTAAATTCTCTGTGTGTGTCTGCCTAAACAAGGGAAGTCTGACTCATGCTAGAGAGACATTTCTAAGATTAGAAAAATTATTCAAATATAAGGTGGTGAAATTAAATACCCAGTTGCCTCCTATATCCATTACACAGTAGACGTAGATGAAAAATGGTGTTTGCAGTCTCTTTTTTTTTTTTTTTAGGAAATTTCCTGTTCATGCAATGGTAGTCTTAAAATAATCTGCTTATACAAAGTGTGGAGGGTTCTGCTGTGCTAAAGAACTGATGTGATGATGACCTCTTTAGAAGTCATCTATGCTGGATGGATTCCAATGCTTCAAAAATCTACGGCAAATTTTTTTGTCTCCTAATCTGTAGCTTGATTTGCTAGTACCTCAGAAAAGATTTCAGGATCAAATTTTCCCTCCCCTAGACACTCAGAGATGGTTGCAAAGTGTTCAGTACAATTCCATCCTGCACTTAATGCTGGCGCACAGAAGTTGAGAAGGAAATATGGAGTAAAGAGAGAAGTGGTTTGAATGTTGAGGGGGAAAAGAGGTTGTGCCATAGCTACGAATGGGGAGGAAAAAAGAGAAACAGTCTTTAGCTTCCAATGAAGGTAAAATATTATATGTGTAAGTCAGCAAAATGTAAAAGTATTTTTGAAACTTAGGAGATGAAGAACATTAGGGGAACAGCTTAGGGGTACAAGAGTTTTAAAATCCTGAGGCTTACGAACCTAAGTAAAGGCTGAATTCAGAAAAGTAGGACTTCTCTTAGCTTCAGTGTTGTGCTATTTTTGGAAGAAAAGAGATAAAACATGGTTATGTTGGCATATGAAATATTATCCCTTTAGGAAGAAAGTATCTGAAATAATTGTTTATTTCCTCACATTTTCCCTTTTTATGTACAGTTGGATTACAGAGAGAATTGCTCTAATTTACCTGGGTTAAACATGAGCACATAACATTCCTGTGTAAGCATACAGTACAGACTCTGGAGCTGGCTGTCACATGTAACAGTTTTAAGTTGTAAATATGCTAAAGTCATGCACAGTTAGAAAAAAAAAGTGGGAAGATTATGGGAGCTCCATTTCTTACTATGCATTCTCAAAAAAACCCCCAAATCTCAAAACTGTTGTCTGTTGTTTTGAAGACCTTATCAGATGGTTATCAAAATAAATTTCAACTACAGAGTTTCTCTTTAAATATTTTAAACTTGAATATGTTTCATGCTTTTTTGTTGTTGCTGGGTTTGTTTTGGTTTTGGGTTTTTGAGTTTTTTTGTAATGCTAAACATGGGAATTTTCAACTTCAAAAGTGAGGTTTTGTCCTTCCCTTCCATACTGCCAGAGGCTGGTTTATTCCTCATGTTTTTTTAAAGATTTTCCAGTTAAACTTTTGTGTGTTGCTTAGTTTAATGTGCACCGCATGGACCCAGTTTGCTGCTTCTACAGTCCACTGTAGACTAACCATCACTTTGAGAAGAGTTTGCAAACTTTGCTGCTTCCAGATATAGTTCTGAGATGCTGAGAGTTCACAAAGTCATTTAACTTCAGTATACTTCAAACAACTGTGCAAGTGCTGGCAGAAAAGGGAGCTCTTATGCCCAGGAAATTTACATTATTAGTGGTGGGCTTCTGCAGTGAGTGCAAAGTAAGTGCAAAAACAAACTTTTAAGAAGAAAAAAAATTCTGGAATTTACCATTTCTATATACAAGAAAGACACTAAATATGGAATACATTTGAAGGCTCCTCTTATATTTGAAAAGAATTAATCATTATTTTTGTCAGTCTTCAATCCACATACTTCCAGGAATTCTTGATCTGACTTGAGTAGTCACCCTATTATGGTAGTGCTATGAAGGCCCATCATGGAAATATTTAAAATAAAATCCTCTTCCCTTTTCCTGCAGTCCATGATGAGGAAATAAACCTCTAAAGCATTACATCTTGGAGCACTCTTATACAGGTGAAACACTTAGTTCATCCTGTGAGGCTCCAGTGTAGATACTAAGGTAGCAATTGAATCAGCTGTCAAATAAAGTTGTTTGTTAACATTAATGTTAATGTAGTTCGTCACCCAAAATTTGGTGAGCATTAATACATATCGTTATTTTCAGGTTTTTACTGAGGACCGTGTTGTGTGTGAGATTCAGAAAGCAAAATAGATTTGACTATTTTTCACTAGCAAGCAATATTAATCTGCCTGACCAGGAGGAGGTCATGGCTTCTCAAAACATTTGTGAAATGGCTTCTAATTTTTCTGTTTCTACCTTTGTGTCCTCATGTAGACCTATAATTATTTAAGGATTTTGCTGAAATCGCTTCTAATTGCACAGTCAGTTTGGTAGCGTTTTAATATCTGATCTTTGAATCTAGGGACTGAATGTTCTATGATATTATCTGCTGATTTTTTGCATGCATTGTTCTGTCTCCAGACACTTGCTGACTTTCCAGAAACATTCTCTGCCAAATTTCAGTTTGAACATGATATAATTTTTTGTCCCTTCTTCTTATAAGTTCTTACCTTTGGCACCTAAAAGCCTTCTCTGCAAAGAACTTGTAAAAGTGCTCTGCTTTCCAGGGATATAATGATGTACAGCATGACAGTTCCAAGTCATGGCTCAGTTTGTGTGAGTATGCAACAGCTGTGCACTTTCATCAACATTTGCCATAAATTTTGAAATCCCAGACATAAGCACCATCTGGCTGTGCAAGTTCCTTTCATAAGCTGGGCACTTCCTTAGTAGCTCAGTTTCTGTGGATACATGCAAAAGGATCTATGCTTCAGAAAGCACTGGGGTTGCTGAAGAAGAGCTATGTACAAGGTAGTCTTTTGTGATAATAACCCAGGTACATGTTTAATTTTAAATGTGCTTTGGTTCTCTTTTTATACAATGCACTAGCACTTTGCTAGTGTAGGAAAAAGACAGTAAAAGTTTAGCCTGAATGTAGTCCTGTGCTGAAAAGTCCTTGTTGAAAAAGGTAACTTGCATTCCTTCTGTAGAATTAACACATAGATGTTCATGATAATAGAATTAACACACTTTAAAAAAGATCCTGTGGTCTGGCTATTTTTTTCTTGCATTTGACATCATCAGAGTTCACTGCAAGGAGTAGCAGGTGCTATGCAGCTCTTCCTTACCATCCTCTGTCTGCTGTTTATCAATAACTCACTGTATGGGTTACTGAAACATTTCTAATGTAGATAGTTGATAGATGTTCTCATTATCAAAAAGCTGCAGGCTGTGTCATTATCATCATCTTCTTTCCAGCATTACTATATGCATTGGCTTGCTAATATTTTGCATATGTTTGGGAAAGAAGAACAATTCAGCAATTCTCCCTATCAATTCATGTTCCTGATGATTTGCTCTTCCTGTCTTTTCCTTTTCCTCTTTTAAATTGTGATGGTGCAACAAAATTCTGTTTAAATTACATTTAGGTCAGTAGATCTAGAGAGTGATTGCTTGCTAGAGAACTAAGTTAAAGATAGTGTCCTTGAATAAAATGCTGATAGATTTACTATGTTCCCTGGTGTTATTCCAAAATTAGAATACAAAACTATATGACTAAATCTGGTTTCTTAAACTTGAAGATATCTAGATGAATGCTGATGTAAGAATTCTTCATGAATATTTGCTACAAATTTCAAACATCTTCTTTTGTTGCTGTGGGGTTTCTTAGGCTTTCTTTTTATTATTATTTATTCTTTTTTTTTAATGCAGAGGCTTTTGCTTTACTTACACTTTACATCTGATATTTCTGAGAGTTCTGAGGGAAGAATGGCTGTACTTTTTAAAGAATGCATATACTACAATATCTATACAAATATTTTAGATTTATTGTTGGCAATTCTTTTAAATAATTGTTATGGTTTAGTAATAATGGTATTCTCCAATTAATGCTCCAACTAAAACCATGCACGTCTCGTTCCACCTTTTGCGCTCCCCATCCCCATGGCAGGATGGAGAGCAGAATTGGAGGCACAAATGGAAAACATTACAGGCAGGGATAAGAACAATTTCCTGGAAACAGCAATGAGATAAGAAAACAAACAGTAATAGCAACAATATTAATAACAAATGTGTACGAAGATGGATTCACATGCAAAATGCTCACTGCAGAGTTCACAACGCAACCACAGCTATACCACCCTGAATGAAAGAAAGCCTTCCCTCCGAAGAAACTCCCAACAATGACATGAGGTGTCATGGAATGATATTGAATAATATCTGTGTCCTACCCATGTCTCCTCCTGCCTACTGCAAACATTAACCTTATCCTGGCTGGAACTAGGACAATAATGTTTAGGTCAACAAAGCCAGAAAACAATATCACTTTGCCGATATTCATCCCTAGTAACGAGTACTGGCAACTCTTAACATATAAAAAACCTATCCAATTGTATATCTTCTGTAATCAACACAGGCAGAGAATTCTGTGGTTTTTACAGAGAACCCTGCAGAGAAATGAACTTGAAATTACTAGCTTCCAGGATTTCACAAGCCTAAAGTACTTGGCCAAATTATTTTGTGAACAGGTTTTTGTAGCTCAGAAGAAACAATAGCTAGAGATGTTCCACATTTTAGTATTATGGCAAAATGGCCACTTGATATTTTAGGAAAAAGAAAACCTGCAGAATCAAGTCTGAAAACCACTGAAGTAGAGGAATGAGTGGAATATCTCCTCCTGAAATAGTTTTAAAATACACTCAGATTGGTAAGTAGCTGACTTTTCAGAGGGTTTGAACAATCTGAGTTCCCACTGAATTCAGCTTCTTTTCTTAAACAATGTCAGGCCTTAATTAAACCTTTAAATTCAAGGGAAATTTAGACAAAAAACAAAGGGTTTAGGATTAATTTTTTTTTTCCTTTTTCTATGTGTGCTGTGAAATACCAAATTTTCTGGGTTTTTTAGATAATTTTTTCATTTGTTAATTTATCAGTAGTAGCGAAATTTACACCAAACTGGCTATAAGCTTTTTGAAAATATTTATTTGAAAATTGCTAACCAAAAAGGAAAGCTGTTTATTTTTTTCTTAAATCAATGTCTTTTCTAAATAATTTAAATCTATAATCATTAACTGCAATGACTTCTGCTAGCTCGTGCTCCTTTCGCTTTTCTTAGGTTTTTGTTAATTATTATTAAACCATTTATGCTGCTCAGTCAATGTTCTGTACTTAAGCTCAGCAAGAAGACCTGGTTCTGTGTTTTGGAGAAGTTCTATCTTCATATTCTTGAGGCAGACAGGCACTGTTTATTGGCCTGGTTCTATGGCACTGTTTTAAACTGATCTGTCTTTGACATGTCTATATCTTTTACACATAAAATTGTCTCTCAAGTACTGATATAAAAAATGGTTGCAAAAATAATTTCTTTCTTTTTAAATACAAAACTTAAATTAAATTCAGGGGATGGGGCTGGGGGAGAAGCCCCATGTTTGGCATGTCTTTTTAGAAGTTAGGTCAAGATTCCTTAAAACAGTACATTCTGACCTTCTTTTTCTTAAAAAGGGTAAGTGCACAGAAGATATGTGTGAAAGAACTCAAAACTCTATATTGAAAGCAATAACAATAGGAATTCTTTCATTACTGCTTTTTTGTACTTGCCCTGACAAACACCAATCAGACTGTAAAAAGCACTAGTAACTCCAATAAATATTGCTAGATCTTCTGATGAAAGCACTTCCAGTCAACACGGATTTCTCTAGATTTCCAAGAGCATTAAAAATCATAAAGAGAGGCTTTATGATGACATCAGATAACTCTTTATGTAGTCTTGGAGGCAATTCAGGCTTTAGAGACTTACAGGGATCCAGATGGAAAAGCAGATCCCTCACAACGTTTGGGTCAACTGCGAGTTTATCATTCTCACAGCCGTGGTCCTCCAGCTCAAGGCACTGTCACCACCTTGGTCCATCATTGGTGTTGAAAACACAGGCAGATAAAGAATTTAACAACTGTGTCTTGTCTATATCCACATTTGTGAAGAGACCATCCCCATCCTCTAAAAGGCTAATGTTATTTCTGCACTCCATTTTGCATTAATGTATATAAAACTCCCTCTTTTTATTGTCCCCCATAGTTCTGGCCAACTGCAGCTCTAATTGAGCTTTGACCACATGACTTTTCCCTATAGTATCAAGCATCATCTCTGTGTTCCTTCCAATCACCTGACCTTGCTTCTATTGGGCATACACCTCCATTTTTTGTCTCATATCCATCCAAAAGATCCCTGCTCAGCCAAGACAGCCTTCTGCCTTTTTTGCTTAACTTCTGACATTTTGGAATTGCCTGCCTCTTAGGAGGTGGTGCTTAAAATATAACCAGAACTGAGGGGCCCTATCAGCCTAAAAAAAAATTTGCTGGGGACTTTACTCACTTGTTCCCTGATTAGTCTGAAGTCTGCTCTCTTGTCCAGAGTTGGAATTTCGGTGGCACTTTTCCTCTTGTCAGAAGATATTTAAGCTCAATTGCTTTGTGGTTGCTGTGGCCAAGAAGTCCACCAACCACCACTTCCCTCATGAGGCCCTTTGTTAATGAACAACAAATCAAGTAATGCATCTTTCCAAACTGGCTCCCTTAGTACCTGTACCATGAAGCTATGATCCAGGTGTTTTAGGAATCTTCTGGAACTGTTTGTGTCAGTTTTGTGATATTCCCAGTTAATTTCTGGCAAGTTGAAGTCTTCCTTAAGGACAAAGGCAGTTCATTTAGAGGTGTCTCTTAGTTCCTCAAAGAATAATAATGGGTGTCACCATCCTGACTATGTAGTCTATAGAAAACTCTCACAATGATATCCACACTATTTGCTTGTCCCTTAATCCCTGACAAGAGTCTCTCAATCGTGCCATTGTGCAGCATGGGCTCCATACCGTCCTGCCCTTCTGCTGCATACAACATTCACCTCCCTGTCTCTTCCACCCTGCCTATGCCTCCCAAAGATCCTGTAACCATCTAATAGGGCACTTCAGCCCCAGGAGCAGGTTTTACTTATGCCAATGATTTCAAATCTCTGAGACAGGGCCAAAGTTTCAAGCTCCTCATTTGCTCCTCATGAGTGCATTGGTATAGAAACCTTTCAGGTGGGTTTGTGGTACCTGACATCTGCTGGAGCAGAATGAGGGATCCTATTAGAGTTCCTTTCCTCAATATTTCTATCCCACCATCCCACTTCCTATCACTGGAAAGCCTGGTTTTGTCCCTTCCCACACATGATACTGAAACGGAAAGAACAAGTTTTGAATAAAGGGACGGATTTTGTTTTCTACACATTCCTTCTGGTATTTTGCATTTAAAACATCAGCTCTGAGAATCGCATTAATCTCTCCTCATATTTAAAAGCATAAGAGGGATTTCAGATGACTCACAGGAATAGAATGGAAATATTAACTTTCCAAGTTAAAACATCAAGAGATTTAACAACCTAATTTTTATAGTATTTCATGGTAAAAAAATGAAATAATTTCTTAACTTTACAATCCACTGCAGTGCAATAATATTTGTAGTTCTACAGAACCAGCATAACAATAAAAGGGTTTTTTTTGTAACTGTACCTCAGCTATTAGAACACTTTCAGCTACATCCTTTGTTGTGGAATTTTTATGTAAATGGCTTTTTCATGTCATGGGTAATCATAGAATACTTCAGCTTGGAAGGGATCTTAAATCATCAAGTGCCAACTCCACCCCCCTGGGACAGGGACACCTTCTACTAACCAGGTTGTTCAGAGATCTATCCAAGCTTGCCTTCAACACTTTCAGGCATGAGTTATTCATGAACAACAGCTTCTCTGGGCAACCTGTTCCAGTGCATCAACACCCTCACTCTAAAGATTATTTTCTCAATATCTAATCTAAAACGACTCTCTCAATTTGAAACCATTCATGCCTGTTCTGTCATTGCATGGTCTTGTAAATAGCCTCTCTCCATCTTTCTTGTAGCCTCCCTCCAGGTACTGGAAGGTCATAATTAGGTCACCCCAAAACGTTTTCTTCTCCAGGCTAACAATCCCAATACTCTTAACCTGTCCTCTTACGAGAGATGATCATGTTGGTGTCCCTCCTCTGGACTCATCCCAACAGCTCCATGTCCTTCCTGTGCAGAAGACCCCAGAGCTGGGTGCAGCACTGCATTTAGGGTCTCACCAGAGCAGAGGAGAGGGGCCTCCTTTGCCCTCCATACTGTTTTGGGTGTAGCCCAGGATATGATAATGTTGCTTTCAGAAATGACTTGGAAGGATGAGGTTTTTAAGATAGGTGTTCACATTTCATCTGTGCAAAATGGTATAGCACAGTGGTTCGTTTCCTTTACAGTGTTGCTTGATTGCTGTACAGAGCTGATCCCAAGCCTAGCCTGAGATTTGAGAGAAAACGGCTTTCCCTGCTTTACAGGAGTCAGTATGGGATGACACTAAATAAAGAACTTGTAAAGAGGGACTGAGAAAAATATCTACTCCTAAAAAATCACTGAAGAACTTTCTTTCATATCTTCTATTTTTTATTTTCCTCACTGAGCATTGATATATTTCCTTTGGAAAGATGTAGTATATGTGACTTCATGTTCTAATGAAATGTATATTTAAAATTTTGTTATCTTTTGCCATACTGTAAGCAAAAGGGAGGGAGTTGAAACTCGTGACCGGTATGGGACCTCATGAGCAGTTTTATAGTCATATTCAGGGAGACTTTTTAACTCTAGCACCTACACAAGCAGAAAAAAAAAAAAAAAAAAAAAAAAAAAAAAAAAAAAAAAAAAAAAAAAAAAAAAAAAAAACGGTCCTGGAATTAATGATCAGATGATGCGTGTAATAATATGTAATATTATGAAGCATAAATATGAAATTTTGAATCTCAGATGTGAAATAAGAATACTTTTTCCTAATGACCAGAGAAAATCCCTAGAGAATGAACTTCCTCTCTATTCCCTGCAAGGCTTTGCTCGTATAGGCTTTTATCTGCAGAAAGAAGGGAACTCAAAAAATATTTTGCCTATGTTACTGATCAGCAACCACTTTATACTGCTGATGTTAAAGAAAATTGCAAAAACACGACACACTTGCAAGTTTGCAGTATAAATCTGTGACCTAAGCATACCAGCATTATACAAATAGTACCTCTAAACTCATTCAGATTCACTCAGATTCTAGCAGTAGTGCACATGCAAAGAGAGAGAATTTTCATGACCTAAATTAGCTCCAGATTTTGGCAATTTACTGATTAGAGCTCTCCAGTTTAGCAGGGTTGAGAATCACTGATTCATATCACTGAGTACAATTTGGATGAAGGAGCTGCTGTCAGAATCAGTCACCATTTTGTCCAAATCACTGTAAATCTGGAGACTTGAATGCGTAAAAAATTATCAGATTTTGGATATAACAGATATCTGTCCTTCTGTGCAGTCACTCTTGAGTGGGTTGAGCTTTTCTTACTTTGGCATGAAAATGAACTCTTGATGGCATTGAGAGGTGAAGTAATCATGAAACACATTGTGCAGTGTCTTGGGATAGAGTAAATTTGTCCATCTGCTAGTTGAACTGAGTTTCTTTAGTATTTACTTGCTCTTCCTCTTTCTTTCTTTCTTTCTTTCTTTCTTTCTTTCTTTCTTTCTTTCTTTCTTTCTTTCTTTCTTTCTTTCTTTCTTTCTTTCTTTCTTTCTTCCTTTCTTTCTTTCTTTCTTTCTTTCTGCCTGTCTTTCTGTCTTTTGTCTTTTGTCTTTTCTTGTCTTTTCTTGTCTTTTCTTGTCTTTCTCTCTCTCTTTCTTTCCCTCTTTCTCTTTTTCTCTCTTTCAATTATTTTTTCTTTCTCCTTTAATTAATCAAAGAAGAAAGGGCTCCTTAAAGCTACATCTCAAAAATCCAAAGAACAGCTCAGAGTCTCTAGTTTTGCAGTCTCATGGCACCAGCTACATGGGGATAAAATCATAAAAGACATTACAAACTTTTGCAGCATCTTCCAACTCACAGATTACTTTTACCATAATTGTGAGTGAGGTACTGCACACCATGTGTACTACCTTGGAGTGGGATACATGAGTGCAAGAGCTCTGATTAGGAATCACAGTCAATGATAAAGCCTGGGGAAACTAATATTTCTTAAATCCTCTTTTTTCCCCACCACATAGTGCTTTCTCATAGCCTTTAGGGAAAGCTGCTGTCTTCTGGGGAATCAGAGCCTACACATGTTCTCCTGGAATTCTCACTAGAAGTTTGATTGTTGTTTTGTTTTTAAAGGAAATCTGTATTCACCTGTAATTCTTGGATTGTTTTTTATTAAATAGTTTTTGAATGTTTTGGCATTGGTTTTGGTAGTTACATATTCTTCATTT
Organism: Chamaea fasciata; assembly: GCF_029207755.1. NCBI lineage: Eukaryota > Metazoa > Chordata > Aves > Passeriformes > Sylviidae > Chamaea > Chamaea fasciata. The sequence continues at coordinate 77,385,956 of NW_027094086.1, forward strand.
GATTATGAAGAATGTTTAAATACCTTCTATCTGTCCCTGAGTAAGCATGGAATAAATCTATTTTGTTGTTATTCCTACTGATAATTTACCCTCTCTTGGTTTAGATAAACAGGTATCTACCAGGGAAGGTTGGAGTCTCCCTTGGAATGTAAGCCCCTCCCCCCCTTTCCCAAATTATTATAAATTTGCAATTAAAAGGCTGTCAGGCAAAGATTTTGGGAATAGGTATGGCAGTTCTTTACTAGGGATATAAAAAAAAATACAAATGCTGTAGTACAGAAGAATAAGCAAGCAAACAAAGAAACAAGAAATCCTAGAAAACCCTGACAGAGTCAGAAATACAACCTAACACCCTGTTGGTCAGGGTGTTGGAAGAAGTCCAGAGTAAGTCCTCCTGGAGTGGCAGATGTGGCTTTGTTAGAGTAGAGATGGTCCCATCGAAAAAAGGGTCCAGTAATGGTGAGATGGGTCCGGTCTTTCTCCAGGGATCCGGTGGAAAACTGGATACCTGGTGGCACTGTGGCTCCTTTTTATCTAGGTTAAGATGGTAAGGCTTCTCCTCCCTGTTTGGAGCATCTTACAATAGTATGATGTAATGTGTCATGTCATTGGTGAGCTTTATTGGTCCATTAACAGAAGATATCCCCATGGGAGTAGTGGGACAATGAAGAGAGATAAGCAACCCTCCACCATCTGATAAGTAACACTGACGCATTTGGGCAAAGATAAGCAACACACCTCCACCCGGTTTCAACAGATGGACTAGAATAACATGTTTTTTCAGTTACAAAACCCAAGACATACCCTCAAAGAATAGGTGAGAATATCTTTTCTTCTTTCTGTTGAAAACACCTCTTGGCCCAGAGAGATTTTCCCAGATATAGCAAAGCAGACAACATTTATCACATGAGGGTTTATTTTAAGTCTTCATGTAAAGCTTCCCAGAAGCTAAACATGCAAAATATTGAAAGAAGTCTGTAAATCAATATTTCTCATGACAGCTAATTTGCAAAGTAATACTACCATGTTCTATGCAGCTTGTATGTGAAGGAAAACAGCCTCAGGCCAGGCACTGAGATGAGATAACAAACTTAAGCCTTAAGAGTTCTTGAGGAGAGGAGAGGAGAGGAGAGGAGAGGAGAGGAGAGGAGAGGAGAGGAGAGGAGAGGAGAGGAGAGGAGAGGAGAGGAGAGGAGAGGAGAGGAGAGGAGAGGAGAGGAGAGGAGAGGAGAGGAGAGGAGAGGAGAGGAGAGGAGAGGAGAGGAGAGGAGAGGAGAGGAGAGGAGAGGAGAGGAGAGGAGAGGAGAGGAGGCGAGGCGAGACGAGACGAGACGAGACGAGACGAGACATAACAGAATGCCCAAATTACCATGTGTTGCATCACTGCCCCTTCACAGGTCTGCTTTTCCTTATCTCTTGTGAAGGACAAATGAGTTATGGTATGTCATTGTTTTGGGGGATAAGTTAGAGGCTTATCAGGGACGCTCCATTAAGTATCTTCTTTCATATGAGAATAGGAAATATTTAGAACTATTCAGGACATTACACCTTCATATGACCTCTAGAGCTAGTAGTATAGCCGCAGAAACTTAAGAGACAGTCAAAGTAACTTAAATTTTAAATGTAAATCTTCATCACGTATTTTTAACTGTTATTGCGTTATCGTAACTGTTTTGCAAATACATCTTCTTTAATGCTTTCATCTTGCTTAAGCTAATTCTTAGTAATATGACAAACTCTTGGGGTAAGTAAATTCATTATGGCAGACTGTACCAGGCAGTTGAGTGTCTAATATGCACAGAGTTTTGGGCTGCCAGAATACTGTAGAACTTTTGTTGGGCACCATTGTGCTGCTGAAGCTTTTTCATACATGAGCATTATATGCTTCCCAAATAAAGGGGAGCTTTCATCACTAATAAGAGTCCTGTTTGTCAGCAGAAAGATTATATGAAAGAAGAACGAAACTTTGACTGTTTAGAAGCTGCTGGCACCCTGTTGTCCAGACACAACATAATTAAAAATTTTTAAGGTCATTGGCCTAGATAAAAGTTGTGAACAGGATCATGACTTTGAAGCCTAGTGATGACAGCACTCATGAGTGTTCACATCTTGCTTGACTAACTATTTTATATGGTGTTAACACAAAGGGCTAAGGATTATTTAATGTCAAATAACTAAAAATTTATTGGAGCAAAGACCACAATCCAGCTCCCTGGTGAATGTCCCATCACAAGACTAGACAGTTGTGCTGGTCATAAGATCATTTATGTCTCTAACTCTCTCCATCCATAAAGTCATTTATTATTCTCTATAAAGCCAAGTAGTTTCAAGTCTCTTCTCATAACAGGCATCACAACCTTTGTCGTGATACATTTTGAACTCCTTTTTGGCATAGCAGAGAACTACTGTGTGGAGAATTATTAATCTGTGACAACCTAAATTCTGGAGTCTACCACACTTCACAGGAAATCTGGAGCTGGGATTGAAGTGAAGAGGTTGAGTCCTTGGAGCTAAAGTATGAAATAATGTTAACATTTAAATGCACACACTCTGTGGATGTGCTCAGAGTCAGATATTTAAGTGGAATAGTGGTTGTGAATATAAAAATGAGTGTTCCATAAGTGTCTCGTTTTGGAGTAGAGTACTAGGCTGGTCTTCAAGTCTGTGGAATTTTAATGGTCTCGTTCTTGGATCCTCAAAACAGAAAAAACACACAGGCTTTTCCTGCCATAAGAATGTGCAAAAATTCTTGGGTTTGATCCCATTTTATTCCTGTTGAAACTAATAACAAAATTTCACTGAGTTACATAGAACAGGGTGGATACAAAGGGTTCATATCTGTGCTGGGACACTATGGAATTAGTCTGTCCTGGTGTTCAGAATTACCCCATAACTGGTGTATGTCTCACTAACTGAGTCATCACTAGCCTATTGATGTGCCAATTAGATGTGCAGAACGTTACCCCTTTCATTCTTCTAATTTATTATTTCTTTGCTATTATTATTATTATTTTATATCAGCTCTTAATACTGATTAAGTAAGTGCTTGGCAAAACTCAGAAAGAAAATTACAGTATTTGAATTGTATAAGGATCTGAGATTCATGGCTTAGTACAAGACTGACTGATAAAAAAATGAATTTGCATAGCTTCTACCTGGATTGAGGGAAAAAGTCTTTTCATTTGACAACTGGTGTCAGTGTGAGTTTGCACAAACCATTTTGGCCTCTAGCAGCCAAAATGTTGTTTTCATCTCATGCCAGACCCCTGTGACTACAACAGTGCACAACTGTCACTGTGAGAAACGCAGAGAACAGATAGTCACACTTGTTTTCTGAGTGCCAAGCTGGCAACTAACTTTGTTTGGCTCATGAGCGTATTCCTGACAACATATGAGAGGCAGCTCCGAGTTGAGACGGCACCTGCTGTGCACAGAGAGCCAACTGCTATTCAGAAATGAACAAAGGTGTCCACTACAATTTTAAATATACTTTGACTAATTGGAGGGGGCTTTTCTCTATTAAAGATTCACAGAAAGGATGACTACTTTGATGCTTATTATTAATAATGCTACTGTGGTATAGATTTTAAGGGATCAAAAAGCATGCCTTACTTGGGTATGACAGCAAATCAAACAAGAGTTTATAATGCCTATGAAAATGAAGAAAAAGGCAGGAAACTGGGAGGATTATTTTCCCAAAATTTGGAGTTATTATGAGAAAAGACTCAGTCTGATAGGCAGATCATCTTACCATCTCACTTTGCTTTCTGCCACACTCACTTTCTTTGGGAAAGTTAATTTTTGAAGAAGTTGTCACGTATACCTCATCCTTTCATAATGAAGGCCTACTACAAATGTAAATATTTCACAAATTGCCAAGTTACCAGTTCCCTTTTTCATCAGTGTTACTTAAATATAGAAAATACACCACAATAAAAGAAAATAAAAAAATAATAGTTGTTTGGATTAAATAATACCTAATCTTCCATAATAACTATTCAATTTTTTTCCCCTATAGATAGCAAATTTTCTGTAAGTCACTTTTTGGGTTTTTTGCTGAATAAAAATCTTTTGTCTCTATGACTTTGGTTTCAGAAGTCCAGGCTAATTAGAAACTTGAGATCCTGTTCTCTGGATTAGTTAGCTATTAAAGACACAAATAACCTTGTCTGAAAGGTATTTAAAATCAAGAATTATAACAAAATGAAACAAATTAAGTTTATGTCATATCTAATTCTGGGATAAACTCATAAAGAATTGTCTATCTCTCTGTACTACCTAAATAGGTGTCTGTCATCTGGACTCCTAAATTTGAATTTTTAAAACAAGGACCAAGTAACCTGCTTACATTTTTCTGGCATAGGTGTCAAAACTTAATACAATTTCAACATAGATTTGAAGCTTTTATAACTAATCTTGTTTTAGTTTGTCTCAACACCAGCAGAAGTGAATTATTTCAGACATGGCTTTATTGCAGTCCTGTGACTGCAGGATCTTGGAATATCCCTTAGAATCCTTCGTGTCTGACATCACTACCATGTTGTTTATTTTCCCCTCTCATCTACTTCTCAAAGACAAAATTATGAATAAACACAGTTATTTCCTTTAGATGGGCTTGGGATTGTCTGCTTCTATCCTTGGAGGTAAGACATGTTTCTCTGGTTTGAGGATGGCAGATAAAATGGGCTTGAAACATGACAGAGTTTTGTGGTGATCACCACAGCTTTGCGGCATTTTTAATACTGGAGGGCAGATTCGTTTTAGAATTTTGGACAATCTACCTGTGAGATTTTCTCTGATAATAGAAGTCTATATTTCATTATGTCATAATAACATTGGATCTTGAGTCCACACATTTGGAAAAGTTAATCTAAGTCTTTAGTATCTGGATACTTCTGTGGGGAGAAATATGGTGTTGAGTCCTGTAGTATCTTCTGCCACCCTTGACATCCATTTGATGCTAACCTGCTTTTATATTTCATTGTTCCACAATTCCATGTTAAATCCAAATATGATGCATTTGACCTATGGCTTTTATGCATGTTTGATCCTGTTTCTTTGTCCTGATACTCAAAGAAGCATCTTTGCCCCATTCCAGCTCTGCATGTTTTTTAACTGACCACTGGGAAGTTGTCTATAGACACGGTGTCCCCACTACAAGCCCATGGCTCATCTTTTCCCATTCCTGTGTACATATGTATCACATCCTGCATTTCATCTTCTGAGAGGAGAGCAGCTACTATGCCAAGTATTTATCTACACTTCATTGTTAATAGATGCAAATTTCTTCTACAGAGAGCAAATTCTGGTTCCTGTTGCCTCTATAGAAGTGCCATCATACTGCACAAAGATAAATAAAAGGAAAACATATTCGCTATAGACATCTGATCAACAAGAGAAATTGTTGCAACACCTAAATCAAGTAAAATCAAGACATGTCTAGAATAATTTAGGCAGGGAAAATTGACAAACCTTAGTCCTGAGGCATTATAAATTTTGTGCAAAGCTTGTAGACTATTATTGTAAATGACAGTACTGTATTATACAGATGTGTTATCGCAAACTTCACTCCATTGTTGAATAATATTTTCATGAAAAAAATACCTAGAGCCCATAACACAGCACCTCATCAGCCTTGGTTCCTGTGATTTTACGTCTCATCAAAGAATGCTTAGTTTGTGCCAAGTTTGATGGTAACAGTAAATATATATTTAAAGCAGAAGATTGTAAAGATTATATTAAAAACATAGAAGAATCCAAAGAGAATAGTATGTTTAAAAGGAATATCTAATAAGTGGGTTCCAAATATGGCACTACACTTTCAGAATATGTCTGTCATTTTACATCAGAAAAATATTTGATCTGTCAATTTATTTTCTACTATTTATTTAATGATTTAAGAGCAACTGCACAGGTAACAAATTTTCTGTCCCATGAGCATTTTTGATATTTCTGAGGGGAGTTTTGCAAAAATTTTTTCCAAACCTTATCTGGATAGAAACAAAATTTATTCAACATCTAGCGAATGAATGAGTATTTCAGGGGATAATGGAATTTCTTAATTTTGATAATTTAAAACTACTTGACCTCATTTCATCTTCTAGTTGGATGTAGTTAAAGATTAGTTTTACTTGAATATCAAAATTAAGTGCAATGTTCCTCAACTTAAATATAAAAAAGATATTGTGAATTGAGGGAAATGAAAACCAACCAGGTTTGGCTGGCAGTTGATTTAATAATTTAGAGAATTTCCGATTAGTCTAGTTTACTTACAAATTTGGTTGTAAACAGAGTTCACTATGAGAATGAAGATCATTTGACTCTTTGAAAATTATATGTTCTGTTTGTAGATGCACCTGGCAGCCTTTCTATGGAATTCAGAAAAATAGGTGCTTTCTATGAGAGATAGAGACTACCTGATCCAATTTCAGTCCCTTTTACAGGAGGTAGCCTACTAAGGCAAAGAGAAGCCCTAAGTTGCAGCCAGCTATACATACAGTGTTCTATACCACAGTCACTGCTGAGATGAGCAGAGTAATAGCATTGGTTTCATTAGAAATACTCATGCATATGAGTGGAAAAATGTAACAGCCCGATGCTTTTAGCTGAATAAATTTGAAATATAGTTGAATAATTATATCTGTATCTGGACTTCTTACAAAATGAGTGCTGTTAGATACTCTTCAATGAGTATGAACCATTGTAGTTCACTAGATATTAATGATTCTTCTCCTATTTTACATCACTTTAGGACAACCTCTTGGACCAATTATAAAAGAAATTACAAAGTCACAGATTGGGAAATACAAAGGGATTAAGTAAAATGACAGCTAGTATGGAAAATGACAATCAAGGTATAACTAACTGTTCTTAGACTCTTAGCTCTTAAAGCTTTTTCTTTGTTTGCTTTGGATGAAATTTCAAAGAAAAACTCTAACTGCTTGCTTTAAACCAAGTTCAGACTAGTACAATGCAATGCTGCAAGAGCAACCATTTTGATAGCAAGCAAAGTAGTTAAAGATTTCACTAAGTCTTAACATTTGACACTTCTATTTCATGTAAAAAAGCCTTTCACTAAAGAGTACTGGCTAAGAAATTTCCACAAATTTTTAAGCTCGTATTTAAAAGACTTTGTGTTTCTTTTCTTTTCTTATGCATTATTGTAAACTGTAACAGAAAGGTTTAAAATAAATAACCTCATTAATTGGTTACACTTACTGAATTTTATATTCTCAGTGTAATATTAATATTTGTTTTATTGGAGTTTTGTTTGAATCAACTTTTCTAATAAAGCAGGTCATTATAAACACAAACAGAAATGGTTCCTCTTGAGTAAATGTGCAACAGGAGGATTATATGGAGACAGTAATAGAAGGCAAGTTATTATGAGCTAGAAGCAAGTGATCCTGATGAAAAATTCTGTTCTAAAATTAAGGATTTACTTCCTAAGATTACACCCACTTTTTACTCCAGAATAAGAAGGGTGATGTACCATTTAGATCTTACTATTTAGATTTTTTTTTTTTTAAGCAGTCTGATCTTCTTTCTTTTCTCATGCATTGACTACTCATTTTACCCTATTGGGAAAATTATATGCAAAAGTTATTATGTCAAAGATTTGGGTAACTTCCTTTTTTTTTTTTTAATTCATGGCACATTTTGAACCATATTTTCCTAGATAAAATATCCATTTTTTACTGTAAAATATCAGTACATTCTGGCTTATGTGGACATAGATTCACATTCCCAGTTCATCAGAATACCTATATTCCTTTTTTCCTGTGCTGTTCACTCATTGGCAGAATTGTCCTACCGTACAAGATCTGACAGATACAGACCATCTTCTGTGCAATAAGAAGAATGAATATAAGAAAGGGTGTATAGAAGAGCACTGACTCTACATCTTCTTCTGCAGATGTTTTGGTGACAGAGCCATTGAGAAGTGCTTTTTCACCTTAAGCGTCTACTGTTGGGGGAATGCAAGGTAATTTTATACATCTATACGTACATGTACCCAGGTGTCAAATGCTGAAAACTCTGCTTAGGCCTCCTGTTAATGCTGAAGTTGAGATACCTGCATGTGCTAAATAGAGCATTCATCTTTATTATTTTTAGTCTATATTTCTTTTTTCTGCATTTTTTTTCTTAATGCTAGTGCAATTTTTTCGAGGAAGTTGGTCTTTTTATCACTTGATTATACCCAAACCTGGTGGTTGCTCATTTATTTTATGTATCTTTTGTGCTTTATCTTCATGTTTTGAGGAAAGAAAAAAGATTCAAACCTCTGAGCCAGGGAACAGATCGACAGGCGCTGCTGTTGTTTTCAGCCATTTTCAAACAGCACGGCAGGACAGAATTATTAGACTCAGGATGACTGAAGTGATTGTGCCTTACATTCAGTCATTTTTTGACCTCTCCGGTTTTTTCTAGTCTCTCCTTTTATCAACGCCTGCTAGATGACTGCAGCTCTATGATCTTCTCCCACTATGTTCTTGCAAAATAGCTTGACATGTGTTCACTCTTCTCCTACTTCTTTCTCCCTTTGTTATGTGTCTGCATGTTTTTGTCTTGTATCTTTTCCTTTTCCCTGAACTCTTTTTTGTTCTAATTTTATGTCCCCTTTTTCTTCCTCCTTTTCCTTTGTATAGCAAATGCGAGAAGTGAATAGCCTTTGTTAGAGCAACAGGACGAAAGCTCTCAAGTCACTGTTTAATAAAAAAAAGGAGAAAAAAGTGAAACAGCAAGCAAACAAACAATCCACACTTATTTCCTCCATGCAAAAAAAAAAATAAAAATAAAAAAAACAACCCTCCCCTACACCACCCACATCCCAGAGACTCACCTTGCATACACCTTACATCTTGCATACTTATGTGGAAGGGAGGCTGAGCAATGAAAGTACAGGCCCACTGCTGAGTTATTTGATCCACATAAATCCTTAGGATCCAATAGGCTCCATCCAAGGTGCTGAAAGAGATGGCCAACATCCTTTCTTTCATCTTTGTATGGTTGCTGTGGAGTTCAACTGGGGAAAGATAAAGGCCACACACATCTTCAAAAGGAAAGAAAAAAACCCCCAATCAACCCATGGTTTCTTGACTTTAATACTGGAGCAAGTCCTCGTGGACCCCATTTTTGGGCACACACAGATGATGATTCGAATCAGAAACCTTGAATTTACTACTGAAGCGTTAACAGTGTCTGACCAGCCTGATTTTCTTCAAATGTGATCAAATGCTAAAATATCTGGGTCAGAGAAAATTGTGGCCATTTTTTTATTTGGACTTCAGCAAAGTTTTTGACATTATCTGTCACTGTGTTTCTGTATCCCAGTTTGGATGCTATGGACAGGTACAAAAAAAGGGTGGATGATCAGGTGTGGAGGAGTGTACTTGGTACGGTGTATTCTAATGGAAGCCTCGTGTCAAGGAGAATTACACATAAGTCTGTCTTGAGACTGGTCCTTTTATATTTTTTATTACTAAATCTTAATTTTAGAAATTTTAATAATTTTTAAATTATCAAAAATAATTTAACATGATTTTTCAATAGACTGAAACAGGTGATGAAGAACAGTATGGGTCATTCCCCCACAATTTGGAGTCATCTGCAAACTAAAAATGACTGTTCTTTCTTCTAAACCAAAAGATGACTTATAGTCCTCTTAAGGAAAATGTTGCTAGCTAGAGGGACCTGGACAGGCTGTAGGAACAGGCCAGCAGGAAAATTATAGGGTTCAACAAGGCCAAGGTCAAGTAAAGCCCCTGGGTAGAAAACACCCATGCAAGCCACACAAAAGCAGTGTATTTTTGTTATACTGTGTAATGGACAGCTACACTAACACGAGTGTGACAGTTCCAATAATTTAATTTCAACTTACCTAAAATGAAATTTGATTTCACACATAGCAGCTTCTCTTGCACTGTTAAAATATATCATCTAATAGATACACATAAATAGGATGAGAGGAAAGGTATTTTAAAAATCATACTAAAGGTTTTCTTACATATAAAATACAGAAATAAATATATTGTTACATAAGCTGATTTAATTATTTAGGAATGTCGGTGGTTTTTTTTTATGGTTTTGGGTTTTTTTGGGAGGGGGGTGGCCTTTTTTCTAAAATCTTCCCTAATTCAGAAAAATACTGGTAGTAATATGGTCTTAGGAAGTTTTGTGAAACTTTATTTTCATAAACCAATATTACAACAATCTTCAGGCACTACTACAGGAACTATAAAAAACTCCAGTTTCTCAAGAATACAAATGTTCACGCTCTGTTTTCTGTAATCTGAAGTGTTAAAAAATAAAATTAAAACCATTTTACATCTCTAGTAAAAATACTGTGAGATACTGGATGTCAGACAAGATGCCTCCTGAGTAAAGATGAATAACTTTTTCTTTCAGCTATGTACACAGATTTACAAAGTAATATAGAACGGTAAATATTCATGAGGAGGAAAAGTTCAGTTTACGAAATGGTATAAAAAAATCAGTGGAAGCACAACAATATTTCTCATGTGTTTTTGAGAAAGAAAACTTATTTTCATTTCTTCTCATAACCGGAGAGACATAGAAAAGAGTAGGACTTGTGTTTCTATATGGGGCCATTGGGAGGTGATTTTGGTTTTTTTTTCTGTTGCATCTTTCTTTCCCCTCTGATGCCCACATATTTCACAGAAGCATAAATCAAGTCAACACACATGCACACCTGTTCTGGATTTACAAGCATCTGGTATGTAAGAAACTTGTTTTGGTGAAAATCTGTAAGCTCCATTGGAGCAAACTGGAAAAAGGAAAAAAAAAACACAAACAGAAAGCAGAAACAAAACAAAAAAAAAACCCACCCCAAAATGACAGGTCATAAATCTTGTCTATGGACATCTGTTTTTTAAAGAAACTTTATATTTCTCTTCTATCATAGTCTGAAACTATTAAGAAATTATTCACGCCAAAATTTTAAAATTTAAATTCAGGCTTTAAACCCTAATATCAATGGTTTATAGCTAAAAGATAGATGATGCTTTGAATAGCTCCTCTACAGTTTTTTTACACCCCAGAGAACTTATTCTTAAAAATTTATTCAAAACTAGGCCATACTCAAGAAGGTAAACTATCTTTGACCTTTGCAAATCTTTATTTAGGCAGTAGAAGCCCTTAAGTCTTTCTTAATGTACCATCAGAAATTAGCAGTTTTTAGCCTACTTCACACAAAATTGGCAGCTGTTTAACATCTTTTCAGTTCTTTGCAACATAGATTTTATGACTCTTGATGAAGGCTTTTTTTTAGAGCTAAAATCATTATTTCTGATTGAAAATGCTGTTGATGCCCCTAAAGCCATTAATAGATTGGCTTTGAAAATCCTATTTCAACCATTGGAACCGACTGCTTATATAAGTGGTGGAGCCGCCATCTCTGTAAGTGTTTAAAAGATATATATACATGACAATTATGGAGATGGATTAGTGGTGGACTTGTCAGTACTGGGTTAATTCTTGAACACAATGATCTTAATTGTCTTTTTCAACTTAAGTGATTCTACAATTCTGTTATTCCTCTTTATTGTATTTCAGCAGACTTCATGTTAAATACATTGGCGTGATTCTGATCTCCCAGGATTATTATGTTGGTTTTCTGAAGAAATTTTGATCTTTTGCATGAAGAATAGGGACAGACATCCAACCATTGGTCAAAACAACAGTGGCTCCTTATATAATCCTCTGGAGCCATTAAGAGAAGTAATTTAAGTGTTGCTGTTAACAATCAGAAATTCTCCTCATGCTCTTTCTTTCATACATAATGATGTATCTTACAAAATACTTGGCTACTCTTTTGTGAACAGTGAGTGGAAGGGTATCAGGGAAGAACCTAAAAGATATGCTGAAGAAAGCTCCATTGTTTTGAGCAACTACTAGGGATGTAAAATTATCAGAGTGATAAAGAAAATAGTATTATCTTTGCTCAGATTATGAGGCCCATTCTGTTTCTTTCCCTTGATGATCAGCTCAGGTCCTTCTACAGGCCATGAGCTGGAAGACGGCAAGCGAGGATCATTTAAAACTTCAAGGTACTTGCTCATAATGGCTGTGGATTTTGGTTCCACAGCAAGTAGGCTAGATCCATAATACCCAAATCTGATCTTTTTTCCCCCTTCTTGTTCAGTGAGCAAGTGTTTTTAGAAAAAGGCTCATGAAACATAAAGAGATGAACAAAACTGATGGTAATGCTTAACTGTACTTTGAATACTGGTAACAAAAAGACTCAGGTAGGCCCTAGTACTATGACAGCTGCTTGCTTGGAAGACTGAATTTGAGCAAGAGGGTTGGTAAGCCTTTTAATCACATAGCTCTACTATCCAAACTGATTAATGAAGATTTTCTTCCACTTAAATCAAAATTACTAGGGGTGATTAGAATGGTTGTATATTGCATTGCCATCTGGTGTCAAAAGAATGAGAAAAAGCAAAATTTAAACATGTTTTCTGAAGATGCTTCTCCTGGTAAAACAGCACCATGTTTACAGATAGAGACAACATGTCTGACTACAGAAGAGGTCACAGGACCCACGAATATTGCCAAATTCTTACAGGCTTTTCATCTGTATTTTTATTGGATTTAGGTGGTCAGGTTTTGGTAGTCGTGGCTGCAGGGGTGGCTTCTGTGAGAAGGTGCCAGAAACTCCCTCCATGTCTGACAGAGCCAATGCCAACTGTCTCCAGGACAGACCCACACTGGCCAAGGCTGTGCCAGGTAGAGAAGGTAGTGCCTCTGTGATACCACTTTTATGATGTAAATAAAAAGTCATTACACAGACATAGTTGTTCTCAGAGATGAGAGGAATGAGAATATGCAAGAGAAACAACTTCTGAACACACCAAGATCAGTGGAGAAAGAGGGGCAGGAGGTGCTCTGGGCACTGGAGCACAGATTCCTTTGCAGCCCGTGATGCAGACCATGGTGAGGCAGCTGTGCTCTCTCTAGAGGACCATAGGGATGCAGACATCCACCTACAGCCAATGGAGAATGCAGAATCTGAAGGACTGCACCCTGTGGTGAGGGGCTCATTCTGGAGCAGTTTATGAAGAGATGTGTGAAGGATTTATGCTGGAGAAGTTGGTTAAGAACTATCTCCTGTGGCAAGGACCCCGTGCTAGAGCAGGACATGGACTCCTCTCCCTGTGAAGCATCAGGAACAACATGTGATTAACTCACCATAATCCCATCCCCCATCTCCCTGCACCACTGGCTGGGAGGAGATAGAGCTACAAAGGAGGGAGGTAGTAAGGTGTTTTTAAGATTTGTTTTACTTCTCCTTATCCTGCTCTGATTTTGATTCGCAATAAATTAAATTAATTTCCCCAAATCAAGTCTGTCTCTGACAGTAATTGATGAGCAATCTGTCCCTGTCCCTTATAGCAATTAACAAACCTTTTGCTGTGTTTTCTGTCCCCATTCCAGTTAGATAGAACTGGGGGGGCACCTGGCATCCAGTCAGGGTCATCTCTTCACTGTTTTGTACTTATATAAGCTGCACTGCTCTTCCAAATGTTTTTAGGATTTCAGGCTACTGTATAAATCTGAATTTAGTAAAAATCCTACTTTCACACTGCATACAATGTGCCGTATCAGTTCTTTGAACATTGGAGGTTATTAATCATAGATTATTATAAATTGTGTAATGAAGAGTACATTTAAAGTATATGAGAGATTTAAAAGTCACAGTTACCTCAAAAACTGTTAAGACCACAGAAGGAACTTGCCATAAGACAAGCCACCACAGCAGGTGACTATTTCCTTCTCTCTCTTTTTCTCTTACATTTACTATTAAACAAAATATGTACCATTCACTTTTGCATAAGGTCTCATTTGCACCTTAATTTGGGCTGAGGCATCTCTCAAAACTTGATAATATGAATGTACCAAAAAGTTTTTTTAATAAAGTAAAAAATTATGTCTTTCATTTTACTCTGCACTGATGCTCACTAATATAGCAATGTAAAGGATAAAGATCAAAATCAATTTTCTTTTAAAGGTTTTTTTTTTTCTTTCTTCATAATAGAGACCTAATTCCATATTAATTTACATAAATGAGTCATTCCTATGACACTATCTAAAAATACATACCTTGAATGTAAATAGTGCTGTATCTGACCCAGCTGTCTTTCTCCTACCTTCAGTATGGACACATTACTGTATACCCAGCTGTGTCATACACATGTAAGTAAAACCTATCTAAAACTATGTACTTGTACATAGACTACCTAGGAGTATGGTTATGGATATTTGTATTATAATATCTTGTGCATGCTTGGCTTTTTGGATTAAAAAAGTGTCTTGTGGTCCCAGGGAAGACTGAGGTTTATATCACTGACTGCAGCTCATAAAGATGTAGATACTTCCCCAAAACATCTCTATATATCTTTATGTACAGGTGCAGATGGCCATGCAGCTCAGTTATTCCTGCTCTAAGACAAGCTGATGCAAGCTATTTGTAACCTGGAGTGGTGCAATAAAGGCAGCACACTGTGCTGAGTCAGAGCCCCAGATCACGAGCCATAGCAGTACAGTTGAGCAGCTTCCAGCCACCTCTGAGCATAAGCCGAGCAGTTGAACAGATGTTTGCAACTGTCTGCCTGGATATGACCTCAAAAATTAGTTCTCCATTATAATTTTGTAGCATTAGTATTGTAGGCTCACATTCTCCAATAATTAGAGGTTTTAGCAGTTTAGTTTGCTCTTAAAATCTGCCAAGACCAGCTTGAATTGCTGTTCTCCTGTAAACAAGTACTTGAGGAAATTCTGTCTCTAATAAATGTACAAAATAGTAATAGCTATATAGAATCCAATAATTTAGAAGTTTTTAGTGGGTGTGTGGGTAAAGTAAATGAAAGGGGATAAAGGGCTGGACCAGCTGTAGTGGGTTGACCCTCTCTGGATTCCAGGCATCCACCAAATCCTATCACTCCTCTCCACAGCTGGACAAGGGAGAGAAAATATAATGGAGGGTTGATGGGTTGAGATATGGGCAGAGAGAGATCAAAAATGCCACCAGGGGCTAAAGAGACTTTAAATAGAGATACTACTTGAAGTTTTTATTACTGAAATCAGAGCAGAATAATAAGAAGCAAAATAAGACCTTGAAAACACCTCACCCTCACCCCTTCTTCCTTCCCAGCTTCACCTCCTCCCACCCAGCAGCAAAGGGAGACAGGGAATGGGGGTTATGGTCAGTTGTTTCTGCTACTGCTCAGGGAAAACAGTCTTTCCCCTGCTCCAATGTAAGTCCATCCCACAGGCAATCATTCTCCACAAACTGCGCTTTTATACAGGGTGTGCAGTCCTTCAGGCACAGCCTGCTCTAGCCTGAGCCCCCACAGGCTAACAAGTCCTACCAGGAGAACTGCTGGAGAGTGGGCTCCTCTCTCCACAGGTCAGTAGGTCCCTGCCAGTAGCCTGCTCCAGCAGAGGCCCCTCACAGGGTCACAATCTTTTCTCAGGCATCCATCTGTTCTGGCTTGCATTTCCTTCATGAGCTGAAGGTGGATCTCTGCATCTCCACTGACCTCCGTGGGCTGCAGGGGCACAGCTGCCTCACCATGGTCTGTACCAGACTGCAGGGGAATCTCTGCTGCAGTGCCTGGAGCACCTCCTCTCCCTCCTTCTCCACTGACCTAGGTTTGTGTAATGCTGTCCCAGTTACCTATTGTCAGCCTATTCTTCTCTGGAAGCAATTAGAACTGCACAACCACTTTTTTGTTTGTTTGTTTTTGTTTTTGTTTGTTTGTTTGTTTGTTTGGGTTTTTTATTCCTCTCAATTATGTTATCACAGAGGTGTTACCACCGTTTCTGATTGCCCTGGCCCTGGCCAGGGGCACATCTGTCTTGGAGGTGGTTGGCATTGGCTCTGCTGGACATAGAGGAAGTTTCCAGCAGGTTCTCACAAAAGCCACCTCTGTAGCCCTCCACTACCAAAACCTGGCCATGTAAACCTAATACACCTTAGTGAGAGATTTCCACAACAGAAAAACTACTGAAAAAAGAAGAGAACAAACTCTTCCTCACATCCTCTGGAAAAAGTCATGATGGGCTTAAACTGCAGCAGAAGAGATTTAGACCTGTCATTAGTAATAGCTTTTTAAAGGCAAAGACAGACTAGCACTGTAACTGATTGGCTAAGGGACTGGGAATCCCTTTCTTTTAGACATTATTATAAAGATGTTAGACAAATATCTCACAAGTACTTTCAAGATACAGCTGATCCTGCACTGAAGCAGAAAAAATTTACTGATTTGTTGAGCTAACCTCTTTCATCTCAAATCTAGGCTTTTGAGTCACAGATCTAAAGTAAAGCAGATAGAATAATCTCTGATAAAGACTTCCATCCTGTGTCAAACTTACCTTATGAATCATAATCTTCTTGGAGAGTTGTAAAGATTCATTTGTGATGGTAGAGTTACTGTTAATGAACTGAGATGCTCAATCCATTTTATATAGATTCTCATCCTGATCACCATCTGTACCCCTCAAAAAACCTGAAACATGTTCTCTAGTATTGTCAGTCTTACTCAGCTTGTTTTTCACCTTCCTGCTGCTTCTGAAGGTGAAATGGAAGAGGAGAAAAAAGGATTGGGAAAACCCAGTACTGTGTTTTATCAGAGGGGGAGGGGTTTTTTGTATTGCATTGATGAATGAATGATGTATTTGCTATAATTTTGAAATTAATTTTATCATCAATGCATACAAAAGCTGAAGGTTCTAGAAGTTTTGGAAATTTGTGGTAAAACTAGATTTCAGAAAAAAAACTTCTTTGACAACACTGAAACGTTTCACAGAACCAGATAGCATTTAGCCTATGTGACAGTTTTCTGCCTGATTGCCCAGTAAAAATTAGGTCAGAAACTCTTATTTTTATTGTTGTATGTTGACTAATCCATTACTTAATATTGTCTTGGAATTAAGTTACCAATACTTCAGGCTTAGCAGCCTTAGAGTAAGAAACCCTGATCTGTGAATGACCTGGAATTCAGTGTTTCCTGGCTCCTTTTCATGGAGTCAGCAGTCAATTTGGCAGTAAGTTAGGGCCTGAAGAAGACTTCCAAATTCACTACTGTGAATTCACTAACTGTGGTGTTAGAAATGCAAATGACTAGTGTCTTTCAGAGCATGTCAGACCAAGTAGATATCAGACAAGGCAGGATTTCGGGCTTTCCCTCTGTAGCTCATAGGAAAGGAGATCTGCTTCTGTCATGCTTTACGTTTAAATTATTATCAAAGGGGGTATGAAAAACTTATTTTTTATGCATAGGAATTATATTTCTTTTAATATGAACAGAATTCTTCACGTAATTTATTGTTTATTGAACATCCCTTCTCACTGCCATGTGCATAGAACTACATCTCTGTGTCATTATTTTTT
Organism: Chamaea fasciata; assembly: GCF_029207755.1. NCBI lineage: Eukaryota > Metazoa > Chordata > Aves > Passeriformes > Sylviidae > Chamaea > Chamaea fasciata. Next base: position 77,403,372 of record NW_027094086.1, read on the forward strand.
AATGGCATCAGAAAGATAGAAACCCTCTGAATGATTTGCTGTCATCCTTATTTTCACCTATATCTCCAAGAACAATATGCAAATAATTCCTTCCTAGCTTCTAGAGCAACATCTTTAATTCTTCTCAGTGTTTTTATGCCATCTACAGGTCTCTTCAAACCACTGGATTTTTTTTTCCTATAAGGCTTGATGGCAGACAGCTTTATTTTCAAATCAGTTATAATTACTTTGTAAATTCACATACCACTTAAATAAACATTTCTATAAATTACTTATTAATTGTAAAATCCAGATCAAAGAAGTCAGTTGAAATGGCATGAAAACTTCAAAGGCCCTGAATTTTTCCATATATTTTTCCCCTTACAATAATTTTTGGTGGCTTATGATAAAAACCCCTTTGTCTTAGATGTTTATTTCAATATTTCAACTTAAATGTTTCATTTTCAATAAAGTGGTATTTTTTTTTGAAAGAGCTAATTGTGAAAACTAATGTTTCAAGAAAAAAAAAACCTTTTAAAATGTAGTCCAATAAATATTATAATTGTACCTACAATATGTACAGCCTAAGTGCTATTTTTATTTAAGAATTATTAGTAAAAGAAAAAAAAAGGTTTTGTTTTGGTTTTTTTCTAATAAAAATGTGATTGAGGTTAATTTTATGGTCAGAGGGATGCAATAAACATGTTCTCTTCAACATCCTTTGTTTACCAAAATGCCCCACAGTCTAATTCTAACCATGAACAGACAAGTTGTGGTGACAAGGTGTAGGGTGGAAATATAGTACAAAGATTTGTGACAACAGGATTACATGTGTTTGCTGAAAAAAGATATGGCCTTTCAATCACTTTTCTGCTGTGTACAGTTAAAGAATCCACTGATGAGAATTCTACCTGTGCTGCCAAGGACAGGACTTAACTCTAGAGCCTTCTTCAGTGAGGTTCATTGTGCTCTGTATAGATAAGGCAAACCACTTAACACTGACAAAAAAGTGTCACAGAGAACGTCCAGACATGAGTACAAATAAATGAATGCACGAAAAATCAAAAATAAAAGAGAAATGTAAGTATCTGAATCTAGATGGAGACTAATCTATGTTATAAATATTCAAGTAAGACATATTAGGATGTAAAATATGCTGAAAAGAATTTTTACTGAGATACAATCTTTCCGACAAGCAAAACTTAACCTGTCTTGCTCTCTCTTTGTGTTCATCTTCTACCAAGAAAAGAAAATAACTTTTATTTAACCACTAAATACTTTTTTTTTAAACACTATATAATGTCATTCCTTTCTGCTAACTGAGGGAGAAGTGTTGAAGTGACCTTATTTCCAGATTAGATTAGATTTATGATGTGTTTTCCAGCTAAAGAGAAATGAGAGCTAAAAAATACAATTACAGCTATACAAACTGACTCAGTGATGTGAACAAAGTGATGCACTTCATTTATAAGAGGTAAACAATAATATAATTTATTTTAAAAATTACCAAATTAATAAAGTTCAGTGGTAAATGTGACAGTGATTTAATTACATTCAATGACAAGATTTTGTCAGACATAATTAGGACTTGATTTTAAAAGAGTTTTCAGATATGTAGTCCAGCTTCAGATGTGAATATGTTTTTATACCTATAGCCGAAAAAATCATTGAAGAAACTTAGGTGATGGAGTTTGTTAATTTGACATAGAATAATAATTTTATGCACTTATTTAATATGTATTGACCTATTAGGTATCAGGGTCATTTAGGTATCACAGTGTCCTTCTTACGATGTGCATCCTCATCATAAATACGTACAGGTTTATCCATTAAAAAAATAGTACTGATTTCCTGCTCTTTTTGCACTTTCAGCCATGTAAGGACTATATTTTACCATTCTAAACATCATATTGCTCATGTGAGAAGGATTGCCTAAAATAAAGTGAAGACCTTAAAAAAAACCCAAAAACTTTAAAAAAATCTTTTAAAAAGCTATTTTTCATGTATTGCATCCAGTCCAAAGTTTTAGCAGTTGAATCTTAGTCAACAAAAGCATTTTGTTGACTAAAAGTCAACTTCTGCATTTTACTGATAATAAAGAACCTCAGGAAAAGGTTCTTTTTAAGATTTGAAAATGGAGATGAGAACAGAGCCAAGAGAGAACCACTTCTGTTTGTGGTTCCTCATCACCACAGTTTTCTTGTGTACATTGGGAGTTTCTACTCGAAACATGATGAAGCACTGCCAAAGCTGCCCTAAATTTAAATTACCCCATCAGTTTAGTAGTCACCACATCACCAAAATAACATACATTCACATACAAAATAACTGCCTTGGAAATAGAAGCAAGTATTTCTTGTCTCATTGAATGGTTTTTGGAAGAGTTTTTGAACTGCTCATGCCTATGCTGTCAACTATATTAGAAGGAATCAAATTACTGTATTACCTTTACTGCTTTTGTTTTTTCTTCTCTGCTTCAAAATTTATGGACAATTTAGTACATTGTAGGTCCTTTCTTTTTGGTTGATCTTAGGATCTTCTCTTATGAAAGTCTTGTGCACTCAAGTTGAAAAACTTCAGTATCCTGTTCTTGAAGGGCTGAATATTTAAGGCAGAGGAAGCAAGTGCTGGGTTATGAAGACAGTTCAGTGATATAACTGTGAAAATCTTTTAAATTTATTGTAGATCTGAACTGGAATATATGCTGAAATCTACTTCATTTGAATCATGTACTGCTACTATCTGGAACTTTTCTGGTCATTTCTAGTTCTACCACATGCATGCATACGGCCTTTATGAAGTAATTTTTAAGTTAACGACTTTAAACACTTATGTTCTTTTTGCCTAAAATTCTGGAATTCAAGTTATTGAAACTCTGAAGACCGTATGTGGTTTTAGGAGCATAACTGAACCAAAGACTATCATTGAAGCATTTTAAACTTGTAAGAGCATTCTGTTGTGTGTGACGTGTATCTTTGAAGGGGAGCATACTATTAGCATAATTCTGCATGGAGAAATATTTCTGTGAGTTTTTGAATACCTGTTTACCTAACATAGGATAGGGATGAAAAAAAACTTAGTGAGAAAAGCCTTCTATTGGAATTCAAGAAAAAAAGTTTAAAAAGAAATGACATCTTGCTATATAGAGTAGAATAATCTAACAGTTATTTGCCACTTCAAAGGTTGACTAGTTGTGACCTGTGACTTGACTAGTTGTGGTAAAATAGTACATGGGAATCACACTGAATAATATTTATGGCACATTTAGTATAATCTGAAATTCTAGGTGAAGACAAAGGTCTTCTGAAATGCGTTAGGTAACTAAAATGAGATATGGAAAAAAAATTATCACAGACACACATACACATTTCCTGATTACAATCAGGGGCTTCACCAATAAAAACACGATCCTGTTTCACTGATATCAATTACAGTGCAATTTAAAGATCAAAACTAGTAACTCATTCAGGGGGCGCACTATGGATGAAAAATCAGGAGAAATATGCAATCATACTAAAATAATTCAATCAATAGAAGAGCTAATATAATGTGTGAAATGGGTTTTTGTGTGTTTTTAAAGAAGATTCACAATCAGAGACATATTGAAAGAATTCCAGTCTGTTTCAGAGTGCATAGTAACAAATTCTTGTCAAAGTCTTTTCAGGTCTATTCACCAATGCAAGGCAAGATGTGGAACCACAGTCTTTATATGACAGGTTTATATAGGGTTGTTTGTTATTTGATTGTTGTAGGGTTTTTTTTCCCAGGGTAGGTAACTATCTCAAATTAAATAGTCATATTTATAAGTTGTTTCATGTTGCTCATGAATTTTAATTAACATTACTGTGAATAAGATTATATGTCTAAGGTTAGTATTACAGAAAGAAAACTCTTATCTATATCATGTATTTCTTTTTATGTGGTTAAGAACATTGGGAGCTAATGTTGCAGTTATTTTTGTAAACATAATAATTCAGTAAAAGGAATAAAAATTGCCTTTTCTAATTTTCAGATTATTGGAATTTTAGCAGTCTGCAATATCTAGAACTATTGCTACCTTCTAGTATCTTTCCTTGCCATCTTGTTGCTTTACTGAATGGTAATGCACATGCCTGAGTAATAATGCCATGTGCTAAATTGATTCAATGTACTATAACTGCCAAGATGATTGAAATGCAGTCTCCAATGTTCCTTGCCAGCACATATATTTGGATTATGATTTACATTTATTCCCATGGGATTTGATGATTGTCTGTATCTCTATGCCCTTTGAGAATGATGTACTTTAAATCTCTAAGTAGAAGAAATCTGTATAGGTGATGAACCATTTTATTCATAGCCCTCTGGGAATCCATAAACATAATTTGTCCTCTCTTGTCAGTTCATTGGCTCCTAAGTAAAACTTTCTATGGCTCCCTTCCAGGTCACAACATATTTTGTGAGAAAATTAAAAAACAAAATGCAATGAAGTCTGAAACATCAGTTTAAAAATCCCATTCTGAATCAGGGCTGTAAATAACAATTTGAAGTCCTCTGTAGCATGGTTGCAGTAAAAAGAAGGAAAACTTGTCTTTTATTCTTCTGCAGCAGTCAGCTGGAAATGTTACAAGTGTTTGATGAGGCAGTAAATTCAGCTTCACATGACGAGTTCCCTATTTCATATTTTTAATTAATTTCTGTTTTGCTGTGTTTCTGTCAATTAATATATACATCTGGTTTCTTCTTGTAGTCTATTAAACTAAGTTGATCAGTAAATATCCTGTGCTGGTGGAGATTTGTTGTTATCTTCAAAAGGGGGTGTCTGTGTACATGTACATAGACATGACTGTCTGTCCTTATGTGTGTACATATATATAAATATCTATTGATATATATGCTTTCTTTGACATAAATTTGCCACCTATTTCCTTATTATATCTAGCAACTCATGAAACAAATGGAATTTAAAGCACCATTAGAACCATGGCTTTACTCAAGACAAGGAGAAAATTCTCTGTGGTCACTATAGGGAAAGGGTGTGCTATGGCTGAATTTTCTCCATATCATTTTAGATCAAGCTGTGTTAATGTTGCTGATTTGTGATCTATTAAATGCACAGTCTACCCAGAAATATTTGTGTAACTCTGATCTTGAAAAGATGCACTGGTATTCCTTCATGGATAAAATCCCTTATTTGAAGGTTTCCTGATTTTTTTTTTTAATTTTTTATTTTTTATATTTTTAACTGGTTATAGTGTAGAATAATCTCATAAGACCTATATCTCACAAAAATTGTTCTAAATAGAGATAAAATTGATTGCATAAACCAAAACTGTCTAAGAAAATCAGACTTCATTAATTATTCTTACATGAGGTCTCCATTTGTGTAAAAATGCAGTTGTAAAAAATTGTGTCTGTTAGAACATTTGAAGCCATGTGGATCCCCATGACGCATTACACTTGCTGAAAAATGTACCTGTATATGGGAACTTTGCTTAGAGGGCAGGTTTTGCTCTTATTGTCTAGCACAGGAAAATTTAACTGACTTTGGTACTTTGCTTTAGCTGCATGGATTTGTACTGACTTAAGCATGAGCAGTGTACTCCAGATCTGTGGACACAAGATCAAGTCTTGTGAAATTCTTAGAAAAATATGTTCTTTTTTTAGAGAAAAACATTTCAGGTTTAGCTATATGAGAAGGGACTGAGACCTGTTTCTATTTGAATAATATTTGTGCTGCTGGTCTTGAAACAGTTCCTTTCAAACCCTGAACAATTTTCCACAGTATCAACCAAAGTGTTCCACAGAGGTTATTTTTTTCTTCTATTGTACAACATTGCTTACATCCTCATTGCATATCATCTTGTTCTTCAGAAATAATTGAATAGCCACACTTTGTAGCATGCTTACATTTATCATATTTATAAAGGATCAATAATTGTGTTTTGGAGATAGGAAAATTACTTGATTGCAACATCTGTTGCTGTATAATAAGATATTGCAGGTTGTTAATAATCTTAATAACTGTAAAAGTGAGATCGGATTTCACAGACTTTAAGCAGGCATCACTGTCTTGTTCATGGGGAAAATACTTCTGTGAGACTCCTTTAGAGTTATGAAGATATTGACAAATGATTGCAGATGTTAATTGTAGAACATTTTTGTTCAAAGAAAATATTGTTGGTTAGTTTCTTAAAACTTGGGTGAAATTTGACAGTTTTATCACTGAATTCAAAATCTTTCCACATGACTTTTCAAAATCAAAGTCATGTGGAAACTTGTGGTATTGTTTTTTTTGTTTTTCTTTTTTTTTTCTGCAAGAATCAGTTAGTCCTTTGTTCATTACCCTCTTTAAGAAAAGACGTTCAAGGTTTTCACTTCCACACAAAAATATTTATTTATTTTTTTTCAGGAACAAGAAATTGAAACTGAGCAATTTAGGGTAAAAATCAAGCATGGTGTTTTTGTTTTGTTTTTTTTTGTTTGGTTTTTGGGAATTTTGTTTGTTTTGTTTTTGTTATTTGTTTGTTTTTGTTTGGTTGGGGTTTTTGTTTCATTGGTTGGTTTTTTTGTCCCCATTTCATAAATTTAAGGGGGAAACAGGACTCGTCAAAATAAAATTCATCATTATTCCTCTACCAGTTTTTATCTGGATTCATTGAGTCAAATGTGGTTCTAAAACTACGACAAAGTCATTTTATGAGTTCTTATTTTTATTTCCTAACCCCAGTTTTTATTATGACAAGTATGATTCTGGCATTAAACTGTGTGCCATGCAATACTGAGAATAATAAGAGAGCTTCAGTCTCCACTTTTTTTTTTTTTTTTCATCCTTCAAAATTTAGAATGGAGAATTGCTGCTTCTCATAGTGCCTGTTAGGGCCAATTGCTTTTTCACTCTGGGGAAGACCTTGTATTAATATGTTTGGTAATCAGGGTCTTCTCATAAGAAGCATGTGGAAATGTGCCTAAGAACTCCAACTTGACTCCTGCTTCATTTCAGTGATGTTGGTCTTAATATGAGTTGCCACACAGTTAATTAGAAGTATCTATGAAAATTTAATGTTGAAATAGATTTTTCAACCTTTACTCTGTCTCCTATGGGATAAAAGTATCCTTAATTTTGTCAGAAAGATAAATACTATTGAAAATAACAGGTAATACTGAGCTAGGCAAAGCTTAGAGAACAAATTATATTATTAATAACCTTGGATCAATCTGGATTAAGCTGATTTCAATTTTAATTAAATTAAATGGATGAACTAACAAACATAAGTCTAATTATCACACTGAATTTCAAAAGACAAAAAGTTACAAACCAGGATATGGAGACAGGAAAATACACTAAGCTGCTTCGCCAAAATGTGATTGTGCAGGGGTCTTAATGTCTATAGAACTAAACCTCTCAAAATAAATACTCTAAAAAGGAGTTTTGTTCAGAAATTTGTAGAAACAAACTGAAGATCAATGCAAAGTTCTATTTAGTAAACTGTGGTTCCAGTCTGAAAATTTGATTTTTTTTTTCATACTGAAATATCATTCTGGCTGTCTAAATTAGTATTATGCAGAGCTAAAGAGATTTGCCATCCTCATTTGTTGCATGTATGAGTTCAAAAAGGGTAATTTGCCCAGTTTCTGAGAACTTAATTCACGCTGTTTGCAGCTTGTTGCTTACCTAAGGTGCGGGATTGTGAGAATGGAGGGGAGCACTTTTTCCCAGACAGGGAAAATTTGAAGGAACAGGCAACTTTGTAAAATATTGTCTAATCCCAAATATCAAGGGGTTTTCTATAATTATGTGTATTACTTCACCTATAAGACAACTTCGGTTGGCATTATTATGTGCAGCTTCTGAACCCATCTACATATTATGGATTTTCATTCTCAAGTGATCCTGCAGCTAAGACTACAAGGAGAGTCAGGGGAGGAATCAATTTCTATCTGTAACAATGAGTTTGCACTAAAATACACCCCAGAGTAACTTAGAGAGCTCCAGAGCCAAACCATATTTTCAAAATATTTTGTCTTCTGACTCAATTTCCCAACATTTAAAAATTAAGTATCCGATATATTTTTTGTTCTTGGCTTTCATTCTTGTCTGTTTGCTTTGCATCCTTTACGTTTATGTAAAGGCAAAGTACTGAGTAATAATGCTTTCCTTCACATTTTGTATGTGTAGCTGTATTTTCGTGTAGTGATTCTGGGTATTTTGAATCAAAGCAATGGTACCCCTCAGTCTCTTTTGTCTGCCTTGGTGTTTAGTCTGAGTTAGTGGTGCTCCTTTCCTTGAAGCCTTCTTCTGGAGTTGTCTGCACTCCTGAGTGAAGACAGGATTCCTCACAGAGGGTTCCTTCATACACTGGTAGCGTGGCCAGAGACAGCTGCCTCTTTTATGTATTTTATTTCTGTTTGAGTTAACTTCCCCTTTAAGGAAACACCTCAAACAGTGAGACACCTTCTCCACTGTTGCTTCTGACATTGCGTTGAAAGCTCCTTTCACTTTCTGACCAGAAAACAGTTACTGTGGCTCTGTGTGTAATTTTCCCTCAGGCCAGGTTCTAGTGTGAGACTTCTTGCATCCCCTGTAGCTGTTCCTCTGTGTTAAATGTTAAGCAATACAAAGATTGTATGAAGGAATTCATTTTACTGAGAGTCAGTTTGGAAGTCTAAATTGTTCAGCAAAGTTTTTTCTTTCTCCCCTCGTCCTCCCGTGGAGTATTAATCCCAGTCAACAGCTAAGTACCCATCTAGTTGCCTACTCACTGTCCCCACTGAAGAACAAGAGAGAGAATTAAAAAAGCAAAAGCTGTCCAATGGTGGAGAGGAGGGATTGAGCACCTTTGGTGAGTACCTGGTATCCAGTCAGGGTCAACCCACCACAGAAGGTCTCATTCACTTCACTGATCATTGTAGGAAATCCTCCAATAGACTAGTCAGCCTTGTTTTGCTCATTTTCAAAATGAAGTCAAGGTCAGGCATATTGCAGTTACATTGCACAAATTATAGTAGTATCTTCGTCACTGAAACCTGAACACTGAATTTATGAGCCAGTATTTAATAATGGAAATGATTGTTAGCACATTTTTTGGTGCTAAAATTCAGAACTGTAAAAAGGTATCTTTTTTTTTCAGTCAAACCTTCTCTAACATCATAAACAAATTTATTTTATTTTCCAAGCAGGTAGTATTGCTCATAAAATCCTAAGTCATCAATGGTACTAGAAAGATATCTACAAACACTGAGGACTAACCCAGAAGTGCTCTAGTATATAAAGAGGGACTTATGTTATCATTTTAAGTCTTATTGTGAGTCTGATTTAGAAGCAAATTTCTTGGTTGTGCCTACTAAAATCTGATGTCATGGAGAAGCCCTGAGGCAGTTGAAGTGAATTCCTTTCAGACAAAGCTGAAGCAGAAGATGTGCTTAAGAAGGACAGGTCATGCACGCAGCCGATACCAAACACTGGGACTGTAGCACCTGACTGGGTCTGCAGACCCAAACTGCCTGTAATAGAGATGGTACAAACACTGAGGTGCCAGCAACAGCTGTCAGGCTCTGCTCTTGCTGTTCCACACTCTTTGCTAATTTCAGCATAAGATAGAATAAAATGCAAGAAAACATTATCTTCAGCAAAATGTACTGTTAAAATTTCCTAAGACAGCATAGAAAACCAGGTGCGCTTTCCCAGAACAGTCCAAACAGACATACCAAATTGTATCTGGGAAAATGAATAGTTGCTTCAATAGGATGCAGCTATTTGGTAGTAATTCTCAATGCCATGCAGATTCAAACTGCTTCACATTCAAAGAGTAGTGTGGTTTCAGCTCAGATATTGCAGGATGGTTCTGTGCTGTGCACAAAAACCAGATCCTTGTTTGGCAGATGGTACAGATGAAATCACATAAGAAAACTTTGGCCTGTGCTTCTCCACTAGAACAGGACTTCCAGGAACCCTAGGTTTTTAAAGTAGCCATAGGTACAATTTTTAATGTTTCTATTTGTACTTCTTGTTAGCAACTAGCAGAACTCAGGCATCTAATACTTCCACAGTTTCTAGATGGACAAGAAGAGCCGAATTTAAAGTCAAGCATGTTGCTATTGAGATATTAGCTCAGACCATCTAATAAGCTAACAAAATTAACCCAAGCTTTCCTGGACTTAATCAGTATGTCCAGTTGAAGCTGCACTCAGGTTGGTTTGACTTGGTTCTCAGTTTCTTCTTGCTTTCCTCTCATCTACAATCTGTCCTCCTTTGATGAACTTAAGGGAGTCTTTCCCTCTCAACAGCTGTGCTGCAAAGTATAATTTACAGCCTTTTCCCACAAAAGCTTCCAGTAGCCTTGAACTGCTCTGCTGTCTTCACTTTGCCACCCCTTTCTGCCATCTCCATCAGCTTTGATAGCATTTTTTATTTTCCAGCTGTTGAAAAACTGCATGTGGCACTGAAAACAAAACACCAGCTTTTAAAGCACAGGAGGTTCTTCAACAGCTTCTCTTATTTTCTGTTTATGTGATGAGACATCTTTTGTTGTTGTTTGTTTTACTCCAGTCTAAATCAAGCTCCATCACTTTAGAGCTGGAAAACGTTGCCTTAACCCAGTATGACATCTCTCTAGACAGATTCAGGTGTTGTTGGTCTACACTTCTGTATACTATTGCAAATGTAGTGTTTCCTCAATTTGTTAAGTGAAAAGTCACTTAAACATAATAAAACAGTGTGTACAAACTAAAACCAGTTCCAGACTAGAAATTGGCAATCTTATCTCCTATTCTCATCTTCAGATAACATTTAAACACACCTGGTTTAGGCTCTTATCACCTCTGGAGTTACTGGAGGAAACTAGAAATTAGACATCTGCTTTGCACTTGTGCACACAGCATAAAGGAAAATTATCTATTTTCCTATGAGCAAAATTCAAATGCTTAATTTTAAAAGCAAATTTTATTTTATCCCCACCTCAACTAATTTTTCCTAAACTGGTATTATTAAGTATGAAATTAATTTCTGAAGGAAATACTGTAAGATGGTGTCTTGGTTTGGGAAGAGAGGTATCTGCCAGGGAAAGCTGGAATTTCCCTTGGAATGGAGAATGTAAACCACCCCTCCCTTCCAAAATACTATAATTTTGCAATTAAGGGCTTTCAGGCAAAGATTTGGGAATGGGAATAACAGTTCTTTACTAGAGATACTAAGAATATAAATGTAATAGTACAAAAACCAAGCAGACAAAACAAACAAAAATCCTAGAAACCCTGACAGAGTCAGAAATACAACCTGACACCCTGTTGGTCAGGGTGTTGGAAGCAGTCCAAAGTAAGCCCTCCTGGAGTAGCAGATGTGGTTCTCTTGGAGTAGAGATGGTCCTGTAGAAAGGGGTCCAGTAGTGGCAAGATTGGTCTGGTCTTCCTTCGGGAAACCAATGGAAAACAAGATGCCTGGTGTTACTATGTCTCAGTTTTTATCTCGTTAGAAAAGGTTTGGCTTCCCCCACTGGGTGGAGCATCTCACAATGGGATGATGTAATGTGTCATGGGTGAGCCTTAATGGCCCATTAACAGAAGATATCCCCCAGAGGGAAGATGGGTCGTGGAAGAGATAAGGAACAATGTTCCATCTGATTTTAACAGCTGGCCCATTACCAGAAGGCACCTTCCCCTTCCCCCCTGGAGTTACAACAGATAAAGGAAACACCTTCCCACCCGGTTTCAACAGATGGAATAGAATAAGCATTTTTGGTTACATAACCCAAGACAGACAGGTATAGTGTTATAAAGACAAGAACCTCCTTCTTCACCTTCTGCATATCACAGAAAAAATCTCCTTGAAAATAATGAGAATGTGATTAAGCTCTAAGTTCAATAGAATGAGACATTTATTTCCAGAAAATGAGACAAAGATACCCAGCAAATAAAACACCTACATTTCTTCTTTTGTCTGCATGGTGAAACTTTATAAATACAGGAACATATTAATATAAAATTCAACACTTGAAATGGTATCTTTGGAAAAAAAGGGAATCAAGCACACAGAAAAAATGTATTCCTCAGCTGTAGCTGAGGAGGCAGTGTGTCAGATGCCCTTCATGAAAGTTAACTAAGAAACAGAAACTAAATGAGGAGTAGTGGGGAGAGCTGCAAGCATTTCAGCAGTTAAGTAGTACTTCCCCTCTTAATCACTAACTTAAATTATCACCGCTGCTTTATCAATGCCCTAATGAAATACCTACTAAAAAATGGATTCTTAAACTTATTTATGAAGTATTGCATGACTTTGAGACTTCTTATCATTTCAGTTCATCTGCTCTTAAGTACATCTGCATCTGAGTGCTTTGTTGGATTCCTTTATAGAACTGAACATAATTAAGAGAATACCCAGCATTCTTACCTTGGATAAAATGTGCAAGGGTTTTTATCTTGGCCTCTTTTACGGGCAGTTTATTTTCTAGGATTTTGTTTTAACTGTAACATGTTTGCATTAATAGTGTAGAAACTAATTTAAAAAGTGTGTTAAGTGAAGGAATGACACCACACTCTATTTACATCTTATACATTTAAATAAAACCTGTTCTTCATAAAAGCTTAGGCCAATATATTGATGGGTTTAAATCTGCCAAAATTGCTTGGTTTTGCAGTCATCCTGACATGCTCTAATACTTTTATCGCAGTAGTCATAAGTAGAATCTCTGTGATACCCTGGCTGTTCTTCCAAATATCATGTTTCACTCTTAATGGACCTTTCTAGGTGAGAAGAAATATTCTCATGATCTTCAGAAGCCCTATTTGTCACAAATGTTTCCATGCTGTTTCCATCTCACTCATCCTCCTGCAAAAACTTAGCTCCTATGATTTCTCCAGGTAGATTACTGGAAGTAATTTTCTTGAGAGAGGAATGACAGAGGGCGATATTGGGACAAGACTTGATAAAGTTCATGGCAGAGCTGGATGGGCCGTAAGACATGAGATTTCCCTGTGAGAGATGACTCAGAAAATCTAGATTTTTAATTGTTTCTATCTTTGTTCTGAAGATTACATTTACCAAAATTGCATTAGAAGATTTTTTTTTTTTGTATGAAGTTTGTATAATGAACCTGAATTTTAAAAGGTCTGAGCTAATTTACATCCATTTTGATTAAACTTTTGTGCTCATGGCAGCAAAGGACAATTGGAATTGCCATTACAGGTCAAACCACTGATCTGCTAATTCAATGTGCTATTTCTGTCAGCAGTCAATACCAGCTGCTTCAGGGAATGAGCACACATAATAAACCATGATGGAATAACCTGCCCAGAGGCAAACCATCTTCTGAATCTTATCAACTTGTGTGTATATCATTAGCTGTGAAACTTAAAATGTAGAGAAACTGAGAAAGCTGGCTGAAGAAGAAGGGGATTGCCAATTATTACAATAAAGAATCAGTTAAACTGGGGACTTTGACATACATTGTAGGAGCATTTTGTAAGAGTTTTCATACTGATAATTGTAAACAAAGTGTTTACCTGATCTTACCTTTGTAAAATCTACCTGCATATAAAGACTGGTCAGTAAAATCAAAAGAAAACTTGTATATCCTGCTTTTACTAACTTTGTATGCATTTAGGGTACTCTGACCCTTGAGATCAGAATTTTGCTGGAGGGTAGGGGAAGATTATTTCCTGCCCATTTGAATCACATAAGAAAACTCAATGCTTTTCAATTCATCTTATGTTGTTTGAATGAAAATGAGCATTCCAGGTTAGATTTTGTAATTGGGTTTTGGAAAAACATATTTTTCTTGACTAAACTCATTTTGAATAACTATATAGAACAAGATTATGTCTATATATGGACATACATTTTGTTCTGTACTAGCATTCTGCAGGACCATCTTGAAATCCTCTATATCTTAGTATTCTGTACTTCACGGGTTAGAGAGACAGAGCAAGCTCTGATGCAAAAAAAGCTGCTACATTAAAGTAGTTTCAGCTTGAATAATCCCAATGATTGTAATGTCTCCAGATAGAGATCATCTGAATTTAATGAATCCTCCCTTTTAGAAACAATACAAAGTCTAAACTTTTGTTTCTTTGATATAATATGATAGAAACCAAGATGCCTGATTAATTTCAGGATGTCCTGCAGAGACAGCATATGCTTCATACTTGCAAGTGTCTTTGTGCATTGACAGTTCTTTGTTTTTGCTGCTAAGTTGTGACTTTCAAAGCTGCCTTGTAGATTTAATTTTAACAGGGACTGGAGCATCTGAATCTCTCAGGTAGCTTTAGAAAAAAACTTTAGTAAAAAAAATCTTTTTCTTGATACATCATAAAAAAATGCAAAGTCTGAAAAAGGTATTTTAATCATTATGGTTGCCTCACTAACAATAGTATAAGATATCTTGCTCTTTTATTTGTGGAATGTCATTAATGTTGAGATGCATTTTTTAAATTTGAAAGAGACCTGTTGGTTGTACAGGACACCCTCAGTGCAAGTCTATTTTCCTGTGAGTTCAGAGAATTCCTGCAATTACGACCTTAGTGCACAATGAAGTTTTATCCATGGCTATCATTGTCATTAGCAACAATCCTTTTCTCATATTCTGTCCCTGTTTTGCTATCTTAATTTACTCTACTTTTCCTCCTTGTCCTAATTGCTAAACCATAATTGCTTTCTCTGTCACTAAGCTTTAATTTCATAGCAGCTATGCTGTGAATGTACAGCTCTAGATAATACCATGAATATAGTATGTATATATATAAACAAAGCAAAAGATATTTTCTGTTACAAAGAATTCACTAAAGCACCATTATGAGCACACAATAGGATCTCAGAAGGATTATGTACTTAGTCTAAATAAGACAGGAAATTGGTAAGAGCACTTGGAATTAAAATGAGGTCTTCTGAATGCCATCCTATTGTTTGCAACCGTTTTTGTCTGCTCCCTTATCCTTCTGTTAGCTAAGAAACATACAGTTGGCAGAGAAACAACAGGTGTAGTAGGGCTTCACAGAAATTCCTGGCACTATAATGGTGTTACAGACATTTCAGATTAGGCTCATTGCATAAAACTTTCAATCTTTCTGTGCAATTTAGTAATTTGAGCTCTCTGAAATGTGCTGTTTCCTTTAGAACTTGCAGAGCATCTGTCTTGGAGAGATAGTCTGATACTCATAATACAACAACATATCTTCAGCAATGTAAGAAGAGCCCTAGAGGAATAATATCTCTGAGATATCTTTGTGTTTAGTTTCCACACTTGTGTTGGACTATTTCTAAAGAATAACAATATTCAAAAATATGTAATATAATATTCATTATCAACTCTTCATTCACCTTTTAGTTTCTAAAAATTTAGACAGTGGATTAACATGATCAGTTGTTTAGGCAGGGATGATCTATACTATGCAACTTAAAACTAGCTAAGCCGCTTATCTCAAATTATTCCTTGTGAGAAACCATTCTAAAAAAGTATCTGTGTTTGTTTCCATATGTTTATGATTACATTATATTTCCCATCATCCAAGCCAAATATCATTATGCCTTAATTTTCTACTCTCTTTAAAGTCTATGGTATTACATCTTTGTTCCAAGTGTTTTCTGCAGCTTCTTTGTCTACTTAGTTTTATTTTAAAATTCCTTTTAGTCTAAATCATTGTGATTTCCACTTTTCCTTTAAGGAGGCTGATTCTCCATTTTTATAATCTAATCTTTTCCAAGCGTCTTCATTACTCCATCCACCTTTCTTATTTGTACACTGGCAGTTATTTCCACGTGGAGGTGGGCTGGTATAATGACTTAGCATTCACAAAGAAGATTTATGTTGCAAAATGGGCAACTGGCACTGGCAAGTTTCAGCTTTCAGGATACACTTGTCACCTGTGTAAGTACCACAATATCTCTCTGGGGCTTGAAGTATGATGGGTATGTTCTGGATCTTACATACAGTCTTGATAAAGAATGGCAGTCTCTCGCCTAGATATCAGTAAGGGATTTCAGAAAACCTTAATGAATATAAGCATGAGTGGTCAGATCAGTGCAAGAAAAGTGGACCTGCTGCACTAGTGATCGCTACAGCTTTTCCCAGGTGAAAATAGTGGTGGATAACCCCATGTGAAAAAAGTATTTTGAGATTTCTGACAGACAGTTTTTCATTGGCATAAAGTATAATTGGGTCTAAAACCAAACCAAACCAAACCAAGCCACCACAAAAAACAAACAAAAAAAAAAACAAACAAAAAAAATCAAACAAAAAAAAAAGCAGCAACAACAACAACAACAAACCCCCCCCCAAAAATCAAAACAAAAATAACAAACAAAAACCAAAAACCAAAACAAAAACCAAAAAAACCCAGAACGTAACCTGAAAAAAGGACACTTTAGAAACATATTGCAAAGTTCTGATAGGCTAGTAATTAAATATTCAAAAACTCAGATAAATGAAAGCATGTCAATATATATGTGAGCTTTAAACATTAAAGATCTGCTAACAACATAAACAATTAATTACAGGAGCTCCATATCTTAGGCTATATGTTGGATATCCAATTGCAATCATTTTTTAATTGTTTCTCTGAATACATTCTATTGCCATGATTACACATGAAGGAGAAGATTTAAAGTAATTAATTTTCAGGATAAATATATTTTTTTTTAATGGAGTAGAAGGCCTATATCTCTAGTAGCTTACTTTAGCTTGTTAATACATACATTTCATTTCTATCTGTCAGTTCAAAATTGTGTCAGTTCTTTGATTTATCTTATCTGAAGAAAACAGGAACATATACAATTATTAGTGTTGAAAGGCCTTAAAGCTTGAAGTTGAACAGCAGTAGAGCCAAAGTCAATATTAGGCATTTTGTCAGAGAAAGCATTTCTGTCTGGAAGACCTTTTAATATTTCTTTAGATATGAATTTTCTAAAAGACTACAAAGGTATTTAAAAAGATACAAATAAGAATTATGCACCACCAGGGGAAAAGAAAAAGTGAGTAACCATAGTTGAAATTAAATGAATTATTTGTCCAGAGAATGTGTTCTCAGTCTTTGAATGTGCTATCAGAGAAGATAATAAGCTTGAATGAAGAAGTGTGAATAGATTTATAAAAGCAATGAATAAATTTATTATCTG
Source organism: Chamaea fasciata (assembly GCF_029207755.1). Lineage (NCBI taxonomy): Eukaryota > Metazoa > Chordata > Aves > Passeriformes > Sylviidae > Chamaea > Chamaea fasciata. The sequence continues at coordinate 77,420,434 of NW_027094086.1, forward strand.
TAGTAACACTGAATATTGTGAATGTAAGAAAGTGATAATGAAATTTCATGGTTGAGAATTTAGGCTGGCCACCCCATCTGTTTGATTGGACTTTTTCCTACCATAGAAAATTTTTTAAGTCCTCCTCGTCTTCCTTCTTGCCTCATGTTTTGAAGCATCAGCTTATCCATGCTCTTAAATTCATACTGAACTTGAAATTTTTTCAGGGATGGGAGAGTCTGTATTTTCCTGATAGCAACATGTATCAAAATCCTTGTAATTGATCAGTTACAAACTGAAATGAGGAAATGTATATATTTATATCAAAAGAAGCATAATGCAGTAGAGAGGACAATGCAAATCTGAAAATTATGGTAAATTTCCAAGCTTTTGATTAGATAGACAACACACTAGGTTTGTTTACTGACCAGACTGGGAAATTATGAAAAAATAACAAGGGTGTTCTTCAGCTTTATAGTGACCCCTTGCACAACATTGGAGATATCTGGAAAGAGAAACACTAGCTACGTAACATTGGAGTTTGTTGCTTTGCTAATTGATTTTTTTTTTAAATGTTAAAATGTTTCCCAGACATTCTCCTCATATAAATTTTGGATGTATTTCTGCCACTTTTACACACAGAATGTTCCAAAGATTGCTGATATCCTTGTCATGAATGATGTCTTGAGATTTAGATTATATTTTCTTTACATTATGTTACTATATTTTGGATTAATATAATAATGCTAAAAAAGGGAAAAAAATATACAACAAGGCATCACACAAAAAAACCCACTTCTAAACCAAAGTAACCAAAAGGAATTTGGGCATAGTGCAATACTACAGGATAATTCTCATTTATCAGTACTGTTAAAAAAAGTTCTAACATATCCAAATTAATTTTATTCTATGGGGCACCCCTATTTATAATCATTTAAGTATAGGGATGAAGAAAGATGAGCAATTTTTAATGATAAAAAGAAATCAGATGCTGAGAAACTTACTTTAAATGTTATATGAACTTAAACTTGGAAAATTGTTATAAGCTGCACCAATTTGAAAACAGTTATATGATCTAGTTTTTTGATAGATTTCTATGTAATTCATAAGCAGATTCATTACTAAGCCACAAGTATATATACCTAGCTTACTTTGAATGTTTTCCAGATACTCATTGAAATCAGCAGGTATCAAGGAGCGTTTTCACCCATATTTGCTCATTTGGGGCTGTCCTTCAGGTACATTACTTATTCTTGTAACATTGAAAATATTTCAAACCTATTTCAAGCTGGTAAAATGTGTTGACTGTTAATTTACATCTGTCATAAATCAACACAAACTAGGACCATATGTCATCTAATAATTTAGTTTAAAGCAAAGCATCCAATATCTTAGGCTTTCTTTCTAACAAAAATTAAAGTTTGGACTAAGCCTGATGGTACCTGCATCCTTGTTTTGTTTCCCTCTGCAGCCCAGCATTGTTTTGGGATCCTCTAGCCAGGGAGGTAATGAAATAAATGTACTCTTTACATGTTATCTGTGGCATTTTTGGGGTCCCTTTGGTCACCTGCAGGTATTGATTCACACACTAAGTTACCTCCTTGTCTCTAAGAGATTCTGATTATAGATAAGCAACTCTTACTAAATAAATACTCATTTTAGCAAACAGTGAATAACTTATACACAGAATGATAAAATAACAGAATTAAAGTTTGTGCTGAATCCTACACTTGGAAGATATTTTCACACCTGCCATGAGCTCAACTGAAGACAGTCCTGATCACAACACAATCAAGAGAAGCCATGCCACTCATAAAGGAGTCAACTGTTTCAGTTACAGGTAAATCAAATGCAGGAAGGTGGTTTTATTCTTGTTGTATATGTTATTTCACTCACTGCCTTCGTAAACCTTTGTCCTTCTCGGTGACTGCCTCAAAACCATAAAAATTTGTTTGTTGTTACAATGGATTTCTACCTCCCCAGCAAGGTACATGTAATTAAACCATGTGTTTCACTGGTATTAGGATTTAATTTTGCCTTTTGGTATATTCAGTTCTGCTTTATTTGGGAGAATTTCAGAACATATTTATTTTGGATATGACATATATTGCTAAGATTTATATCCAAGATGATAATTTTGTTTTAAGACCCAATTCACCTCTGGGACAGATCTGTTTCTTTGGTATCAGTTCAATGCACCTTCCAGGCAGAAACTAAAGTTCTTGTAAATTCAAGGGAAACTCACATTTAAAAGCACTGTCTTGAATTTTTTTCCCCCACACTTTACAGCCGTTATTTAAATAGGCTCAGAATAGACTCCACACACATTCTCATGCATCCCATTTCAGCTCTCAACAGCAAAATATGACCTGTATCTGCCCTTGATTACATAGCCAGCCACAGCTCCCTGTTGAGGTCCTCTGAATGGCACACCCTTTTTTTTGGTGGTGAGCCCCTCTGAAAGATATGCCTGCATCACCCCCATCTGATACCTGTACCAAAACACCCAATATACTGCCAGCATGCAGGCTGTTGAGAGAAAATGAGGTGAAGGACATTACTAACTGAAAATCAGAGAGGAAGACTTGGTATATCCCTGGATTGTGACAGGTCTCTGAAGTATTTATGGGTATAAGTGTGATTCATTCATAAGGGACATGTAGATGCTGCACAGTAAACATTGCTTTGATATTTCAGCCCTTTTTTCTTTTCCAAAATTTATTATCAAAGCCAAAAACTACCTTAACTTTCCATCTTTAATACAGTAATTTTTTTGAGACTGAAGTGTGAAGACCTGTCAAAAGATAATGTATTCTGTTCTAGTTAAGCTCTTTCTGCCCTCAGCAGTTTCCTGCAGTGACAGTAGGTCAAGTTTCCTGTCAGCTAATTTCTCTACAATTCAGCTGGTTAAGTTCCCATCTGCTCTAAGTATCAGCAGGTAAAGTAAGTGGAACATGAATCAAAGGCTATATATGTGTCAGGAACAGGGAATCCCATGTTCCAGTTTGCAGAAGAGAACAGTGATTGTAGGTGCATCTGCAATGCAGCCAAGGTATAGCCAGACAGCATTGGATGGGGTAGAACTTCAGATCATTTATTAAGGTCCTTTTTCCAAGGGAGTGAAAATAAATTTTAGTTTCAGGATATTTAACCAGGTCTGATGTATTTTTTTTTTTTTCCAACCAAGAATGATATAAAATTCTTTACACTTTAATAGTCATAGAGACACAAATAAAAAAAAGTATTTTGTCTTATTTGTTATTCAGGCCGTCCTGAATAGATTACAACTATGTTATGAACTCCCTTTTCATTCCTTGGACTGAAAAAGTTTCTTTAAACTTTTGGTCTATTAGATTAAACTTTTGCTTATTTACCTGTGAAAATTCAGTACAAGTGTAGTAACCCACTGCCTCTCAGACTGCAAAGAGATCTCTTTGTAATCTTTACTCTGTTCCATACAAATAACTTGCCCTTGATCAGCAATAGTCAACAAAAACTGGTGATGATGAGTTGTCTTGATAATTTAGGAGTTGTTTAAATCTAAGAAAAGGAAATTGAAGTGCCTATAAGACATAAAATTAGGTGACAGAGAAACGTCAATATGTAAAGTACTGTTTATATATCAGAAAGAAGGTTGGAGGGAAATAAAGCAAGTCTCGATGAAAAAATTGGTATTTTATTATGGGTTGTGTGGTGTAATCTTTCTCATTCTGTAACAAATTTTCTTAGGTTATTCACAATTCACATTCACAAGGCATTCATATGGCAGAAGATCTAGTTCAGGCTTGAAACATGAATGAAGTTAATGCTTTTAGCTCTGAAATAGCTCATTTATTCTGGTTCTTCTGCATAATTCTGCATTCACTTTTCGCATATTTTCTCTGTTGCAGAATGTGCCATTTCCTCAGCTGCAAGGCATTCTCAGTAGTAAAAGTAAGATGTCGAGAAGTGGCAGATTGGGCTTCTTCAAAATTCTACATTTATTCATTAAAAATGACTGCAAATTGTCAGTTTTCGTTATTGATCATGTTCTTGCTCATACTACAGCAAACAGTTGGCTAGAGTATTTCTGGTAGTTGGAATACATCAGGACCTACAGAGAGGCTCATGTCTCTCAGGGTGATAAAGCATGCCAAGTTTCTGTCTTGCTGCAACTGGGTTGTGATTTGTCAAGCTGCAGTGCAATGGACAGGGTGACGGGGACCTGCACATGTTGTTTCTCAGATATTCTACTGAAAGGTCAGCTAAAAATCAGCAGGTGATGTTTGGAGATAACAAGTGCAGCCTTGATGTCCACAGAGCCATAGTCTAACAAGAAGTACATGCACTTCTGAAATCAGGTAATTTGTTATACTCATTTTTGTCTGTGCAGCAAAGTAGTAGTCCAAGCTCAGGCTCCTGGGATGATCATGAATCGAATATAATTTGTAATGTACTTTATCAGTGTATAGAGTGTCCTCAGATGAACATGTTTTACCCAAAGTAACCATGTGTAAAGACAGTGGTTAAGAATAGTCCCTAATATACATGAATTAATAATTAAGAAAGAAACTTTAAAATTAATATGTCTAAAGCCTTAAAGAGAAAAAGCAAAAGAATACTGACCTTATTAAAAAAGGTTACTTTCCAGGCATTATACATTAATATATTTCATAAAAACCCTAGAACCCTCCCAAATGAATACCTTTTTAAAGAGAACTATGCTTAAAAAAAAAAAATCCATTGCTACATAAATCTTAACTTGACAGGTTTTTGTAGATTTTGAGGCAAAACAAAGGCAATTCTGAAGAAGAACCTAAATGCTAATGAATTCCATTACCTTCAGTCAATTTATCCAAGCTTGTTAGACCTAAACCAAAGCACAATTACTAAAGCTCTGCTTTAAGATGCACAAATATAATTTGGGATAATGCACATCTAATGGTATTCCTTTTATTAATTTACTTGCTAAGAGATCCACATTAAGCTCAGAGGCCCCTTAGAACAACTAATGGATAAATACATAATGGTTGTGAAAGACTCCTTCCCCCGAAGATTTGCAGTTCAAATAGGATAGCCAGGAAAACATGCTCTGAATTGATTCCGCACAGCAGAGCTGAGTATTCTCATCTCCAAAGTTCTAGTCCAATAGCCTAAATATTTGTGCATGTGGTGTTTTCAACGCCACTAAAACCTTGTCTCTTGCACAGTACTGAACTCCAGTCAAGGAAAGCATTCAGATCTATGATTAAAAGTAAGGGATTAAAAAACCCCATGATTCCAACTCATGGGAACACGGGTAGGAGGATAACTCTTTTGGATCAAGACCAATAGGCTTTACCCGTTGAAACGATATAAATCTATCCAATAGCACAACCTGCAATCAATATAGAGAAATAGGGAATTCTCCAAATTCTGATCAACTTAGGCCTCTTTTCAGTTAGATATTTCTCTCTGACTAGGTTAAGTTTATTTCTGATGTCTTTATTATTTTCTTAATTAAGATAAGTTTATTTTTAAGTGGGTTTTAATACTGATGTTCTCCATCGCTTGTTCCTTCAAGTGATACTTACATGACAGATGAAAAGTGAAAATGATCAATGTTCTTTCTGGGTAAAAATAAACTCCTACACTACCCTGCTAATATTAATTTCATTGTTATGTTGCCTGAAGACACACAAAACCGGCCCATAAAGCCAATGCTGCCAGAAAATACTTACTATGTCTCTTGTAAAAAAGCCCAGAAAACAATAACCCTGATGATTTTCCTACATGGCTCATCTACTTTTCTCTCCCTTGACTGTTCTTTTATGAAAAAAAAATCTAAAGCTAAAACGTTCTGTTTTTTCTTGCATAACATCCTACTATTTTTATACATCAGACTCAATAATGCTGATCTTATCTATTCCTTCTAAGTTATTAGCATATTTGTAATTTAAGCCTATTACCAATTATTTAGTATTTCTAGTGAACAAAACCTTTTTTATTATTCCTGAACTGTGAAGAAAGGAGAATCAAGAAACACATGGTAAAAATCCTACTGCAGGACATAAGGTTGAGTTACATGGGTGATGTTCAATAACAAACTGAAATTTTGTGCAGTTATTTATCATTTAGGAATTATTGGGGGTATTATACATAAAAATATTATTTACTATTGTTGGGAGTTAAGTTTGTTCCGTCTTTCTCTAAAGAATTTTTTCCCCATAAGTCACCAAGGAGACCAAGTGTTGGATACTTGAGAGTACTTAACCGAAACAAAGAGGTGGACAAAGTTGGAAGGGGGAGATAATGCAGGTAAAAGACAGAGCTTGAGGCAGCTGCGGGCTGTTCTTTTTCCGGCATTCAAGAAGGGAGAGAACGGCTGTTGCTGGCTGGAAGGGTTTCATTGTGGCCAAAAGGATCCAGTCCTAAAAAATCTACTATCACCAGTTCGGCCTGAATCCTGAGTTTTCTCTGCCACGCGTGGGAGCTGGGCCGGTTCTGCCTCGCCTTCGGCTTCTTCGGCGCTGCTCCTCTTGCTACAGCGTGACCCTGCACCCCCTGCACTGCCGAGACATCCTGCCCCTGCCTGCCGGGACACTCTGCCATCCCAGCTACCAGCCCAGGACTTTTCCACTGTTTCAGCTTGGTGCTCTGAGGATCCTGCAGGGACGCCGAAACCAAACTGCCCTGGGTTTTGTGAAACAAAACCCTCATGGTTCTTGGTACTGTTTTCGTTTGTTATTAATGCTGTAGTTTTTTGGTGGGGGTTTTTTTGTGTTTGTTTGCTTTATAATACATACTAGTAAAGAACTGCTATTCCTATTTCCCAAATCTTTGCCTAAGAGCATCTGATTGTAAATTTATAATTGAAAAAGAAAAAAAAGGGGTGGAGGGGGGGTTTACACACTCCATTCCAAAGGAAACTCCAGTTGTTTTTTTTATTACCTGGCAGATACCTGTCTTCCCAAACCAAGACAACTATATATAGAAATATATTGGTCTTATCCAGGACAGAGCTAATTTTTTTTTTTCAGTAACTGATGGATCATGACTTTGGGTGGACCTAGGAGGTTATTTCATACCACCTTATGTCATTTCCAGATGCAGGTGAAAGGGACTCTGAAGTTTTAATTTTAAGGATGATAAATCATAAAGATTTATCTGAGTCATCTTGCTATGAATCTTCAGAGATCAGTGATGTAGTGAAATAGAGAGACTCATATCAGGCACAGTTACATGGCTGCATGCTTATGACCATGTAGCCATGTGTAAATGCTAGAAGCCCTGCAATAACTAGCAGATTACTGCAAGGCTAGCAACAAAATTCTTTGCATTTGGACTGTGCCAGACCTGAAAAATGAATGGGCACAAAAGGGAAGGCCTCACTCTAAACTTCCTGCTGTTTAACACCTGACAATACTGATACAAAAAAGTGCGGAACAGCAAACCAATAAATGTCTTGTAGTTAACTCTTGGTTTAGTTAGTTGATATTTGGGGTGTGCAAATGAGGGAACATGTCCTGTCTATGGAAACTGGGAGACATGCTTTGTTTTGTTTGGTGGGGATTTTTTGGGTTTGTTTTTTTTTAAAATTTCATTTAGAGTCTTCAGCATACCTGTACAAGTACAACAGTTTTGTGTCTATTGTTGGCCCCATAAGATCCATCTGTGAATTGATCTCTACTATTGCTACAGTTTTAATTGAGGCAGAGGGATCTACCAATTCAAGGAACTGTGAGCAGAGTGGAAAGATAGACAATAAAGACAAGTGCCAGCCTGCTTGGAGTGTGGATGTGTTTCTGTAGTATTTTTGGTGCCACCCTTGGAAATTGAAATGTGAGTTGACCTTGTCTGGATGCCAGCCACCCCCCAAAACCACTCTATCTCTCCCCTGTACCACTGAATAGGGGAGGGAAAATATAACAAAGAGTTCCTTAGCTGACATAAGGATGAGGAGAGATTAGTCATAAAATACTGTCTTGGACAAAATAGAGAAAAATTAGAGATATTCACTGAATTTATTGCTAATGAAATCAGAGCATGATAAGCACAAACAAAGTAAGACCTTAAAAAAACCTTCCCCCCATCTTCCCAGAGCGCCTTCCCAGCTCTACATTCTCTATCCAGAAGTTTAGGGAGACAGGGAATGGGGCTTACAGTCAGTTCATCACAGGTTGTTTCTCTTGCTGCTCAGGGAGAGGAGTCCTTCCCCTGCTCCAGCATGGGGTCACTACCATGGGAGATAGTTCTCCATGAACTTCTCCAGTGTCAGTTCATCCCTCAGGTAACAGTTCTCCACAAACTGCCCCAGCCTGGGTCACTGTTCCACAGAGTGCAATCCTTCAAGGACAAGCAGCTCTTGCAGGGGCCACTCATGGAGTCACAATGCCTACCAGAAAACATGTTCCAGCACAAAAAATATTTAAAGCCTCTTCTCAAGCATCCGCCTGCTCAGGCAGGGGCCTCTCTGCATCCTTATGATCCTCCATGGGCTTCACCATAGGCATCACCATGGCTGCAGGGGAATCTCAGCTCTGACTCCTGAAGAACCTCCTCCTTGTCTTTCTTCACTGACTTCAGTGTCTGCAGAGTGGTTCCTCTCATATACTCTCACTCCACTCTTCTCTGGTCACAATTAAATATGTTGTCTTGGTTTAGATAGACAGGTATCTGCAGGGAGGGTTGGAGTCTCCCTTAAAATGTAAGCCCCTCCCCCCCTTTTCCAAATTATCATAAATTTGCAATTAAAAGGCTGTCAGGCAAAGATTTGGGGAATAGGTATGGCAGTTCTTTACTAGGGATATAAAAATACAGATGTTGTAGTACAGAAGAATAAGCAAACAAATAAACAAACAAGAAATCCTAGAAAAAAAACCCTGACAGAGTCAGAAATACAACCTGACACCCTGTTGGTCAGGGTGTTGGAAGCAGTCCAAAGTAAGCCCTCCTGGAGTGGCAGGTGTGGTTCTGTTGGAGCAGAGATGGTCCCATTGAAGAAAAAGGGTCCAGTAATGGTGAGATGGGTCTGGTCTTCTTCAGAGATCCGGTGGAAAAACTGGATATCTAGTGGGACTGTGGCTCCTTTTTATCTAGGTTAAGATGGTTTGGCTCCTCCTCCCTGTGTGGAGCAGCTTACAATAGTGCACTGTAATGTGTCATGTCATTGATGAGCTCTTAATGGTCCATTAGCAGAAGACATTCCCATGGAAGTAGTGAAACAATGAAGAGAGATAAGTAGCACTCCACCATCTGATAAGTGACACTGACCCATTTGGGCAAAGATAAGCAATTCTGCTCCACCCAGATGGAATAGGATATTATGCTCTTTACAAAACCCATGACATTATCCACCCCTTATTCTATTACCATCTGCATCATACCTAACACAATGAACCTTTACACTCAATTCTCACTTAGGATTAGGTTTCCTTGTGGTACACAACTGGTTTCCACATTTTTTTGCATTACCCACCAAGTGTAACCAGGTCCTTGAGCAAAAACAATCCCACGAATGGGTTCACCTTTGCCTGAGGTAGGGTTAATCCAAACAGTCTTTCCTAAAATACCTTTCATGTGTACCACAGGGACTCTATCTCCATTCACTGTGTGCAAGGGTTCAGACTGGACAGGACCAGCTTGACTGACAGATCCTCGAGTGTTGACCATCCATGTGGCCTTTGCTAAGTTCATTTCCCAATTTTTGAAGGTTCCCCCACCAAGTGCTTTCATGGCAGTTTTAGTAGTCCATTGCACCGTTCAACTTTCCTGGCAGCCAGTGCATGATAAAGAATGTGATATATCCATTCAATGCCATGCTCTCTAGCCCAGGTGTTGATAAGGCTGTTCTTGAAATGGGTCCCATTGTCCAACTCGATTCTCTCAGGGGTGCCATGTCTCCACAGGACTTGTTTTTCCAGGCCCAGGATGGTGTTCCGGGCAGTAGCATGAGGCACAGGGTAGGTCTCTAACCATCCAGTGGTGGTTTCCACCATGGTTAGCACATAGCGCTTGCCCTGGCAGGTTTGGGGAAGAGTGATATAGTCAATCTGCCAGGCTTCCCCATACTTGTATTTGGACCACCGCCCACCATACCATAAGGGCTTCACCCGCTTGGCTTGCTTGATTGCAGCACATGTCTCACAGTCATGGATGACCTGAGAAACACTATCCATGGTTAAATCCACCCCTCGGTCTCGGGCCCACTTATAGGTGGCATCTCTGCCCTGATGACCTGAGGCATCATGGGCCCATCGGGCTAGGAACAACTCTCCCTTGTGTTACAAATCTAAATCTATCTTTGACATCTCTATCTTTGCAGCCTGATCTACCTGCTCATTGTTTTGGTGCTCCTCATTAGCCCGACTCTTGGGAACATGGGCATCTACATGGCGGACTTTCACAGGCAGCTTTTCTACCTGAGTGGCAATGTCCTTCCATTCATCAGCAGCCCAGATTGGTTTTCCCCTACGCTGCCAGTTGGCCGTTTTCCACCTTTCCAGCCAGCCCCACAGAGCATTGGCTACCATCCATGAATCAGTGTAGGGGTAGAGCATTGGCCACTTTTCTCTTTCCGCAATGTCCAAGGCCAGTTGAACAGCTTTGAGTTCAGCAAGTTGACTCGATCCCCCTTCTCCTTCAGTGGCTTCTGCAACCTGTCGTGTGGGGCTCCATACGGCTGCTTTCCACTTACGGTTCATCCCTATGATGTGACAGGAACCGTCAATGAAAAGAGCGTTGCGTGTTTCTTCTGCTGGCAGTTGGTTGTACAGAGGAGCTTCTTCAGCTCTTGTCACTTGTTCCTGCTCCTCTACTGTGAGACCAAAGCTTTCACCTTCTGGCCAGTTGGTAATTACTTCCAAAATTCCAGGGTGATTTGGGTTTCCAATGCGGGTGCGCTGTGTGATAAGGGCAATCCATTTGCTCCATTTGGCATCAGTGGCATGGTGGGTAGAGGGAACCTTTCCTTTAAACATCCACCCCAGCACTGGTAGTCGGGGTGCCAAGAGGAGTTGTGCTTCCATGCCAATTACCTCTGAGGCAGCTTGAACTCCTTCATAGGCAGCCAAGATTTCCTTCTCTGTGGGAGTGTAGTTGGCTTCGGACCCTCTGTAACTTCTGCTCCAGAATCCAGTGGTCGGCCTCGGGTTTCCCCAGGCACCTTCTGCCAAAGGCTCCTGGACAAACCGTTGTTCCTGTCTGCGGAGTAAAACACATTCTTCACTACTGGTCCTGTCCTGACTGGGCCAAGGGCTACTGCATGAGCAATCTCTTGCTTGATCTGAACAAAAGATCAGATTGTTGTTGTTCAGGGCCCCAGTGGAAATCGTTCTTCTTGCGGGTAACCAGGTAGAGAGGGCTCACAATATGGCTGTATTCTGGAATGTGCATTCTCCAAAAGCCTATGGCACCTAGGAAAGCTTGTGTTTCCTTCTTGTTGGTTGGTGGAGACATTGCTGTGATCTTGTTGATGACCTCAGTGGGGATCTGCCGCCGTCCATCTTGCCACTTTACTCCCAGGAACTGGATCTCTCTGGCAGGTCCCTTGACTTTGCTTTTCTTGATGGCAAAACTGGCTTCCAGGAGAATCTGGATGATCTTCTTTCCTTTCTCAAACACTTCAGCTGCAGTCTTCCCCCACACAGTGATGTCATCAATGTACTGTAGACGTTCCAGAGCCTCACCCTTCTCCAGTGCAGCCTGGATCAGCCCATGGCAGATCGTGGGGCTGTGTTTCCACCCCTGGGGCAGCCGGTTCCAGGTGTACTGCAAGCCCCTCCAGGTGAAAGCAAACTGAGGCCTGCATTCTGCAGCCAGAGGAATGGAGAAAAATGCATTGGCAATGTCAATAGTGGCATACCACCTCGCTGCCTTGGACTCCAGCTCGTACTGAAGTTCCAGCATGTCTGGCACAGCAGCGTTCAGCGGTGGAGTTACTTTATTCAATGCACGATAGTCCACAGTCAGTCTCCATTCTCCGTCAGACTTGCGCACAGGCCAGATGGGGCTGTTGAAGGGTGAGTGGGTTTTGCTGACCACCCTTTGGCTCTCCAGCTCACGGATCATCTTGTGGATGGGGATCACGGCATCTCGATTTTTCCGATACTGCCGACGGTGCACCGTCAAGGTGGCAACAGGTACTTGTTGTTCTTCTACCTTCAGGAGTCCCACTGCAGATGGATTCTCTGATAGTCCCGGCAAGGTGTTCAACTGCTTAATGTTCTCTGTCTCCACAGCAGCTATTCCAAAAGCCCATCTGGGTCCTTTAGGGTCTTTATAATAGCCATTCCTGAGGAAGTCTATGCCCAGAATACACGGTGCCTCTGGGCAGGTCACAATCAGAAGTTTCTGCCACTCCTTCCTGGTCAGGCTCACCTCAGCTTCAACCAGAGTCAATTCCTGTGATCCCCCCGTCACCCCGGCAATGGAAATCGGTTCTGCCCCCACATGTCTCGATGGCATTAGAGTACACTGCGACCCAGTATCTACCAAAGCTTCATATTTTTGTGGCTCTGATGTGCCAGGCCATCAAATCCACACAGTCAAAAAAACCCGATTTTCCCGTGTCTCTTCCTGGCTAGAGGCAGGGCCCCTCTAGCACATTCTTGGACATACATGGTAGAGGTTCCTTCGAGGGAATCCGACACAGCATTCCCACCTCCGTAATACCTGGCAGCTTGCTCATGGGAGGCTGAGGCTACCTTCATTCTAGTGGAACTCCCTCTGTTAGTGTTTCTCTCCTTGAGCTCACGTACCCGTGCTGCCAGGACAGAAGTGGGTTTCCCATGCCACGCTCCCATGTCCTCCCCATGGTCCCGCAGATAAAACCACAGGTCAGCTCGAGGGGTGTACCCTCTCTCTCTCGCTGGGGGATGTTGGGCTCTGATTCTGGGGCCTGTGACTCGCACCGGTGCTACATGGGAACTGTTCCTTCTCATCTCCTCTCTCACCTCCTTTATCTCCTCTTTGAGTTCCTTCACCACCGCAGAGACATGAGCCTGCATTGGGTCACTGATCATACTCCCATAATTTCTGAGCTTGTTGGCAACAGAACCCACTGTCTCTCGGTTATCTTCGGCAATAATTGTTGCGATGAATGTGGCGTATTGAGATGGTCCATGAGTTGCCAGATTCCACAACATGTGCCCTGTGCATTTAACCTTGTCGGGGTCATTATCATGCTGTCCGGTCCTCCCAAAAAGTACTTCCAATACTGCCACTTCTCTCAACTGTTGGATTCCTTCCTCAAGGGTCTTCCATCGCATTCTATTGTTGTGCTCTTGCGTTCTGTCTCTGTGGACAAATCTCTCTCTCACACTCATTAGAAGTCGTTCCCAAAGGGGAAGGGGCCTTTTCTCTCTTACAAATACCTGATTTATACCTGAGTCCTGGGTCAAAGGTCCCAAATTCCTTGCTTCAGCACTATCCACTTGTATGCCGGTACCCATAAGGTCCCAGACTCGAAGTAGCCAGGCTGTATAAGCCTCACGTCCTCGTCGTACAATATCTTTTTGCAGATTACGTAGACTTTCATACGACAGGGACTCAGTGATGATCTCAACCTGTGGCTCTTCTGTGGATTGTGAGGGCCCTCCTTTCTTATCCTCAATATCAGGATCTGACGATTTCACTTTACACTTCCTTGTTTCCACAGGGGCGACTGCTGCTGGCTGTGGCTGCCCTTGTGGTTCAGCTGGAACCTGGACAGTTGTAACATTTGTGGGTTCCACTGCTGCACCATCAGTCTCTGCCTTCTCGGGGCAGGGGGAGGGTTTTTCATGAGCTGGGGAAATGTACTCCCTCAGCATCTGGCCCATCTCATGCATCTCTTTTACCTAAACCTCAACCCAATCCGGGTGGGTCCTTTCTGAGGCAGGCTGTGGGGCAGAGTCAGGCTCTGGGGTATCATCCCTATTCTGTGGGGTAGGTATCAGGGTGGTTATCCAGGTCAATCTTCCCTTATCTCTAAATGCTGAATAGAATACGCCTATTAGCAGCACCAGCCATTGTATGATATCATTAGCATTCAGAGAGGATTTAAACCTTTCAAAAACTGGTGGAGCAGACCCTAAGACATGGGTAAAGGGTTGGGAAAAAACCTCCCCCGGTGTCATTTCCTCACAGTAGGTACCATTGTTAAAGTAACTCCAAAAACACACAGTTAGTGGATGATAGCCCTGAATCCATGTGCCTTCCTTCCATGAGTTCTTCACCTTATTAAGCCATAAAATAAACTGGATGACAGTCACAGTAGCTTTCGTTATGGGGCCCATATTTAGATAAGGGCTTGCAAATGGCAGAAATACAGCCAGAACCACGTGCCACCCAAACCAGGGAAAACTGGACCACATAATGCTGTCCAACAAGGCTTCTGTACACAAGAACTTAGATCACCAAAGAACTGCTATTCCTTTTTCCTCTCAATGCCCTCTAGCACCACGTTGGGTGCCAAAATCTGTCTTGGTTTAGATAGACAGGTATCTGCCAGGGAGGGCTGGAGTCTCCCTTAAAATGTAAGCCCCTTCCCCCCTTTTCCAAATTATCATAAATTTGCAATTAAAAGGGTGTCAGGCAAAGATTTTGGGAATAGGTATGGCAGTTCTTTACTAGGGATATAAAAATACAGATGTTGTAGTACAGAAGAATAAGCAAACAAATAAACAAACAAGAAATCCTAGAAAAAAAACCCTGACAGAGTCAGAAATACAACCTGACACCCTGTTGGTCAGGGTGTTGGAAGCAGTCCAAAGTAAGCCCCCCTGGAGTGGCAAATGTGGTTCTGTTGGAGCAGAGATAGTCCCATTGAAGAAAAAGGGTCCAGTAATGGTGAGATGGGTCTGGTCTTCTTCAGAGATCCGGTGGAAAAACTGGATATCTAGTGGGACTGTGGCTCCTTTTTATCTAGGTTAAGATGGTTTGGCTCCTCCTCCCTGTGTGGAGCAGCTTACAATAGTGCAGTGTAATGTGTCATGTCATTGATGAACTCTTAACGGTCCATTAGCAGAAGACATTCCCATGGAAGTAGTGAAACAATGAAGAGAGATAAGTAGCACTCCACCATCTGATAAGTGACACTGACCCATTTGGGCAAAGATAAGCATTTCTGCTCCACCCAGATGGAATAGGATATTATGCTCTTTACAAAACCCATGACATATGTGCAGTAACTTTTTTTTTTCTTTCTTTCTAAATATGTTATCACAGAGGACTTATCATCCTTTCTGATTGGCCTAGCCTTGGGAAGTGACACATTCATGTTAGAGCCACCTGGGATCGGTTTCCAGCAGCTTCTCACAGAATCCACCTCTGTAGATTCCTTCTATTAAAACCCGTCCATGCAAACCTAATATACCAAAAGAAGAAAAATGTTTTATATAGTGAAATACTTTTCATTAAGACATCATCTCTTGTATTTAAAATCTGCTCAAACTGTTCAAAATTCATTACACAAACAGTCATGTCTGAAACACAGATATTTTCCTGGGGACTGATAACTAGTGAGAGAAGCTGAAGGATGAACTGCAGTCAAGTACCATTAAATACAGATAGCCATTAAACTCCTTGAAATGCCCTATGCTTCTGTTTGTATTTGAGAAAAAGAGGAAAACAAGCTTCTGCTTTATTCTGATATAAATTTTTGATCATTCTATTGACTTTGAATTTGCTTTGATTTATCAGGCAGTAAAAATTGATTTTCCTCATTCAGCTACTTAATTTATCTTGCCTTTCATCTTACCTTGCAATGTACAGTCCTGTTACATGAAGAAGTAGTCATTGTGGTCTGTTGTTATTAAGAGTATTGGAACAATATGAAATAAAACCATTCTTATGAGGTACCCATATAAATTAATAACATGCTAAAATATTATTAGTCTTCCCACTTTCTCTGGAAGAGAAATTCAAGGTAATGAAAAAATACTTAATACTTGATCTGAGAAGGCCATTGAACCATATTGAAAATGTACAACAAAACTTAAATGTTATATGCAATTTGTTTTTAATTAGTTGTTTTTATGTGTGATCAGTCACCTGTAGTTTCATTGTTTAATGTATTGTTGTCAGCTTTAATTTTCAATTTCCTCTTATGGTTGGGCTCTTCATCCACCAGGGTCCTTTGTTATTTTATTGCGACAGTAGGCCAGAATTTCTTGCTCATCAAAGCAAGAATGAGAAATCTAATCGCAGATCTGCCTGTTGTTTCAAAAAGTGGTTTAAATATCAGTAAATTAGAAATGTAGTCTCTAACTAGGAATGCCATATACTACTCTTTACCTTTTCCCCCTTCCATACTCTAAAGGATGACTTGGTAGAGTTGAGAAAAATGTTACCTTGGATTTTTCTAGGATCCCAATGAAGTAATTTACAATATATTAATACTACAGAAATGGGTTTCCTATCTTTTTAATTCATAAATATGACAGTGTTTAGGTGACAAGAAAAGATATGTGTCTTGGGAAGGTTCCAAAATGTGTAATTCTTGGATTATATGTAAAAACAGGGGGAAAATGAGAAATATGTGAGCCATTTCAAATATTTTGCCACAAATTTTGTAGAGGGAAAAACCAGCCAAGCCAGAAAATACAGAAAACTTGATACTCAGAGGAACAGAAAGAGAATAATATCACCACTACAATGATACACTAACTGTATTTGAGGGAAACAGGTAAAGATTTTCCATATTCTGTGGGAAAGAAAAGGAAGCAGAAGGAAGAAGACACTTTAGGTTATGGAGGATTTCATTAGCTGAATTTAGCAAATAAATTGAAACAGCTAACACCTTTTTTTAAAATATAGTAAAAGAAAAAAATCACAGAAATTATAATCAATTAAATATAATGAGGGACCTGAAATTAAAAATCTTGAGTTGTAGAACTAAAAAAGAAGGAAATTGAAAAACTGAGAAAATACATGTTTATAAAAAATACAGCATCTAGAACAGTTACAGATTAGGCTGTTAAAATGTTGCTGCATTGTTGCTTGAAAAGAGACCATTTTTCCTTTTTAAGACACTCTATGTGAGGTTATATATGATGATTATATACTAATCTATTCAATTCACATAAAAATACTTTGGAGCTGCAAATGTTTTTGAGTGAACACAAATATCAGCAGATCATGCTGAATTCAGTTTTAGCTTTTTTATCAGCAACAATCAATAAAAGATCAGATTGTAAAATTTTTGTAGTGGTCAACTACTGCAGCAGTAATAAACATGAATACATTAATAGCTTTTAACAGGAGTAATAGATAGAAATAACAAAGTATCTTTCCATTAGCCAAAAACAAACAAACAAACAAACAAACAAACAAACAAACAAACAGGAGATCACAAATAATTTCTCATAGTTAGATATGAAATACCAAGAATTGGTGGAAGAAAACAAAGGGTTTAAAAATGAAGGACAGTGTGAGAGACAGGTGTGAACACACACAGCTTGTCTTAAGATATCTGGACCTCTGGCCACATCTCACAAGAGGAATTTTTCCAAGGTGGTGTGCAGTGTTTCAGACTTCATGATGTTGCCATGACCCACCATTGTGCCCCTTAGTTGTAGCAGGAAAATCAAATGTGCTAATTCTTAGCTGACACAACAGTGAAACAGCAGAAAATGCTGAGGAATGAGTTTAAGGCAACACATTTACTTCTGTTATAGTTCACTGTGCACAGCACTAGCTAAAACTGACAAAGAGCATGGCTCAGGTGAATGCATTTACTGCAAGATGCAGCAGCTGAAAAGCCAACACAGTTTGAGTCCACCAACACTGCTGTGATAAATTTCCAATGAAGAGGAAGGGCAGACACCAAGAGTGACAATGTTATAAATCAATGAAGCTACACATGTAGTTTATGATGAAAAAGGGAACCCAGTCATATTTGAAAACATTAGTTATCACTGCTGTAGACCATTTCCTTTGCACATTTTGCCAAAAAGTATTGTTTCCTCAATTGTCTCAGAAATTTTCAGGTTCTCTGATCTTCTCCCACTCCCCAGCTCTGCAGAGAAAAAATCTCTACGTTACAGATACATGTCCATTTTGGTGGCAGCTGTATTGCAGTCAGCCTGTTAGGTCTTAAATATTTTGGTCAGACCTCCTTTCAGTGGCCTTTATTATTTCTATTATTATATATTCTCCTTATCTTATTTTGGGGGTCAGCTTCTGCCTTTCAAAGCATATGACATATTCATAGCAGATCAACTGTTGTCCTTTCCAGCAGTTTGCAAGACAAGTTCATGATACTGTTTCTGTTACTCTGTCACATTTTCTCCTTCAAGAGAACAATGTTTTATAAACATAGTGTTTCATTCATACTTAAATTTATTTATCTTTGTGGCTGTAGCTGAAAACAACATAGTGGAAAGAATCACATTTACAGATAGGTTGTACTCAGGATTTCAGAATAAGTTATAGTTTCAGAGAGATCAAATTTTCCAAAACATAACTGGTCTTGTTCATCTGATTTTTTCCTGCTGAAGTTAAATGCTGTGGAGATAAGTCAATGGCATTACAAAAGTAACTGTCAGCCTTTGAATAGAGATTCTTGTAGCCTTTCTATTAATTCATAAAGCCACAGAGCCTGGGAAATATTTCAACTTTATTCTGAATTCTTTGCAGAAATTTATGAAATGGCAAATATTAAGCAGAATGACATAGAATAAGATGATTTTCTAGCCCTCCATTGAGCTAATATAAAGACCAATATAAGATAAAGTAAATGTTCTGGCTATCCTTAGGCAGCTTGTCTTGCTGGCATTTTGTGCTGTTGCAATACTAACTGGGATCAAGTGTAAACATTTCCTCTGCTGTACAATAAAAGCTTCCTTTAAATATTGCAATGCTGATTTGAGAATTAAAGTAACAATATTAGAAAATCTGGTCCTCGAAAACCAATACTGATACATATTAATCCATCAAGAGAATACAAAAACAGAGGAAATATCACCTGCTACACGCAGAGATCAGCCCAGAGTAAGTTTTCAAATATCCTGCACTATTAACCATCTGCTCTGGGGGTCCAGTTGTGCAGAGCAAGAAGCTGTGTCTGTAGAAGGTGTGTTCATGTATGACAGGAGAATGATATTTTTTTTGAGAAGGATGCACTTCTCTAAATAATACCAAGTACACTGAATGTGTATTGTACAAACGTGTTTGTCAGGTGTCTGTTTTCTTGCTTTAGCAAGTTTAAAATGCTGAATACTATTTGAATGCTGACCCAGATAGTGCATTTATGGGCATATAGAGACCAGATTAGCATCACATTCTAGACAGGACAGCACCAATATTTCAGTTCTTCTTATTTACCTCAGTGTGAGGTAAAATGTGAGACATCCCTTTGGACTCCAAATAGTGGAAGCCTGTGAGTTTTTGATGGGTACAATGTGACATGAAGAGTAACTGTGGCATCCACTGAGAAAGCAGACAAATGAGTTGTTTCTAGTTATTTCTGCCATGTGAGCAAATGATTTTTTTTTTCCCTCATTGCCTCACCTATAACAACAGCAAAGGACTGATGGATTAAACACAGATGGTAAGAACTCAGAAAAAAATTAGGTATGGGGAGCCCAACTGGTGAGACCTTAGCAGCCATGTTGTAATCTCCCTGGTTTATACCCTGACTAAATTCTAAAAAATCAGCTTTTAGAGATGTAGGGTGCTTTTACCCTCCATTGTTCTCACTGTCTGGAAGTTGATTCTAACATTTCTCTGCTTTTCTCATGCAGTGAATGCATACTCAAAATGTGAACACATGCAAATATACAGTAATTATGATTTCTGTCTTTACCTTTCATAAATCAATAAAACTAGTCTGTATCCACAGGCTGCTTCAGGGAGCTTAGCATTTGTCTATAATAGCAATTTTTTTAAGAATGCCTGGGGAAGTCTGTGAGAGTGATAAGTGGCATGAACTGTAACTGTCCCTGTAAGCAAGTTTACAATAGAACAGTGATGCAGTTGCAGACAGATAATTATCAGACCTCCCTGAGCTTCTGGAGCAGCACCAGTACAAAGTGCTCTCTTTGCTGTATTGTGCTTTCCATGTGAAAAATACTTTCCTGGTAATTACTGCTTAGCAGAAGACTCTTCTCCATACTGGAGCAATGCTGTTGGGAGCTGGACACTTCTAGAGCATCTTAGAATCCATTTGTTGGAGTTTCCACATTCTCTTTTTCACTCCAAAATTCAAAATACCCAACATGTTTTTGCATGGATACAAACCTCTACATAGGTTTAATAAAGATATGAAACAAAAGAATTAAAAACATATTTTGTTTATTAATGGTTCAGTTAGATTTAAATATTTATTTTGTCATATGAGCATTGAATTGGAATATAAGAGATACCTCACAGTCTTTGTAAGAAAAGACTGGGGTTTTTGCATCCATTAGTCATCACATTTTCTTCACACAACTGAGTTGAGGCTTGGAGGGAAGTTAATTTGGCATTATACTCTGTAATCCTCTTCAGATTGAGGCAATGATTGGAAAGGAATAAGAACAGTTTTTCAGACTCCAAACAATTTTCTTTTCTCTCCATCTCTCCTTCCATTTTGAAACGTTAAGCTTACATTTTAGGAAAAACATTCTCTACGTCCATATATGTATACAGAAGGGTATAATTTCACAGCCACTCTTCACAAAGCATGTAAAAAAATTGAGTCAATAGGTACAACTTTTTACTCATGTTTTGATTAAGAGCACAAGAAAGAAGTAAATCATGCTGAGGTAGTGATATGCTTCAGGTGTGCTTCTGACTTTAAGGAATACTCTTTAGTATATTTACTTCTCTTAAATAAAGAACTGCAGAGTGAAAGTATGAGATCTCAGATTCTTCAAGAAAAGTCTCTAGGGGACAGGAGAGAGAGATGAGGCCACAATACAGGATATTGGGGGAGGAGATAGTAGAAAGAAGCACAGGCTTTTCTGTAGGTTTTTACTCCCATTTTTCTCTGCAGTGACCTCTTACTCTTTAATGGCTAGGTCATTGCTTTATTTCACTGCAGAAATCTTCCTCAGTACCTTTTTCTCAGTAAGAGAGCAAAGTTGTCTGTGTTAAAGTGGTCATTTAGCATCTAGCTTGGTGAAAGGCACTGCCCATCTGCCTGAGGAGTATTTTCCTTCCATTTAAATTTTTGCTGACACAGCACTCTCTCAAATACCTGGGGAAATTGAAAGCCCAGACCTTGACATACCATTCTGTGACTGCTTGCAAAGCATTTGACACTAGGAGAGATTTTAAAAATATTCCTTTCAGACAGCATGTGAAATATATTTTCTTCTAGAATCTAAAAGCCTAGGTAAGTTTTTTAGTTGACATGTCACTTCTGATCAGATATTTAGTGCATGGTGCATTAAATAAATTTTTATCAGAGTAATAACCCTGTAATTCTAAAAGAAACATAGCCTCCTGTTTTTCTTTTACATAGTGAAGGGTCTTCTAAATCAAGAGTTTTGGCAGTGTGGAGCAAGCATTACCCCACCCATTGTTGCAAGCTTTCTCTTTCTTTCAGCACTAGCCTATGCTGAGTGATGTTGGCTTCTCTATGAAATTCTGGTTTGATTTTTTGGAAAAACATTTTTTAAAGCATTTTTAGCCTCAAGGAATTAATAAAGCAATTAGTTGCTCTATTGCCTATTTTCAAATAATAAGGAAATTAAATATTACTCCCTTTTTTTTTTTTTTTAACGGGAGATTGTACCTATAAATTTTGACTTTAGTAGCTTGTCTGATAACCTGGAATTGATAAGCTGGAATGACACAGGAATCTTATTTGGAACATCCACCTTTTACCAAAACGCATGACAATGCAACGCAACGCAACTTTTTCATCACAGCCAAGGAGAAATTACCCATCAGCTTATGCTGGGATCTTCAAAGTCCTCTAATAGGTGCAGTTTAGGGTAGTGAAGTTTCTTTCATGTGGTTTCTCTGTTGGTTTTATTTTTTTATATTTCTGAATGTCAAAGCAACACAGCTATGCTCAGATAATGTGATCCAGCTGTCAAGTCCTAATTATAAAATTTTTTGGTTGATACCGTGTGACTGGATTTCCAAAACTGAACGGAGGTAATGAGGTACTGAAGATCAGCAAGTCATTTTCTGACGGTCAGAAAAGATCAACACAAACTGACATTGTTGGACTATAATCTAAACATAAAGTATTTTCTTGCCATCAAGCATTCAGTATGTATGCTGTTGACTCCAGAGCATAGCACTTAATTCAAAACTTCAAAGAACTCTATTTGCATAATTTATTCTATTTTGCATAATTTCCTGTATGACTCATGTTCATATTATAAAAAAAATCCTTGCATGTAAATGAAAATATTGTAGTGTTAGAGCAGTTTAGAATCGTATTCCAGTGTATTAGTAAATGCTTCCTGTAGCCATCTAATACAATTGTTGTATCTACGGACAAATATATATTTTTCTGCATTATGTATGCATAAAAGAAAAGCAGAACATGGCCAGGCTATGTGCCTAACTTCAGCTGGCCAAGAGGAGGAGGGTAAGCCTATTCGTGTGTATCTTAAGCAAACTGAAATAAATTTTGGAGGTTCTTGCCTCTCTCTTCTGACTCCAAGACAGTGTTTTGGATATTTCAGATTCTTAAAATTAAGTGTGAAGGATTTGGGCCTTTATCATGGCCTTTGCAGTAATGATTCTTTTGATGGAATGAAAGGAGGATGATGAATTTTGAATGTCACATTCCCCAGCAGCTTTTTGTCATGTGAGCTGGTGTGAACCTCACATCCTACGTCTACTCAGGAACATTCTACCTCAAAACAGGCAAGTAAATGGTATTCTGCACATTGTTAATCCCCTTCGTTGGCTTCAAAATTCATGAATATCATCCTAATACAGTTAAGGCAAGAAAATAACTCTCCTGAAAAGTGCACTCATGTGAATCACAGTTTTAGTTACTTGTGAACCAATAGTGAGGATTTAAGCTTTTATTCACACATCTTAATGCAGAGTGCAGAATAAGCTGCTCTCATTTTGCAAAGCCAGAGGTACACACAACAGTGACTTCTCTTGGTGAGATGCACAAAATTGGCAGAGCCAGAAGGACTCTGACGAGGTCACTCTTTCATGCTGTGCTTGGGATTTTCCTTCCTAAACCACAAGGCCCCTGCCCAGAAAAGGAGGATTAAGAACCATGGTAACTGTTATCACCAATGCCAAAGAGAGTTGAATAGTGTATCCTGCAGATCTGGTTGTGGAATACATTATCTTAAGTGTGATTACATGTTATATACATGATAATGAGGGCATCAGGCTCAGCCATCATGAGTTTAGGAAAAGCAGATCCTAGTTAAACAACCTGATCTCTTTTCTCACCTATGACCAGGTGGCCCACCTAGTGGGTGAGGGAAGGACTGTAGATATGGTCTACCAGGGCTTCAGTAAAACCTTTGGTACTCTCTCCAGGCTGGGGAAAGAATGACTGGAAATCCTCCCAGAAGAAAAGGACCTGGGGATGCTGGTTGACAGGAGCTGAATATAATCCAGCTGTGCCCAGGTGGCCAAGAAGGCCAATGGCATCCTGGCTTATATCAGCAATATTGGGGCCAGCAGGAGCAGGGCAGTGATTGTCCCCTTGTACTTGGCATTGGTGAGGTCACACCTTGAGTCCTGTGTTAAGTTCTGGACCTCTCACTCCAAGAAAGCCATTGAGATGCTGGATTGTGTCCAGAGAAGGACAATGAAGGTGGTGAAGGGTCCAGAATGTAAGTTCTGTGAGAAGTGGGTGAGGGAACTGGAGTTGTTTCATCTGGAGAAGAGGCTCAGATGTTGACCTTATTGGTCTCTACAACTGCCTGAAAGAAGGTTGCAATCAGGTGGGGATCAGCCTCTTCTCCCAGGCAACCACTGACAAGACAAGAGAAAACAGCCTTAAGGTGCACCAGAAGAGGTTCAGGTTGGACATCATGAAGAATTTCCTCATTGAAAGGGTGGTCAGGCATTGAAACATGCTTCCCAGGAAAGTGGTGGCATCAAAATCCTTTTAGGTGTTCGAGAAATGACTGGATGTGGCAATTATTGCTATGGTCTACATGACATGCTGTTGTTGGGTGAAAGGTTGGACTCCATGGTCTAGGAGGTCTTTTCCAAGCTTAACGATTCTATGATTCTGTGACCTGCTACATCTGTGGGATCACAGAATAGTAGGAAGGTCTGTATCCTGGGCTTCATGCTCAGAGAAATCTAGCAAGGAGCTATATTTTCCCACAGCAGAGTTGAGCTACAGCATTGCCTCTGTCACATGGTCAGGGCTCCTCCCTCTTCTTGTGTGGCATGCTGTGAGCAGTATTACAGCTGGTAAAAAACAAACAAACAAACAAACAAACAAAACCCAAAACAACAACTTGTGTATGCTCAACAAACAGATGAAAATAATTTTGAAATTTCAAGACATCTCTATTTGATAAGTGTTTAGATTAAAAGTCCCCAAATTCCTTTAATTTCAGTATATATTTTAAAAAGCCTCAGACTTTTACAAGCCATGAAATACCTTATCTTCAATGCTTTAATAACAATATATCCTATAAAATACCACGTGAAGAGGAAAAGATTATCCTTGTTTGATCAGAAAGTTAGCTATGCTCCAGTTACCTATTTCAAAAAAGTTTAGGACTGAGGGTTATTTTTTTTCCCTTGCTGCTTTTCGTATTTACTGAATACGAAATACGGTTTTGTCTATCAGATCACAGTATTAGGAAATATAAACCACTTGACAATTTCACATGATTAGCTTAAAGTTCAATACAGTGCTATTCTGTTCTTTCTTCAGTCCTTGTGAATACAAGGCAGACTACAGGGAAAAGAACCACTGTCCTTTGAAGTCTCTTTGCAGGAGGAGGTGGATATGGGTTGCAGCTTCAAAAACTCTCTACTAATAACCTCCACACCCTAACTACCACTCAGCAATATTTTGTGACCTTTGGTCCTTCAATTCATTTCATCTTTACTTCTGTGATAAGGAATGAGTGTCCTTCAGTCCACAAACTACATCTCAGAGGACAGACAGGCTCAAACAACACTTTCCAAATCCATTCTCTAAACACCAAATTCTTTTAAGATATGAAGCACTTTTTTTTTTTTTTTTTTTTTTTTTAAATAAAATACGTTCAGAATAGTAGGGAAATAGAGTTCATAATTCCATTAGTTGACACACTGCAAGAATTCTCTGATAAAGAATATATTCTAAAATATTGTGGTCTTTTCTCTTTAAACTAATGGCAAAGCAGTTGTGCTATTTCTGCTTATCACTCTGTAGAAAAAAAGGTTGTGTCTTAAACAGGAGATTCTATTTACACAGAATGGTGTCATATTAGTTCCACTCTTTGATGTGCAAAGGGCAAGCATCCAGTGAGGCTGAAAACAATAAAATGACTGAACAGAAATGACCACAAAACATTGCAAAGGTGGCAACAATCCTTCATTTCATGCAAAGTTCATACATTTTATGCTCTCATGACAGTCATCTGAGTTAGGAGCTGAACCAGAAATGCACAGAGCATAAAATAAAAGAATAGTAATTCAAATCAAAAAAGGAAAATCATCAAGAAACTAGAACTAAACAATCCAACAAGCTTTTTGCAGCTTGATATGAAGGACTAAATACAAATGAGTTGAAACTATTGGACACTTAACCTCAGTTTGGGTTTCTTTTTCCAGTTGTTTCCTCTTTATTTGGCAGACAAATTGTCCACGTTGCTTTAGTAGAACAACAGTAACACATATTGCAAGCCTTTTAAACAAAGGTCCCACTGTCCTTGTAATTAGGGTACAAAGGGGAGAGAAACCATAAGTTTGACACACAGGATTCAAAATAACACAAACACACTCCCTTACTTTTGGAACTCCGTCCTCAGTTAGTTACTGAAATTATTCAGAAGGACAGGAGTATCGATGGTAAGATTCCATTCAGGTTACAATTCAGATGAGAAATGTTCCAAGGCTGTCAGGTGATTACTTTTTCACCTTCTTGATATGACCACCCTGGTGTGTGGTCAGTGCACTCCCACCTAAGCAATGCAAGAGTTCCTGGTGTGGTCAAAGGCCACTCACCTGCCAGCCCCTTACCCAAAGGCCAGGCCCTTCTTGGAGTTACTGAGGTGCTACAGCAGCCCTGGAGACAAAGGCAGTGCAGGTGGACGCACCACCACATGTGGTGGCCCCTAGGCCAAGCACAGAAGACATTGCACTCCCATGGAGAGTGTGCAGTACTTAGCCTGCTTCAGAGTGTAGCGGTTTCCCACGGGAAGTCTCCTTAAGAGACTTCTCTTCATCTCCTGGTGACCAAAAAGTGTGACAAAACCATGAGCCTTTACAATGTTATGTTAATTTGTTACTTTTTATTGATTAGATCCCCAGGTCCTGGTTTTTACACCCATTGATTGGTTCTTTTTTGATCCTCTCCCTGATTGGTCCCTTTCCCAATTCCTTTCCCCATTGGCTCAGTTTTAAAACCTCACCCCCTGGCCACCCTATATAATCCCTGTCTCCCTGAGCTATTTGGTTCTTCCCCTTTGGATATCGTGGAATAAATAAGGCTTTTGAAGGACAGAAGGCCCTGTGTCACTGCCTCATTCCTGCATTGCCT
The DNA here is from genome assembly GCF_029207755.1 of Chamaea fasciata. Taxonomy (NCBI): domain Eukaryota; kingdom Metazoa; phylum Chordata; class Aves; order Passeriformes; family Sylviidae; genus Chamaea; species Chamaea fasciata. The sequence continues at coordinate 77,446,982 of NW_027094086.1, forward strand.
GAGGTGGCAAGTACAGATCTGCTGCTCAGGCAGCCTCACAAAAGAGCAAATCACTCAAAGCCTAGGAGTGTCTGTTCCTGTGTCACACAGGGTGTCTTTCTAAAGATGCTTCTGATGAAGGAAGGCCGAGGCAACTCCACACTGGATCAGACTGCGACCTGGAGTTGTCTGCCTGGCGTGTTTATCACACAGCACCACTTCTGGTGGCAGCTGGTTGTCATGGGTTTTGTAAAGAGCATAATATTCTATTCCATCTGGGTGGAGCAGAATTGCTTATCTTTGCCCAAATGGGTCAGTGTCACTTATCAGATGGTGGAGTGCTACTTATCTCTCTTCATTGTTTCACTACTTCCATGGGAATGTCTTCTGCTAATGGACCGTTAAGAGTTCATCAATGACATGACACATTACACTGTACTACTGTAAGATGCTCCACACAGGGAGGAGGAGCCAAACCATCTTAACCTAGATAAAAAGGAGCCACAGTCCCACTAGATATCCAGTTTTTCCACCGGATCTCTGAAGAAGACCAGACCCATCTCATCATTACTGGACCTTTTATCTTCAATGGGACTATCTTTGCTCCAACAGAATCACATTTGCCACTCCAGGGGGGCTTACTTTGGACTGCTTCCAACACCCTGACCAACAGGGTGTCAGGTTGTATTTCTGACTCTGTCAGGGTTTTTTTTCTAGGATTTCTTGTTTGTTTATTTGTTTGCTTATTCTTCTGTACTACAACATCTGTATTTTTATATCCCTAGTAAAGAACTGCCATACCTATTCCCAAAATCTTTGCCTGACAGCCTTTTAATTGCAAATTTATGATAATTTGGAAAAGGGGAGGAGGGGCTTACATTTTAAGGGAGACTCCAGCCCTCCCTGGCAGATACCTGTCTATCTAAACCAAGACAATGTTGTTTCCATCCTTTGTGTGCAGACCAGAAACCTAAATAATTTTGACCACAGAACACAAATTTGCCCACTGCTGATGCTCACCCATCATTTACTGTCCATGTAGCATCATGACCTAATTTTTGTTGTGAACACTGGTGAAGATGAAAAGTTTTAAAATAATGGCAGCTTTTTAATAAACATATCAAGATATGTGAATTGTGAGCCATCTCTTACATCCCTTCAGTTTTATTCAAACTGCTTTCTGTTCTCAGCTCTGGTGTTATCTTCATATCCTTTCATGGAACAGAGCTAAAAAGCTACAGTTTGAAAGGGAAAAATGAATTTTTTTACAGTCTCTTTCCACTATGTTTCTTGTCATTTTTTTCCATTTCAATGCAAATGTAATGCATATTCTAGTTAAATAATTTGTTCTCAATCACAGCTTGTAGATATTAACCTTGCAAAGCAAAACATTTTTGCTATTGTGTTCTCATCTTCATCCAGTATTTCTGATAAAACGGAAGACTAAGGCATACAGTGGTATAAATATTAAACAAAAGGCAAGACACAATAAATAGTAAAAGTGAAAAAATTGAAGTTTTGCCTGCAAGTTCAAGTAGTATTTGTAAAATTAATGTGGTTTTGCACAGGAAAAAAAGGATACTCATCCATGCATTAATGGTTTGACTATAGTTTGGTGAATGTAAATGATCAGGACACCTTTAAAAATAATATTTTCAGAATTCATTTCATGAAGCTTCTCACCAATAAAGAAATGCAAGAGTTAGAGGGGATAAGAGATATCTGAGACATGAGTGATGCCTGCTTTGTCTCTCCTTACCCTCAACCTCCTCCAACACAAAAGGAGGAATGTAGTATCAAGAACTGGTTCTTAAGAAACTGTTAAGGTGCAGCAATCACAGTGTAATAAAACTATCTCAGGGTAAAGTAATAGGAAAGGGTAAACTAGCAATTATACCCACATTTAAAAATATTTGCGGTTTAAAAATATTGCAATCCTTCTGGAGAATTACAAGTATAACGACCAAAATTGCATATTAGACAGAAATAGGATCCTAAGATATCATGAAAATTAAAAGGCTGAAGTCTTGAAAATGCTGCATTATATATTTTCAGGGTCAGGCCTAAGATAAGTATCTGTCAGCACTAAAGAAGAGAGAGAGATATGTATTTATATGTTAAAAATAAACCCAAACAAACCACAAACACACAAACAAAACCCCAAAAAACAAAACAAACCAAAACAAACCAAACCAAAACAAACCAAAACCAAAACCAAAACAAAAACAAAAACAAAAAACCAAACCTCAAACAAATACAAACCCAATCAAACAACAAAATGAACAAAAACCCCAAAAAACAAACCCAGGTGTTCCAGGAGGGAAATAGATTCTGAATTAAGTTACAGAAGGTGCCACATACCATCAAGTTGTCCATGGTGAATGTGTTTATTCTTGATATAGTGCTAGACTGTGATGTCCTTATTTCTGTGATGACTAGAAATGGAATATTGTAATAAACAGCAGAACTATATCACTGAGTCTAAGTAATAGTACATAAACTTGTTAATTTTTTTTTTAAATCTTCTTTTAGTGGCTATTTTAAATAAGATGACTCAATAAATATACATTCAATAAGTATATCAATGTTCTCCAGTAGAAACCAATTATGCATTATAAAGATGCATTAAACGTTGACTAAAGTAATAATTTGTTTGTAATGACTATTTCACATATGAACTGGTTTTATTGTAGATGTATTCAAATTTCTAACTTATTTTAATATCTGTCTTGCTGTTCTTTTTGATTAAGATTAAACTGCTCTTGCTTATTCTATTATTTTTAAGCTAACACGTGACTGCTTCTCTTCAGTGTGTTCATGATTTTATACAATAAAGTTTTCTTTTTAACAACAGAAATTAAATTCTAATCTTAAATAACTGAGTTTAGACCCAGGTATTTAATAATAAATAAATATTTTATATATATATATATATATATATATATATATATATATATATATATATATATAATTTATTGCATTCTGAAGTCAAAGTTTTCAGAAAGCAAAGGAAGACAATCTGGAAAATCATACAGTTGCTCTTTTCAGTTTTTGAAAATTTTTAAAAGTATTCATGTTAAAATTGAAAGTTTATTTTATTTCTCTTTTCCCTTTATTTTGTCTGAATTATTTTGTCTGAATCAGTTGCACAGCTGAGAGTAAAAATGGTATCTTCCTAGCCCTCAGCATTTCAGGGCTGTTTAGAGGTCAGAGCCTCCCAGGTACCAACAGGTGCATCAACTTGCACCATGCAAGGACTGTATTTCCCAGTTGTTTGAATCAGGACATTAAATTTCTCTTTGGTCATATTCTGTTGTTAAAATATGATCCTTTATTTCAACATAAGCGGAAGTCAAGAAACACTCTAAAACCTAGTTCAGAATTACTATTCCTGATAAGGGAAATCTGGAGTTTTTTTCCAGTTTAGTGTGAACTGTCCCTGAAATTCAAAACCATGTGCTTCAGTATGAGAGGTTTTCTCTTTACTTCTGTTTGCTGTGCTAACCCTGGGTCAGGTGCCTCCAGGAGGAGGCACCTGGAACCACTAGAACTGTCTGTGTCCCATGAGGGACAGCCCCTTGAAGTGTTATAAAATCCACCCTGTCAGGACCCTCTCTGCTGTGGCTGCTGCTGCTCCCACCAGCAATGGGGCACCTGTATATGGAAAAAAGGGCATAAGTCCTTCAGCATGGCCTCTGATTCCAGCATTAGCAAAGTCCTCCCAAGTCCTCCCAGTCCAAGCACCTTACTGAGGTAAATCTCTAATGCTTTATGAAGTAAGCTCAGGGTCTCAGGTTCCTATCATCCCAGAAGATGATAGGAAGTGGGTTGAAATCTTTTGCCCTGTTGCAGAGGGTGTCAATAAATGATGAAACATATGGTACAACCCTCTGCTCAGTGAATGGCATCTGTATGTTTTTATGTGCCTCCTACAAGTTCTGCTCAGCATCAGGTCTTGCTGTTGAGTGTTTAGTGTTAATTTTTTACACCAACTATTTTCACATCTGCTTCACTGAAACATCATGTGAGTCATCATCATTGAAGCTGACTGATGATATGACTGAAATACAGGTATTTTGCGTCATTGATTCACTTGGAGTTGTTTTGGTTTTGTTTGTTTGTTTTTTGTTTTGTTTTGTTTTGTTTTTTTTTAACATTCTCTTTGAAAATGTCTGCTAATGACCACGTTTTGCCTGTCACGACTGACCTTCATTATCAAGACACTCCTGTTGGTACTTCAAGCTTTCTTCCCAGGAGTCACAAACTTTTACACATTTACTTCCTGTAGAGAGTCAAAATGGCTTTTAGTCATCTCTGAAATGGTTTCCAAAGCCAGCTCTCTCCATGGACCTGCTGGAAAACACATCAGGCAAAGCTGTCACATCCCTGGAGTTTCTTCTTGTGGAAGTGCTCAGTAATGGTGCAGCACAAGGGACAAGCTGACATTGTCATTAGTTTTCTCTAACATATCACGGACAAACAAGATTATCAAATAAATAAACATAATAAAAAAACAAAACACAAAACAAAACAAAAACAAACAAACAGAAACAAAAGAAAAAAACCACACCTTGAATTACACAATAATTGTCTCTCTCAAACATTGCCCCTCTTGTCACCTTGTCTTTTACTCCTATTATGATGTTACAAACCAGGTTATCAGTGCACTTTGTAGCATTCAAAGGTTCCTGTTCTCAACCATGTTCTCACACCTTCAGAGTTCCCAAAAAAATCTGCAGGAACTTCAGCCCTGCAGAAGTAAAAATTCAAACTATTAGAAATGATGGTTCTCCTGGTGTTTTTTGTCCTAATTTTGAAGAGTATGTCTATCCACCTTCAGAAAACTCTAGGTCAGTCTATCTTTAACACTTAAGCACATACCTTAATTCTTGTATTCTGAAATCAAGTCTGGACACAGTGGACTGAACGCAAAACTGTTGAAAGCAAACAGATTAATTTTAACTGCTCAGAAGGTGTGCAAACAATCACAATGCTTTGACTTGATGTTCACACTCAGACCACAAAATAAATGCATTTTTGCTCATGTTGCTGTGATAAACGATAATGTAGACGTCTAGGAAAAAGCCATTAACCAACTGTAGTTCCAATGAAAATGAATGAAATTAAATTATCTTTTATTTTTCAGTATACGCTTCTGAAATTTTGAAGGCAAAACCCATGCTGAATGTCACTATCTAAGCACATTCCCTGTATCAAGGCAGCATCGAGAAACTATAGCCTCTGCATTATATGCAAAAAGTATTTTCCTGATTTTGGTATATTCAATTAATTAAAATAAATTGCCAAGTCATCCACAGCTGAAAAAAGTAAGGAAACCTTTCTTTTTTTGCTTTCAAGAGAAATGTATTACCGAGGTAAAAACTACCAGTCAGAAAATCTTATAGATAATTCTACTTAGGGGCAATCAATTTAATCCACTCACTAAAAGGACTACTTCGCTTAATATCAGTTTGAATTAAATTCAAATTATTTTATGATAAATGTAAGATTCTTATATATTTGGAACACTTGAGGTAATTGTTTTCTCATTTGTATATGTTAATGTCATCAGTTAGACATTAGACTGTCAGAATAAAAATTGCCATCTCATAAATTTTTGAATAGTCTATGTTTCCCATAGTTTGATCTACAAACTAAAGTTATTTATGTCAACACTTTCACTGCCCTCCTCTGAGATTCTTAATGCTCATTTCTGCTCCAGCACTCTCTAGGACTTTGTGCTGCCTGGGCACTAAACAAAGCTGAGGGATGGCTAGTTCTAAAATTGACTTTTAAATATATATACATTTTTAAATCTATACGTACAAAGTAGGATTATACATCAATATTTTTTGATTTATCTAGATCAACATAAATTCACTGCTTGACCCTAGAACTATAATTTTAGACTCCACAAAAAGGGCTGCAGCTACGTGAACACATGGATCACGTCTTTTTGTGGCGATATCAGCTTTCCTGACATAAAAAGTGTGTTAAATTGTAACTTTAAATTTTCTCTTCACTGTAAGCACATGTGCTTTTTTCCCAAGTTAGATAAAAGAAAACCCACAAATCTGCTATTTAAAAAGTGATATATGGTGTATTTTTGCTTCTGTGTAATTAGTAAATGCCAATAAGATGCATTCTGACTAGGAGCTTACCTAGAGTTGATAATATAAGCAGAAGCTGGTGACTTCTTTCCACTAAAATGCTTACTTAGAAGAATGCATACTCAATAATTGATTAATTTTATTGAGATAATTCAGCTGATTTTATTTAAAGTAGAACTACCTGTTTTTATTCCGTTTATTCCTGAGGGGGTATAAAGCTGACCTGGAATTTTCTAGCTGTATTAAGGAGAAAAAAAAAAAAAATCCACTTCCTATTATTTTCTAGACAATATTACAAAATTGTCAAAGTATCCTCTTCCTGTTTAAATAAGCTTCTTAATTTTAGATGTTATCAAGACATTACTTTTTGTTGTCAAATGGAATAAGAATGTTGTTGAATAATTTGCCTTCTCATAGTATAGGAATTTATTTGCATGTTTATAAAACAGTGTGCATCATATTACTGCAGAAGCATTTATCAGACATTCAAATAAAATATTGAGATATTGTGTCTTTTAGAGGTAATTTGAGAGCAGAGCTTTTGACTTTTATTGCCTCCATAGAAAATAGCACAATAATGTTCTGCACTGTGTATTTCAAATATCTATGAGGTGGATAATGAGGTCTGCTCTCTGTTCCACATACTTACAAATATGTAAACAGGGAGCTCAGCTCCCTGTGGTATTTTTTAGAGCATGACTTCACACATTTAGGTTTTTTAGCAGTACGCAGATTTGTGTAGCTACCTCTGATTGTGCTTGTTTCCACATCCACTATTACATGGGTCCTCTAGAGCAGACACCACCACAAATTATTCTCTTGCATGGTCTGTGAAATGTCTGAATTTGAAAGAACGCTACACAAACCTCATAAGTCAATATGTGTATAGAATGTGTGAACCGGTGCATGGTTCTAATATCACTAAACCTTTTCTTAGGTTCCCTACCGTTTAAAAAATGCAGTTGGAAAACAAAACTCCATTGTGCACAGATACACTGACCTCCATCTTTTCCAACCTATTCCTATCAAGTTTTTTCCTGAGCTGCTCAAAGCAATTCAGAAAAAGCTGCATCAAGAGCCCAACAAATGCCAGTTCAGCTTTAAGAGGATCATTGTTGGTAGTTGTGTGCTACTCTGTTCTATTACAGTGGTTGTATGTACCTGCACTCTCTCTGATTTTTGTGGCTACAGCTGACAGTTTATTTGCTGGTCACCCCACAGTGCTGATTCACTGCTTTTGTGGATGTGGGACTGTGGCTATTTGTTACTTATTTTATTCACTGTGGTAAAGATAAAAATTAGATGCCTTGAAGTGTTATAAAATCATGATGTTGTTCTTCCAGCATTTGTAAATAAGGGATTTAATATTTCAGATGGCTGTATTTCATCTCTATAAGATCTCTGTATTTGAAAAAAACCAATCAGCTTAAGTTGTGGAGATCAAGAAGCAAAATTTCATGCAGGGAATTACATCATACAGTAGATGAGCAGCTAAAACTTCTGTATAATGAACATTACACTAAGAGTTCATAGCATTTAGATTAATTTCTTCTTACATTGAATTCCGATTATAAATGGTACTTCTGAATGTTTTTAGAAAGCTTTCTAAAAATCATTGGTTTTGCACAACTCCAAGTTTAAAGACATAAAATTACTGAAGTTATTCATTAAAAACTGTACTAAAGAAAAAGAGAACTTATGAGTTTGTTTCCTCAAGGCACTGAGGTACACAGTTGACTTAGCTGAAATGGGTGGAAATTTTGTACTTATGTAAGAACTAAAGTGTCCCAAGACAAAGACATGAACTGAGTGTCAGTAAAGACATTCACACACTGATTATGAAATAAGTCCAAGTTCTTTGCTCAGCTGATATCTAGCAGAGTAGATCTTCTTGTAAGGAAGGCAGGATTTATAATTCAAATTCTATATCAATGTTTTCAAAGCTAGGGACGTCAGACAGAAATTTTACTTTACATAAATTTTCCATTGGAAATAAAATTTTCCCACCTCAGAATCAAAGAATTTTTTTTTCCTCACCCATTCATTTTACTACTCACTACAGGACTTTTTTGAGACATAAAGAACTAGCAGAAATGAATCATCATCTTCTGTTTCTATAATTTTCAATGTCAGTGCCCTTAAAATACATATGCTTACAGAATAAATCCCATTGAATTGCCCATGTTGAATGCTACATTTTTTGAAATGCACTTGTCACACTGCAGGAACAGTTAACGATATTTTGTTGGATGTTAATCTTTGCTATATAAGTAGTAAAAATTTTCATCTATCCTTTATATACCAGCTTGGTAAAAGGCATAGCAAAATTAATTTCAAGTATCTAGCCCAATGGAAGATTAAGAGTTCTGAGTGAGTTTAGTTACATTTGTGTTATATCACTACATCAATATTCTATTGGATTTTCTTTTAAAGGGTGGCTTTGAAATTGAGTTGTAGTTTATTGCAATGTCCTCTTGTAAGATCCAAGAGAAACTTGTAAGTTAAAGCCTGAATTAATTCATAGCTGACAACAAAACTAGAGATCTTACTGTGAAAAAAAGAATTAAAAAAAAACAAACCCTGAGTTTTAAATTTGTTCCATTTCATTTAGGGAAAACCACTTAAAAAGTTTAGTCAGTCTATTGTTATTTACCTAATATATGTGTATAAGTGTTTGCTTGTATTACCTTATTTTAGCTGACAGCTCCAGTTTTGTAATGTTTACACGTTACATACAGTGCTTTGCTAAATCTAAAGTAAAACTTTTTTTCTGATGTACTCTGCAGATTGTGTGAAGATTAAATTGGTTGGAGCATTGTTCTTGAAGAAAACTGCTTCAAATTGCAAGCTAAAGTAGTCATTTAAAATCACGATTGTATATCACAATATTTCTGTATAGAGGGAGTTGAAATATTCTCAATCAATAAAGCAAAGATTAAAGACTTTTGCGGCATAAAACAAAATTCATTTCAGTTTTACAGTTCTTCAGCACAATTCTCTCTACATTTTTAAAATTCTATGTATAAATTTTATATATTATTCTAACTTGCTATTCTTCTGGAAAAATAAATATGAGTCAACAGTGTGCCTTGGCAGGCAAAGGGTCAGCTGTGTCTTGGGGATGTTGTGGCCCTGTGGAGAGAGGAGCTCATTCTGGGGCAGGTTCCCTGGGGGACTTGTGACCCTGTGCAGGACTCACATTGGAGCAGCCTGTTCCTGAAAGGCTGTACCTTGTGGAAGGGCCCCACTCTTGAAAATTTTAAGAAGAAATGTAACCTGTGGGAAAGACCCATCCTGAAGATCCTGGAGGACTGCCTCATGTGGATGGATCCCAAGCTGGAGCAGGGGAAGAGTGTGAGGAGGAAGCAACAGCACAGACAATGTGTGATGAATCACAGAATATGCTGGTTTGGAAGGCACCCAAAAGGTTCATGGAGTCCAACTCCCATCCCTGCACAGCCTCATCCCCAAGAGTCACAACACATGCACCCTCACTCCCTGTGTTCTGGTACAGTCAGAGAGAGAAGGTAGAAACGTTGGGGACAAAATTGAGCCCAGGAGGAAGGAAGGGGTGGAGACAGGTGTTTAAAAATTTATTTTATTTCTCATTACCATACTCTGATTTGATTGGCAATAAATTCACATAGCTTTCCTCAATCAAGTCTCTTTTGACCATGACAATATTTTCTGAATGATTTCTCCCTGTTCTCATCTCAACTTATGTGTCTTTGGCTGTATTTTTTCTCCCCTGGCCAATTGAGGAGGGGTAGTGATTGAGCATCTTATTGGGCACCTGAAACCAATCCAGGATTAACCCACTACAAATATTTTTCAGACGTTTTTATTTTTCTGTGTCTATTTCTAACCATATTTAACCATATGTATGATTACTTTCAATTCAAGGCACCTGCAGCCTCTTTAGAAATAAATGAAAGACACAAGTATGCAACAGTTCTGAAAACCTTGTTAGCTTTTCTTATGCGTTGAAATAGGCTGTCATGGCTAACTTTAGGACAGCTTCATAGGATAAGACTGCTTTTTAAAGAGCAATCTCTGAATCTAATCTGTGAAGCCACAGCTGTGAGTTACGTGGACAGCTTCTTAAATGAGGAACATTCAAGACACTTTACTTCCCAAGAAAATTATATTAAGAGCCGAGTACAGTTCCTCTTTTTGGCAACGTATAAAAACACAAAGTTAACGGGTATTTGGAAGAACTTCATAGCGAAATGGAACCCATTATAAATACAGCCAGACATTTAAAATTCTGAATACAACAAAATATCTTAAATAATAAGAAGAAATGGTATTATAGTTATTACTTAATCTTTTTTTCATTTTCATTATTATATTTGCTTGCTACTTCTATTTTTTTTTCAAAAGCTGATACTGAACTTACTTTCCCAACCTATTTACAGTAACTGTACACACAAATGCCCCTCTGACAGCATTTTTTTTCTTCTTTCTTGCGTAGATTTTCTGCACAGTGTGTAAAAAGAACCAGAAAAAAACAGATGCAGGAAAAATATTTCATTGTTATTACAGATAGGCTGGGAAATAGTTAAAATTTATATAGTCAGACTCTGAAAACTGGACAGGAGTGTGCAGCATGGTCTCCCTCTTGATAGCCCATGCGGTAGCCCATCCACAGGATACAATTTAGGCCAGTGGTAAATTAGCAAGCTATTTAAACAGATTATGCTTAAACAAAGCTCTTCTGAATATGGTTCCCATATTAATAATAATATGGAAAAATATTTTCAATTAATTACTCAATAATTAGTATACTGTTTAAAAAACAACAACTGTAATAATCTGCTTCTTTTCAGTAATGTATTTCGTATAGTCAATGACCTTCACTAATTTCCCAGGTCATTATTTATTTCACTTTTATTTCAACTAACTCCCATGTATATCTATACATTTGACTTTTACCAAGAACAGAATAAAAAGTGTTGTCTCAGGGTTTCATGAACCAGATTTTTTTGTATCAGTAGCAATAACAATTTGTTATTAAATTATATTATCTGTTTTGTCCATCTCAAGAGCTAAGGAAATACACACAAATCTAATATTAAAGCAAAGGAAATAACAGTTAGCTTTAATATGTGCAGACTGTTGCACACATTCCATATGTACCAATTACATTCTTGCGGTTCCCATCTCTGCAGTTCCTAGGGCTGTGTTCTAACGGTTTAATATCAAAACACCTTTATGACAAAATGTGTAGCCAATATACAAGTGACCTTTAGCTGTAATGTCAGTTTCTAGAGAATAGCTGAAAACATGATTTTGCAGCTAAGATGAAATCATCTTAAGGGACCGAGTAGAATCAAAGAGCTGGACTTCTGCTACAAAAGAAATCTGGGTAGTAAGGCTGGTGGCCAGTGATTTCCACAGCCAGTTCCTGGATCAATGTACATGTTCTCATCCCAGCAGTGTATATATTCTCTCAAGACTGAAATTCACCTTTATGACACCGTTTAACTTGCCTCTAGATTAATGACAGTGACAAAGGTGTAGGGGATAGTCTGGAACAGCCCAGAAAATTAGAAAGTCTAAGCTTATGTTCTCCTTATCCCTTTACAGACATTGACATATTATTTTTTTTATTCTTGAACACTGCATCCATTATGGATGGCTACACAAGTTAATGCCAATGATGACCTAAATTAACATACATTTCTGTGCTATGAGGGACTGATTTTTGTCTTTCTAAATCCATCAGCAGCTTTTTATTATTCTTCTTTTATAACGTTAGTGATTGTTTTCACTTATATCACCTAAACCATCCTTCAAAGTTCAAGCACTGACAGTGGAAATGAATGAATGGAACACGTGCTGCCAAGAGGAGGATACTTTGCTCTCCAACAAAATAACCAACAAGCCTGCAGGTAGCCAACCTTGTTTATCCAGTCCTCCTGGTTACTGGGGAGTTACAGGTGTGTTAGTATCATGAAAAGAAATAAGAAATAAAAATTATTATTTAAATATTGAGCAATCAAAAGACTACCCAAACTACTAGTCAGCAACAGACAAAAAGGAAAGCAGTCTGAACTTATTTTGTGAATATATACACTTCTGGTATTGCTGCTCACAGAAAACAATTCAGACATTATTGCCACATTACGTATATCACTGCTACCTGCTTTAACAGGATTAGCTGAAAAAAGGTTTAGGTCTGCACTATGACAACAGTGTGGATTCTCATTTGGTTTAATGCACTAAGCATTTTCTTTCAAGTGGGATACATACGTGATGGTGGATCCAGTGGCCTCAGTCAGGAGTGAGCTGCATTATGCACCATGCACAAAAGAGTTTCAGCCCTGGAAGGTTCAGGAATGTAACATCTCCCTCTTGCCTGGGTGAAGGACTGATGCGTAGCATTGCTATGAATTAGGAAAAGTCAGGAAAGGATGACTGAAACATGGTAACCCATGGTTAATTACACTGGCTAAATAATGTGCACATTACTGGTTTTGGGTTCATTTAAAAGGTTTAAGAAAAGAGTTTTGCCTTCCACTTCTTAATTTTTGTTTAGTGGAGACTCTGGCTTTACATCTATAAGTGATTTTATTTTATTTACTTTGGTTCTTTTTCTAAATCCTTGTTTCTGTTTCTCCCCCTCATCCCCCAATTTTCATAAATATGCATAAATTTCAACTATTGTCTAAGATGTTTGACATAGTAAAATACAGTGATGGTCTAGAGTACAATGATTTTTCCTGCCTGAGTCAAGTTTCTCATTTAAAACTTGGTAATATAAAGGGCCTGTAATGGAGATGCAGGCTTCTATTATGTTTAGTAAAAAAAATTCTCTTTAGAATAAAAAAGAATGAATTTAATTCATCTTTTAAGTTGACCACATGTGTCATAAAATGATATTTAAAAATGGTGTAATGGTGATGATTCCTGAGTAGGGAATAACATGGAGAAAGAAGTTGTAGGTACGTTATTGTATTTCAGACAGCATCTAATTCTTTGGAACTACTGCTGTTTCCCTTTCTTACAAGACCATAAATTAATTTTATAGCTCTTAGGTCTATGGTGAAAAGGATTGAAAACACAGTCTTTAACACAGATAGAAATCAAAAATTAGAATGAGGAGAGACCCTTGCAACTCCATAACTCAGTTTGCATGGTAGGAAACTAAAATTATTTCGAACACTGGGGCACATAAATATACGTATTTCCTAGATTCAAAATTAAAATCACAGCTGGTTATGAGTGAATGAAATGTATGATATCATTTTGTGTTGCTACCTACAGAAGCAATGACTAAGAGTATTCTCTTTTTCTAGTTGTCAATGTAAATACTTTTGAGCATTAATGAAAACAGGCTTTTACACTCTTGATATCTGCCACCTTTATAGACTTGCTGGAAAGGATATGCTATCTGAAAGGTGCCACATGTGGCATTGACAGGCAGGAATTCAGAGTATGGCAGACAGCCAGTAAATCATTCAGCAGAGCTTTCTGTCCTTCCAGACATATCTTACAGAATCCACAAGTTCAGCCTTCGCAGTGTACTTCAATGTCAGAGGTTATATTCTTTTTAAACTTTTATATGTGAAAGTGACAATAAAGTTGCACATTCTCCTGCTAATTGATTTTTCTCTCCTTTCAGAGCTTAAGTGCACAAATCCCAGCATGTGCTGACAAGTCTCTCACAGTCTTTCAAAGTAGTCTGAGTGAAGACAGCAGTTTTGTTTTTTGTTTTTTGTTTTTTTGGTTTTTTTTTTCATTCTCCAGGGGATTGAAAAGTAAAAAAAAAAAAAAAAAAAATTAAGAGGTTTTTGGGTCATTCATGCTATTAGCAATTTGTTAAAAATATGTGAAAAAAATGTCATATCTAAAATTAAATTTTCAGTTCTTGTCTGATTATAAACTGATATGAAAAATTATGTAACTCTTGTCTATTTCTTGTACATTCATTTTTTCAGCTGTTCAAATGTTTCTGGCAATGAACCAACTCTTCTAAGAAAAATTGCCACAAAGAACTACATTAAATACCCTAATAAAGCCTCTCTGTGTGCTAAAATTGTAATAAATCAAAACCAGTCCTACCTATTCTGCCAAAGGGTCAGCCTAGCCTAGAAATTTCTTCCATCAATGGATTTACATGAACATTTTAGAAAGAGTAAGGAAAGGACAAGCACATGTGATACCTACTCTATGAATATGTGTATTATTACCACATAAATTAATCTTATTAAACACTGTTGTCTCAAGTTAATTCTGATCATGACTTCATATGCTGTGGTAAAATCTGTTTTCAAAAAAAACCCATGGATCTCTACCTGTCTGTAATTACAATTGTCTGTGGGATGGCTCAGATTTACTGGATACATCCCCCAGTTTTAGAGGATTTGAATCTTTATCGTGCAACTTTATATTCAGATCTCAGGAATGCAAATCTAATATTAAAAAAAAAATAATGCATCTGAAACAGAAATCATTAATTTAAAATGTGATGTATAAGCTGTGGAAAAAATTGTGCTGTGTCTGTGTAAGAGACTGGGAAGACTGTCTTGAGACATTTGAGGGTGAGAGTTTGAAGGAACGGGAGGGGCAGGTCAGGCAATACCCTGCTTCACATCTCCCAGCATTAAAGCCTGTACTCAACCTGTCCCTGCCACATTGGAGGCAATGCTCTATGCCTGCCTCTGGAGCCCCTAACCCAGCTCTTGAGTAGCTAAATGACTGGAATTCCTACCTGGGGGAAATATCCAGGAAGGCCAAGGGGTATTGAAGGCCAAACATGCAATGAGCTCATGTCTTGACCCTACCTCCTCTTGGAATTTCTATCAGCCTGAATGCTTCTGCAGTTATATTTGCTCTTTTCTAAATCTTTTCTGTCTGTCTCTCTTTCTTCTAATTCCCTCTTCTTGGATTTTTTTTGTAAAATAAAATCAGACTGGCTTAGATTTTGTGAAGTTGAACGAACCAAATTAAAGCTTTGGGAAGTGTTTTATATTGGCTGAATGTTAATTAATACCTTTTGCCAAAGTACTTGATTTTATAAAGTTTCCAATAAAGTTCTTGCTGTTTTGACCTCTTGAGAATATCTTGTCAGTTTTTCTCCTGTGTGTCTAACTCAGAGTACACTAACAACTTTTAAGTCTTGTTGAGAGAGCTTTTTGGGGCCTTACAGGCTCTTACAAAACTTTGTATTTTGTAACTGCTTAAGTAATTGTAATCTGGCCACAAAACACAGGGTAACACGGTATCTGTTCTTCCTTCATTTTAAATAATGATAATTTATGTACAGCTTTTGTTTCGCACACTTGTTTCCAATGGATGTTCTGAACTCAAAAGGGATCTCTTTGGGTTTTTTTTTTCCCCTATCTCAGGTATAAATATGTTTAGTAAATATTTCTCTTAACACAAACTCAAAATCGTCACAGTGATTTACTAATCCTCTTGCTTTCTTTGCTACCTCAGGCATACAAAGCATATTTTCTGCCTGGTGAGAGCCAAGGGTATGTGGAGATCCTAAGGCATCTGACACAAGGATCCTGCACAGGGCCAGCCAGCAGACACAGGAAATGCACACACCCCATGAGTCCTGGCCCCTAAACTAGTTTTTAACCTGGTGGGATTTGTTTTGCCTTCACTGTAAGAAAGGCATCAGCCATAGGGTGATGGGAAGTGTTGTGGGTTTGCTCCTGCCTAACAGCCACAGCCTGGGCCGTGTTAGGGGTATTGATGCCTTGGGAAGGCTGGCCTGGAACACAGACTGGACAGAGCTAGAGTAGATATTTATTGAAAGGCCTTTAAGGGTATACCTTGGACAGCACAAGAGCCTGGCCAGGGTCACACCCAAGGTGGACTTAAAATGGTCACAAAATGGATGACTGGTCATGAGGTCTTATATTTTTATAAGTTTTGGTCTACTTGCATATTGGGGTTTAATTTTCCAATTACAGCTTCAGGTTGTGAGGTCTCATCCTTCTTATTTTCTCTCTTCATGCTTTATTTATGCTTTTGGGTTTAAACTTGTACTTGTTGTCCTAGGTCTTCAGCAGGGAAAAGATTTGTTTTGTCCACCTGCTCTGTGAAGAGAGCTTAGCAGCACTTAGTATGAGGCTCAGAACTACACCCCTAGGCAGCACAGAATCTGAAAAACATGAACAGTGAAACTTAAGGAATCAGAATCATGGCTCAGAGCCCCAGACAGTGAGGGGTGCTGGGACCCTGACAGTTGAGATCCCTTTTCCTTTTGATAAAATTGGTTTAGTTAAAGGTCAGAGTTGATAATCCAATTGTTTTCAGAGTTGGTTATGGAGTTTTAACAGCTCCTGAATGCATGTACATGAAGTGGACCAGTCCCATGAAGCTTTTTGTATAAACACTGCAGGTGAAGACTGAAAGTCCTTGTGAAATTAAAGAAAAGAATTGCCTTAATAACCTTGCCAATTTCAGTGTAGATCAAAGCCAAATTTTAATACATCTTCCATGTCATGTGAGGAGATAAAGTCTCATGTGTTGGGTCCTTTTTACTTTATGGAAACACTAAAACATTTTCAGGGAAGATGAAAATCAAACAGCATGACAGCTTTTACCACTCTAGCAGGCCTTCAAGGGAGGGAAAAAAAAAACACAACAACAACAACAAAATAGGGAGTAGTGAATTAAAACTGCAGAAAAAAGCCCCCAGTCAGACCCATTATCACCTAAGTTACATTCAAGTACTACCACTTGAAATAGTATGGGCTCTTTAGCAGTCCCATTCTCTTCCTGGTTTAATCATTGGTGTGTTGCAGTATGGCAGCAGGTTTCAACAGCTTTTACCTGTAACTGTGACCTGGGAAAGCTGGGCATATTGAATTAGTAATAAATTGCCAAGCATGTTGCCTAGAAGCAGCTAAAAAGTCCCGTGAGCCTTATCCAGAGATGAAATTGTCTCCAGCAATTTCTTCTTCTGAGACTTCAGACAAAAAATGTTAAACCAAACATTCACAACAAAATAAATATCTCTCTCTTTGGCACGAATAGTGGAAATAGTCTCAAGGTGATATGCAACAACCCTCAGTAACAGTAACGAGAGTTACAACTTCCTTTTTTCAGTTTTATCTTCAACTGTGATTTAATTCTGTTTTGTCATTTTCAGCACTCTTCAGTGCTGCGATTCTGAGGCTAATGGATTTAGATAAAATGTGGGCTGGATGAAGGAAAGATTTTTAATGGTGTATTTTTAGAAGAACTAAGCTGTAGAAAAGGGAGAATATTGCTAGGGGTGGGGAATGACTTCTCCAGGGTTTCCCAGTAAGCCACTGGCAAGGACAAGAAGTAGAATCTTGCTCTCCTGGGGCTGTGCCTGCTGTTCTGTCCAGCAGCCTCTACAGCTGATTTTTGCAACAGTCACAGAAAGCAGCCACAAAAATGCCTTCATCATAAACCAAGAAGCAAGATGCATTCAAATGTTTCCAGCAATTGTCGAGCCATTGATTCAGTCATCCCTCAAAACATGAAGCATGAAGAACAACAGCTCTTTTCATTCCTGAAGTGCCTATCTGCACAGCACAGGCATTAGGCAGAGAAGGAGCTGCCTAATTTGGAGGGCTTTTCCTGGCTTTAATAAAGCTTAAGAACAGCTGCTTTAAGTTGCATTATTGGCCTATGGATGCCACTAAAGATTATTTGTCTCCTTCAAAATGGATCTATTCTGTGGCCTTTAGCAAATCAATAAATCTACTTAAATTGAATAGAAATACTCTGATTTGGTGTCTTGTGTAGGGTGTGCCAGCAAGTTATCGGCTGCCCACTGTTAACTCCAAATCCAAAAGGAGTCGTCACCATTTCAAATGACATATTGCACTATTTGTAGCATTTTCTAAAAAGCTGCTTAGCCAGGTGCAACTTTGATCCCACGGGGGAAGGAGCCACAGCTGCAAATGGATGGAAATACGGAATTTTGTAGTGGTAGTGAGAGAGGATCGCCAGATGGGAAATTTAGCAGGAAATTTTCAGTGCCATTATGAATCTCACCCTCGCATTTCCAAGTGAAGACGAATGCTTGAATGCTGAAAATTATGACATATTAAATCATTATTGTGAATTGCAGTTAGCTGGCTCAGATATACCTGAGGTTCTCAAATTACAGATGGCAAATTTAACCAAGCATTGTGATGTGTTTTTGCTGCAGATATTAGGGAAGCAGGAAAAAGTGCACACAACGTCTGAAAATGGCCTCCGCCAGTATTGAGAAACACAAGCAAAGGCAAAGAGGCAATTAATATACAGAAATTTGTAGATATGCTCTGTTCAGAATAGCACAATCTACTGCTTCTGAGGTCACCTGTTTAATAAAAAAAAAATGTATCTAGTGAATACTGAAGATCATGTTCTTATAGCAAAAGGGTTGCACACAAAGATAAAGACGTGGTATTAGATTAGTCAGATAACTAAGGTTTTTTTGGGATCAGTTTTGTTTATGTGAGACATACTGTCCTGTGAGCAAGTTGGGAAAGGGGAGATAGGGGTGGATAAATCTCTTGGATATTAACTGTTTTTACAGTGGGAATAATTTGGGTTTTGAGGAATGATGAATAATTTTTGACTAAATGACAGCTTTCTAAAACTTATTGATGAGAGTGGGCAAATTTGATCATTGCAAAAAATTTTGTCTAATATGTATTGATAGATAATAAAATCTATCATGCTTCACTGCCAAACAATTGAGATAAAAGGAAATGTATTAGGACTAAAAAGAATAACTCTATCAGTTTTGATGTACTTCTTAATCTTTTTTCAAATATCTGGAGCTTCATTTTATTCTAAAAGCAAAGAATCCAGCAATTTTTTGAACACTGAATATTCTTGAGGACTTTATCAATATCAAATTACATTAGAAGTCTTGCCAAGTTTTATATTCAACTTTGCAAATAAATTACTCAGGAGTTAATGTATCAGTTAAGAGATATCGCCAGTCCAGTTTCTCTAGACTGTTATATTTAACAGCCTCTTCATTTTTGTAACATGCCCCATCTCAGAGTTTTAACTATCTTTAGGTAAGACATTCTCCAACAACTTTTTCACATGGCTCATTGCATTGCTTATGTATCCTATTTCACTTCCTCCATGTCATGTAACTTCCCTTTGTAAAGTGATAAAGTTATGAAGGTTCATTTAGGAAAAAAAAAAAAAAAAAGCAATTTGCTTTTATAAAAATTCTCCCTTCACCAAAATAATTTTATTTTCATTTTATTATATGTATCAATATATATAAGAGTAAAAAGAGAGTGCAAACAAGCAAAAAGGGAAGGACAACCCATTTGATTTATTCATGTGCATGAGGAGTAAAAGATAAGTTGAACTTTTGATTAAGATATAACAGTAGCATAGAAAGCAATTCATGTACCTAAAGTTCTTTATTTTGTCAAAAGGCAAGACAAGTAATGACATTATACAGTGTTTTGAACATCATCTAGTTGTGGGAACTAAGGAACATCGAAGATAAGCTAGGAAAGAGCTGGGTCAGATGTGAGAGGCTTCAGGAACTCTCTTCAGTCATTCAGGAGCTCAGACCTTTTGGATCCAAACATTTACAAATGGAGGAGTCAGACAAGTCATCCTCCATATCCATGCACAGTCAAGGCAGCTGCCAGAAAAACAAGCAGGTAAAGTAGTAAAAGAGCGGTCTTTGTTTTCACAGCATTCTGAGAAATAACAAGAGCACCTAACTTACTTTCTTGGCTTTAGAACTTTTATTGCTGGACAACAAAGACCATATTCAAGTACCATAAAACTGAGTACAATATTTGAAGGATGTGCTCTAACCCTAATGGTAATTGTTTGTTCAATATATGTCCTAGCCAAAGACTGCAGAAGGTTATTCTGTCCTCTAAAATTGCTTAATTTGCCCATTACAGGGTACCTAAAAGAATAGTCTGCAGTCACTAGCAAAGATAAATAGGGATCAGCACTTCAGCTTCCAAACCTTAAAGTCATGCACCTTTATTACCACTATTTATCTTATTTATTATCTGATCAATTTTATTTAAGACCAAGACTGAATGATACAGTATCACTTTATGATGGCCTTTTCTCAGAAAACACACTTCTAAAAAAGGGAAGGTGAAGTGAATCTCAAATAATTTGGATTTCTTCACTTAGATGAAAAATAATTATAAATGGCAACTGTAGATTGTAAAGAAATGGTTCCATTCTGGGCTCATTTCAAGTGCATGGTAAAACAGCAAAAAGTTGATAAACCATAAATCTTTTGGTCTCTGGTTTTGGTGGGTTTTCTTTTTGTTTGTTTGTTTTTTTTTTTTTTTTTTTTTTTTTTTTTTTTTAATTTTATTTTGTTTTTGTTTTGTTTTTAATCCTTGTGTAAATAGTGTTTTTTTCACAGAATTCTGAAACCTAGGAGGACTGTTGTGACCAATTCATCTAGTAGGCTGTGGAATTTCCTTAACCAATCTCTGCACCACATCTGTAATTCCTGCCTGAGTAAGACTAGGTGCCATTCAGCAGAACCTTAACACTGATTCAAACATTTCAAATGGTGAAATATCACCCACAGTCATGGTAAATTACTCCAACTGCTAGTAATTCACACTTATTTCTCATTTGAAATTGTCCAGAGAGATTTCCTGTATTTTGTTGTTATTTTCCCTGTTAACGTGTACAATCTTTTATCCTAAATTTATATGTTCTCATAGATGATGGGAAAGCAAATCTTAAACACTTGTTGGATAAAATAGACTGGTTTTGTGTGAGGTCAATTTTCTAGGTAGTCAGCTTCTTCCTCTTGGGACTTTTTGCTACAGTATTCTAGAAAAGAGATGCATTTTTAATAGCATTATAGTAATTGTAAATAAATCCCGAGATATGGAAGGATATTTTTTTTTCAAAATTTGATCATAACTATCTTCAAGAATTGCATATTTTATGTCTGAATACTCAGTTCTATTAAAAAGAATAAATATTACTCTTTTCTTTTTCCTTGGTGGCTGCCACACTAATATTTCAAGATATTTCAAGTGTAAAGAAGAATCTCACACTTTTCTTTTGTAGTACTGAAAATTCCACTAAGAGCTTCTTTATTTTAGAACTGCCTAAAGCAGTATCAATGAAAGAATTTTTTTAATAAACAGGGTATACTTAGCAGCATCAAGAATATAGATATTTATCTACTACAAAGAAGCCTAACTCTATGAAATTCTGTCAAACTGCACAGATTTACACCAGCTAATAGTATGACCAAGAGTTTTTGATCTCAGGGACAAAGTAGATATGTTCAAACTCACTTTTTTTACAGTTATTGGATTTTCCTGCATTTAATGAAGAGTAGTTTTTTTAACATTTTAAATAGAATTTTAGTTTGAAATAAGAGCCTTTTTTGTTTAATAGATTTCAAAACTATTAATTACCTTTTCTATCTGCATTTTTGAGATTAAAATCACTATCTAGATCGCAGATAATTTAGTGCATGAGATTTGATAATACAGATATGAATGTGGAATCCATCTTAACCCTTAAAAAGGCAACAAATAAAACATAACCAACAGCAGCTCTGTTCCAAAATTACTGAGACCCAATTATTGTCTTTGGTGAGCTGATGACATGAGAAGATCCTTCCCTTTTTTATGTCTTTCTAAAGGCTTTTCTTAGTGCAAATAAACTCTTAAGAAATATTTTAATGTTTTGTATAGGGTATGAATGTGTACATGTAGCATACATACATATATTTTATGTACATATACATGTATACATAATCTTTCTAATGGATGAGAGAATGTTAAACGCAACTCCTTGATGTGGGGTAAATTTTTGAATGAAAAGATTATTGCACAAAGGAGAAAAATCTCATAATTTTCAAATTGTAATCTCTTCAGTTTCATTCTGAAGGTTTGTGCCTTGAAATTCAATGTGACATGAAAATGTCAATGTATTTTAAATCTCAAGTATTTCTTTAAAAATTTTGATTGTTTCTCGGTAAGCATTACAAAACAATTTCCCTTTTACTCTTTCACCAGGTAGTCTTGATCCCCCTCCCCCCCCCCCCCCCCCAAGTTTGGATTGTGAAAAGTGCCAACTCATGCATTTTCTACATGCCTGGAAATGAAAAGCAAACTTCATCCTTCATCTGGGTCAATATAAATTTTATGAACAGTGGAGAATGACCTGGAAGATGTGAGGGACTGTTAACATGCATTACGGCCGATAATTTACTGCCACCGGGTCATCTTTCAGCTCTATGGAGCAATGGTGTCTCCTAGTGGACAAGCAGCCGTAAACGGCAGGCTACAACTCAGAATCTACTCCATTTCAGTTGGTATTTGCCGACTGAGGGTATTATCCTAATAAAGCTAAGATTTGTGTAAATTGTTTTTGTTGGAAGGGGTTTTACTGAAAATTCATTCACATAATTCATATACCTGGATTTACATACTTTGGAAATAAATAGCTTCTTTTGAAAAAACCAAAAATCATTAATAACAGAAAATTTTGTGCCTGTGGTCCTAATTTGATTATGATTTAAAATATCTTCCTTTCCCTGGCCAATGATGTATTGACTGGATTAATTCAAAACAAAACAAAACCGAGCAAAACAAAAAACAAACAAACAAACAAACAAACAAAAAAAAAAAGAAAAAAATTTAGTAGTGCTGAGTCTTTAAAGAATTTTATGTGCCTTGCTTGCTGTTAATGGGAAATCTCAGCCCCTTGTGCAAAACAGTGATTTATAAGTCATTCTAATTCCTTCCATTGAATTTTTTCTTCTACACACAAAAAGGGAAGGGAGTAAAAGTCTCCCTATCTTCAAATTCAATTTGAGATATTTTACTTGATAAAATGTATATTTGCATAAACATTTCTCACTAGGGATGGCATCTAAATTTGCACTGTGGAGCTTGACAGCAGAGTTTATAATCTTAAATTCCACTCATTGATATAGAACTCCTGTGTACTAAGTAATTTCCTATTTATATTTAGCTTAAATTTTAAACAAAATAAGGTCCTGAGCTTTGTATACAAAGATACATTTTGGATGAAAATACTGAGGACCAGATGTCGCTATTTGTCAATATGTCTGACAAGCAGAGTTTAATTGTTTAGACATTTCTTTCATAGCAAGGTTACAGAGGGAAATGAGGTTTTATTTAGGAACAAATTATTTTGTTAGAAGAATATAATAAAATATTCAAATGCATGTATGAAAGTTGAGTAAAATATTAAGCTGGTGAGATTCTGGTCTCTGTGAAAAATCTTATACTGAACAGGTAGAAAAAAGGTGCTCCTTCAGAAATACAGATAAACACATCAATTGTCATCAATATTGATTGACATCAATAATTAAGAAAGAAGAGTTTAGAGGTCTGAACTAATTTTCCAGGAGTCTCAAAATTATTATTCCCTTCTCTTTTTTTTTTGTTTTGTTTTGTTTTGTTTTGTTTTGTTTTGTTTTGTTTTGTTTTGTGGCTAAATACCCCTATAAAGTTGTGAGACCCAGTTATCCCACTTCGACAAGATAGAGACATGCTTACACAGAAGCCTTAAAGTGGACAGAGAATGACATGAAACCAAGTATTACTCAGCTTAAATCAGGTTTGTTGAGTTGACATACTAGAAAGTATTGCCAAGGAACAGGGCTAAAATACACTTCAGACTTGCTGAATATAATGAAAGGTGGCAGTTGTATTTATTCTAGGAAATGTTATGCACTTGAAGACTTTTACTCTCAACAGGTAAAATTACATAATTTTAATTAAACTTCAATGGAATTGATACATGGACATTTAAAGGCATCTGACTGCTTTAAGTTTTTATGTTTTTCCTCACTAAAGCTACTGTTCCTACTACATCTAAGTTCACTGTGAGTTCCCATATATGATACTTTGTAGAAATTCATAAAAGGTTGATGAACATACTGAGCTAAACATGAAGATTTGCATAGGCTGCATATTATATGGATGGCATATTATCTTAGTTTTATTTAAATTTCAGACACTGTAGTTTTTCAGTAGTATGAAATATTTCTATACTAGAATTCTGGTACATCTTGCACAGGAGGTCCACACAGAAAATTCAGATGCTGTAAAGGACAAATTTGGAGATGCTCGAGGGATGAGGTTTACTATTAATTGCATTTCTACCACAGTTGTGATTAGAGAAACACTTTGTTCTTGTTCTTAAAGGCCTTGTATGATGCTTTACGTGTTTCAATAGTGAGGTTCTTTCCAACGAAGGAGGTATCAATATCTTCAGATTTCAGTCCTAACAAATTCTTGTCTAATATGTAAGCCTTCTAATGTATTTGGCTACACAGCATCTGTAAATCAGCTTTAACCCTTGCTTGTATGAGAGGTTATTCTCTTAGGTGGAATAAAGATTCTGTAAGGTGAGAAGATGCAGATTAACTGTGTCCAAGTTAACCTGTTGATAGAGCAGACATGATTCAGTTTCTCCAATGCAATTTTTGCAAACAGAATGAGTTACTGCAGTAGGACCTATTTAGCTGCTTTAACAGAATCAAGGGAATCATTGAGTCATTCTTTTCTCTTTGTTTCAGCCATTAAAGGAATCTCAGATATGGCTCTTGCTTTTCTATTTCTTTACCAGAAGCTTTTAACATGCAAGCTATGCTGAGAACAGTTGGCTGGGTCTTCCTAACTGTCTCACTGCCTTTAGAATTATTCAAGATATTCAAAAAATATTACTGATTTACAGACAGTGTAAACTAGATTGTCAGAAAATTTGCAACAGAACACAGCTTTTACTTGCACATAACACTGGCCCATTTCTAATTTCACTGTTCAGAAAACACTTGATAGTACTGAACAAAAGCCACTGCACATATAGATATTCACTGTCATTCCATTTTTGAGAATTTTAGTTGCAAAGAGGCAAAGCGTTTATCAATGAAACTCACAATGTTTAAAAGTCTATTTTTGACATTTAAGTTACCAAACAGAACTATTGCTTATAAGTTAAGATAGCCTTGTTTAAAATGTTACTGACTTGCTAAAATATCCAAAACAAACAAAACTCGGGTGGATGGATTTACCAGAGGTTTACTTATAAGCATGTACATAAAAACCGGGATGTTTACTTCAATTTGAGAAAGCTAAAAAAGTTTTCTTCTCAATTGCCTTCTATTTTTAGCTGCATGCAGGATGGTTGAGCAAAAAAAGTGACACTTCCACTTTAATTTATCTGCAATGTAGAAGATTGAGTGAGAATAAATATAAATCAACAAACAATAGATATCTGTAGTTCCCAAAAGAGAAGTGAACAAAGGAGAAAAATGAAGATGTTTGAAATGATGATGATTATCATTGTATATGATGATTGATGTAATATGCTATATGAATTTTATTACTATTTCTAGCATTTGACCAGAAAAAAAATCTTAATCAAAGTCCTAGAAACAAAAGCACTCACAGAACAAAAGTTATTATAGAATGAATTATAATAATTGTTCAGATAGTGAACAGCTGCCATTTTAAACATTTCATTCTCTCTTCAGTATATATGAAGTAAATCTTTTTAGTCCAGAAAAAAAAAAACAATGGTAAGTTACTTGTAGATGGCCTTAGGGAAAACACAGTGACAATTTCTCATTTGATTTTTTTTTGCTGTGACATTGTGAACCTCAACTGTGCTACCTATTACAGCTAATGCACAGGCCAGATTTTCAATAAAAAGTGCAACACTTTAGATGGTCTCTGTTCCTGAGACACCAATTTAAGTGGCCAGTTGTCTTTGAAAAATATCTCACAATGAACATTTTACTGAGAGGCTGCAGCATGTTCACAGATAACACTAAACTGTTCTTTTGAAATAACTAGACTTCTTGAATTCACCAATTTGATTCTTTTACCATAGGTCTGGTGCTTACAGGTGCAAGATGCCCTGAATCCGGTCAGACTGGAGAGGGGCACAGTTTGTCTGTGGTTCTACCAGATAAGATACCTGATATGAGAAACAGAGAATATGTAATGGATCCAGGTTTGTCTATTACAGCCCCTGCTCAGGTTAAGGGAAAATGAGAAGAGAAAATTGTTTCAACCCTGGGTTAGGGTACAACATCCCCTTGCAGCTTACCCTGCACTGATCCACCACTGATCTGTATTAACAGACACACTGTGGTTATAGTGGATCTGTGCGAGTTGATTTCATCTGAAAGACTGATAAAAAACTTTCTTAAGAAAAGGTGATTTGCAATTTTCCAACGGGTTTAATTGAATCCAAAATTCAATTTGTTCATGCTATCTGCAACCTTTAAACAATCAATGGCTATACAATTTCAGCAATGACTCTTTAAAATTAGAATTATTGAAAAGGCTTACAAGTAGTGATAAACAGAGTGAGGTGGTATCGATTGGCCAGTGGAAGACATTGATTTGAACTGTAAACAGGTATTATGCTAGAAGAATTGCATTACAGCATGTCTTCGCCACTCTTATTCTGAGTCACTAGTAAACACATTCATGCCATTTATTTGGTTATAGTTTTAATATGCTTTCAATTGCTTGAGGAGATTTATGGTTGAGGAAACAGGGATGTCTAAAAAACATCATGTGAAATGGTTTGAAAGCAAAGTTTCACAGTCTTTTCCTATTTAATGGATTGTGAATGTTTATGATTTACCAAACAAATATGCTTGCCATATGAATGTATTTATACTGTGCTTGCAAATTAGTTTTCTCAGTAAAAAAGAAGAGTTGTGTGCATCTTTTATCTATCTAGATGTATTCTATCCTTCTTTTAGCCAAAAAAAGAAATTTTTGTACTGACATTTGTGAAACATATTAGGTATGTGTGCCAATTCACGTGCTTTGTGTGTATATTATTTCAAAAGAATAAACTTGAAAATTGCTAGAAATCTTCAATTTTCCATCAGGAAAAATTGAATAATATTTGATTTAAGCTACAATTAAATATTTTGTTATTATATATAAATGCCACATCAACATGAATAACTAAGGGATCAGAACTAGAATAATAATAGGCACTGTTTAAACTCAAAATATGGTACTCTAGTCATCAATGGGCTTTTAATCCAATTGTGAAAACACAGAATGACTAATCTAGTAGCAGAAAATGGATTGATATATTCTCATTCTAACTTTAATTGGTAGATAGACAACTAAATGGGGAAAAACAGGGTAAGCTACAGCAAGATTGCCCATAAGAGTTAAGACTGTGTGGAGAATTAAAAGAGAATTAAAAGAGGTAAAAGATGAACAAACAGCACATCTGCACAGGTTAGAAAAAATTCAGTAAAATTTAAGTTGTGTGAAAAGAAGATCAAAAGCTCCTGGCAGACTTAGGATCTTACCCTTCACATCTGCTCCAGGAGCCTTGTTTTTGGGTGTTGTTCATCTCCTTTCATCAGCAGGGATCCATGTTGCTAATTCTATACTTGCACTGTGTGCAAGTCTCTTATCTATGTCAGTGGAAATGTCAAGCATGAAATGTGTTTAGTATATGAAACAGACTTGTACCAAGAGAAAAATTTTGCCTCAGTTTTGTCTTCAGGCTTAACTCAGAGCCGACCTTAGAAAAGCATACACAAATCTGAGGACTTGGAAGAAAGTTTGAGTCACATCTTTTAAGGATCTGATCGCCACCTCTTACTGACTGTATACCCACCAGTTCTGCGAATTCAGTGCAATGACACCCACTGGACACATTTCTTTGAGGTAGTTTAAGCCCTCACAGTCTGTCACTATGTGTCATTTTCATAGATATAGGCTCTAAAACAGTTAAAAGAAATCATAGTTCTATTTTTTACTGGCCTCAGTAGGAGCTGAAAACTGCAAAATCCAGAAATGGGATGTAAATATCTAAACGACAGCTGGTGGTTTTGAGAAACGAGGTTACTTATTCAACTTACATAAAATCTAATGATGAAAAATCTGTTTAAATATAAGCCCAAAGTTAAGGAAAACTGTATTTATAACCCCTGGCAGCTCTATATTTTTATTTCTTTATACATCCATTTTTAATAGATACTAGGGTTTTTTTTTTACTTTGATTTCCATTTTGCTGTTGCTGTACACCACTGTAATGCAGCATAACTTCATAATTTATCTGCACTTTTCCATATGTCCACTATAAGAAATTCACTTCTATTACATTTGAAAAACAGAATGATTTGTCTTTTGTAAGTTTTCTTCACCTGTGTTTATGGAAAGTGTAGTGAAGAATTTTTCTTTTGCTGAAGTCATTAAGGAACATAACAGATGCCAAGTTTAAAAGCTTGAACTCACCACAACATGATATAGAAGGAACTGAAGTGTTAAAAGAAAATATTTTTAGTTTGGTGTGCAGACATGTCTTGCTTCATAAGGCCTCAAAGCTTCATGTCAACTTCATACAAAACTATTTCAAGTGAGACCTAAAAACACATCAGTGTAAGCTTTGTTGCTTTTTTGCTTCTATTGCCCATTCACACACATTCCATACAAAAGGGTGAGGAGAGTAGGCAGTCTGAAGGTCCTAATTTTGGTTTTTTTTTTTACAGATATGTTTCTGTACTTCTAATTTGAGACCATCCTTACACAAAAGAAGGGTGTACTCCTTCAAAATCCAAGATGTGAGAGCAATGTATGCTGAACAATGACACTGCCTGCTCTGGTGGGTACTGCAAATGGTTGGACAAACTGGTGAGATATAAGCTTCCTCTCTTTTTTAAACTCAAAGAACACATTCTAGAAACACCGGGAACCACAAAAACTTGAGGACAGAAACTATAAAGTACCAAGTACCTCAAAAAAGAGACAAGATACATCTTGTATGAGTGATTTTGGTTCAGAAGCTGCAAAAAATCCCTCTCTGAGACCAGCTGAAAGGCATGGACCTGGCTGGCCTGCAGGCAGCTGCTGGGCTATGGCACATGGTGCATGCTATTTACTACCAAAATCCATCTGAGTCTCAAACTTTGCCTGAATAATGCAAAAAATAATTATTCATCTGAACACTTACTTTGTAAATGCTTTTATTAGTATTCAGAAGACATACTTTAATACTGTCCTGCTTCAAAAGCTCAAGTCATTCAGTCAAGGTGTAGAAGCTACACTTGATGGTCTGGGTAATCAATAACACAGGACTCTTAAGCCAAAACAGACTTACAGCTCAAATGGAAATCAAATTTTAATCCTGTACATATTATGCACAGAGAAGTTTGAATTTCAGAGACAAAATCTACTGTTGCCCTTTTCATGTTTGTTGAAATGCTACCCGACATTAGGGTTTTATATATTTTATGATTGCAGTTTTGTCATGGGAACCCCGCCATTTCCTTTTTTTTTTTTTTTTTTTTTTTTTTTTTTTTTTTTTTTTTTTTCTCCAGAATCTAGTCTTTATTTAAATCAAAATGTTGATATTTATTTCATTTGGATACCTACATGCCTAGAGATTTCATCTGCATTAGTAGTTTTTTTTCTCTTAAGCAAGACAGATGCAAACAGCAAGAGATACACTCTTCTGTTGCCAGAACATCCAAATGCCAACTGCATAGGAACAGATGTAGTGCTCTATTCTGCAAATCGTTCAAAACAAATGGCTCTGGAAGGTGTAATGTGACCCTTTATAGCAATGCTATATTAAGTGTGAAATGGAAAGATGTAATCAAGAAAACCATAAAAAATTGATGACTGCTTATGCTATTCAGATCATAAAGCCAAAGTACTAACTCAGACTGTAGATACTGCCATGTTACTGAATGCAGACAAATTTAGCTGCTGTCCAAGTGCAAAAAAACTCTAGCTTAAAGATAGTCAGGAGGGAAAATTAACAGTTTCTGTATTATTTTTTAACACATTGAGATGTATGGAAAACATCAAGTAAATTGAAATTAATGCCATTCAGTAACATAGGAAATGAATTTATTTAAGTTTGTGGTCATTAAATATATCTTTTAGAGATTTGTAAAGCATGTTATAGAATGCCAGGTTTTATTAAATTTCATTCAATAAATTTTCCCTAGGTTCAGAAAGTACTCAGTAGAGCAAACCACAATATGAAGGAAGTTGCCTTCTTCATCCCTCTCTCTACACCTAAATTATACTGTGGGGTGAGACAAACTCCTGAGTTACACTCTGTAGGTCGTTACACATAATCTCCATTTCAGGGCACTAGTCCCATAACTAGGGGTAGGCAGTGGGTGTAATTCAGCTCTGAAGCTTGGTCTATGTGGACTAAAGAGTTCGCACAGGTCCACATGAACTTGCATGGGTGAAAGGGTGACATGGCACAAAATGTCCTCGTCTGCAGTGTGAATTCAGGGTGGACAAGACTGAATGGATTATTTTCAGCCCAAGTGAGGTCTAAGCCATATCTTGGTTCAAACTGAAATGCCTGAGGCTTTATGTTAATTGATTGAAACTGTGACTGGATTTTGAAAGAATTAATCACCCTCCAGCCCTAACAAATGTCTTTATTACTGGGGAGTGCTTTCTATTTTTGTAAAGATCACAGATTTAAACAGGAACAACAAAACTCAAGCTTATCTACCACTCTGAAGAAATATAAAACCACCACTCTGAAGAAACATGTAACAATGCTAATGTAGTACCCCAGTTGTTGAGAAGTCTTTCATCTTCTTGACTGATTTTCCTAGACACTTTGGTGTTGCCAGCACCCTGAGAGCACTAACAGGTCATAATAACCCTGCCCAGATTCACTTGGGACCACCACCCACACCCTCTACCAGTGAGCCCAGGAACCTACAGAGCAGCCCTGGGGCTCCAGCTATTCCCTAGGCTGAATTGCAGGTGTGCCTGTCTCCAGCCTGGTCTATGGCTCTACTTCTTGGCATGGCCTTGGGTCTGTACTGTTAGCAGCCTGACTCCAGCCCTGTTTTCTGGTTGGATCTCAGAGACTTGTGTAATCCTGCCTCTTGGCCCCATCTTATCTTGCTCCTGACTGGCACCCCTAGATTGACCCCAGTCCTGGTTTGTTGCTTGCTGTGCTCTTGATGCTCTCCAGTACTTGTGCCTGACTGCCTTACATGATCAGGGACATCATGCATTGGTGAGGGATGATGTCTTTGTCTGGTCAGCATTTTCTCCTTTTCCCTCCTCCGTCTGAGACAGTCCAACTCTTTCTCCTCTCTGGAAACTGTAGGAAATGGGGACACAGCTACTCTGTTTTTGTCAGGAGTGACTGAGGCATGTGGTGTGCACCAAGAAGGGCTGGAAGAAGTAGGTATAAGATTTTTATCAGGCTGAGGAAGTGCTGAGTGCTCAGACCCACCAGTGTGGTGGCAGTTCTGGTCTGTGTGCTGACAAACATGCCCCTTCAAGGAGATAACTAATGGATTTCCCACAGTTTATAGATCACACTCAACATGCTCTTAATTCTCCCAAGTCTCCTGGGGATCCGTGTTTCCACAGGGTTCACATCAGCAGCATTTATGCAGTGTGGAGTCTATTTCTTGCCATGTTTCTGTTATGACATCAGTCATTTCCCTAGAGCACCTATATCAGTGTTAAGTGATTTTTCTGTATTTTTGATACTTCTTTCTAAGCTGTAGTTTTGGGATAGCCATGAATGCTGGCACCCAACTGTTAGTCTCTGACTACCAACCATCTGCATATCCT
Organism: Chamaea fasciata; assembly: GCF_029207755.1. Classification (NCBI taxonomy): domain Eukaryota; kingdom Metazoa; phylum Chordata; class Aves; order Passeriformes; family Sylviidae; genus Chamaea; species Chamaea fasciata. Next base: position 77,478,633 of record NW_027094086.1, read on the forward strand.
ACCTTGCAGGCATTCTGCCACAATTTTACTGGCAACAAACAACAGAAAAGAGTATTGACATCCCCCATACACATGGGATGGTCTGGCAGGACTGGAGACTGCTGGCAGATCAGAAAGAAAAATTGCAGTTTTGGGCAGACTCAGACCGTTCTGTCTGACATTCCCAGGAAATAAATACCTATGACTTAATTTTAACATAAGTAGCAAACACAAAAATACTCCTTGCATTTCTTTTGCAGTCTTGCCACCATGCTACCTTAAGCACTAAAACCAAACATGAGGTAATTTAACCCCAAGTCACTGAAAAAATAATTTTCCTCCTAGAATAATTTCAAAATAACTTTTATGCTCAGTTTCATGGTGAGATATTTCACTGTGATGATTTCCATCTTAATGGCTTAATCAAACTATTTTTAAGGTTTATGTAATTTCTTGTTTATCTGAACTAATTACTGAGTATAAAATATCTGTGAAATTAATTATTCCTTTTATATTCCTGGAAAAGATGGGTGTCTGATATGATTTGGGCTTTTTTAGGACAGTTCTTTGCTAGAAAATGAACAGTGTTTTTGAATTCTGGATATAGGATTTGAACTTCAAAGTCTTTTTTGTTCTTTTATTGCTTTGTTCTCCAAACCCAGACCATTTTGTATGCGTGTATCTCTCTCTCTCTCTATATATATATATATAACTGTACAGAAACAACCTTCAAACATCACAGGAAATTATTTTAGCAATATCTCAGAAGGTGGCCTCAAACGGCAATTTTTATTACTGCAAGGAATGCTATAAAATAGATTTTTGCTTGTGTCTATTCCCACACTGAATTCAGACCCTTCTCTGTCAGGGACAATGATATTATTACTTCTTTATCCTCTAAGCTACTCCTCACTGGTTCCCTCCTATCTCATAAGGTTACATAAGGCTTTGGGAGAGAATCTTCTAACAAAATTAAATGGTAAAACTGTCATTTTTTTAATGAGGTCAAGTTCACTGTATTATAAAAATGGAAAAGATACACCTTTTTTTTATTTTGAAAGACATGTACAACACAAATAAGCTCAGGATTAATTGTGCTAAATGGTTTACCTGTCATAATGGAGATTTTTCACAGAAGTAAAACTGGGCATATAGATAACAAGTCTGTTGAGACCTGGTGGAGGGAGAAAAAGAGTACTGCTGTCTTCATTTGGGAAACTGCAGGTTAAAAATCTTGATCCAGTAAGTATTTTAGTACTTTAGGCTTATCTTTAAGCAATTTGCTTCATTGTATGTGTTATTGTTAAGAAAAATGTCATGTCTAAGTCTGGGAATATATTTCCAAATCTATGAAATAAATGGCTTTATCACAGTCTCACAGGAAGACTGTTGCAGCCTCAGGAAATGGATTACTGCCTCCTTATTATGAATCCAATGCCATGACCTCAAATTAATTCTATAGCTGTTTGGACTGGAAAACATTGGCCTCTGTACATGCATTCCGGCTTCTTAGCTCTATTCTGATGGCAGGATTATAGATTCCACCAGACAGGTCTATTTTTCTTTTTTTCTGTACTGTCCTTCAGCGTTTGTACCAGAGACAGTTTATTTTCTGTTTCTGACTGAGGGCAAGTGATTGTACTAATCAGATAAAATAGATCTCAAGTAAACATAATGGATAAAGGCTCTTTCAAGCCAATTGAGACACAACAGAAGAACCTAGGAGCAATAAGAAGATCATCTTTGTTAACAAATAGTCTGATGTGCTAATGAATAGGGAGGAAATTCATGTTAAATTGTATCTGAGGTTGATCTGTGTGTACAAAGATATCTTATTGATGCCATTGAATCTCCGTTGCAGTTTGCTAAATAAAACTGTGGGGGTCTGGGGGTTGTGTTTGAGGATTTTGTAATTTGAAAATGAAAGGTGGGAGGCAAATTAAAAAAAAAAAAATCTGTGCTGAGAAAGAAACAGTGTTACTCCTAGTAAGCATAATCCAGGTGAGATATATTAACCTCATGCTACTGGTGGCAGAAATTAGTGGATTAGTGCAAGTTAACCAAGCACTTCACTGGGAGAAGTTAATTTCTGCCTGCAGAATGATCATATCACTTATTCTAGCAGTGTAAAGACCACACCTGAACATTACACTTTCGAAAAACAAAAGGGCACTTTTTAATATTATCATCAGCTATCCTACTCCTGTTTTAATTTTGCTGCAGTTTGGAACTGATTCGTTTTGGAGATAATGGGGATAACATACCACGTTGCTGTTTAGAGTGAGGTTTACTGCAAAAAAAAATACAATTAGAAATATACTGGAAATTATGAGTACAGGCTCAGTTTCAGACTTAAAATCACTCTTTCAAAATGTTTCTATTGCACATTCTAGTAAGATGCTTTTACCTTGTCTTTAACAGTGGTTAGTAGATTTTTGTAATATAACATAACTTTTTAATCTAAAAAGCATTAAAACTAAGAATAGTTAAAAACAGTGGAAATTCTGTAATATTGGAAAAAATAAATTCTGTAATAGTGGAAATTCTAGCGGAGTCACCAGGGGTGGGAAATGATGCCTTAAGCTTTAGCTTTCATGTCTTTCAGATTCTGTGCTGCCTTGGGGTGTAGTTCTGAGCCTCATATTAAGTGCTGGTAAGCTCTCTTCACAGAGCAGGTGGGCAAAACAAATCCTTTTCCTGCTGAAGACCAAGGACAACTTTCAGCCCCAAAAGCACAAACAACAGTGGACTGAAGGGAGGAGCAAGAAAGATTAGACCTCACAACCTGAAGCTGTAATTGGACAATTAAACCCCAATATGCAAATGAACCAAAATTTATGTAAGACCTCATGTCTGGTGAGACATTTTTGTGACCATTCCTAATCTACTTTCAGTGTAGTCCTGGTAAGGCTTTTGTCCTGCCCAAGGCGTCAAGGCCTAAAGGCCTTTCAACAAATATGTACTTTATTCTCTATTATTGATTATTGATTACAAATGAAGAAAAAATATCAGTACTTGTTAAAGGAGATATATTTTATGTTTCATATTTTATTAAACTATTAAAATACCTTGGTTATTAAGCTCTAATAAAGCATTTCCTTTGCAAATACAATAGAAGGCAAAAATAATGAGTCTCACTTGAAATCATAGCAGCTTAACTCAAAATCTCTGATGTTTCTAATCTCAGTTGTATTCCCATTTTATTTGGACAATCCTGGGGAGAGAGCATGTCCTTCAGAATGCCCATGGGAGCTCATCCAAGCGTGGTGCTCCCAACGCCTCTAGCTCCTCTGGCTGCAAGCTATTTCTGAATCACTTTCTCACTGTCCTTGCTGATTACTAAAACTTTATCTCCAGGGGTGTGGGAACTGCTAACTCATGTCTCCTGTTGAGGAGAGAGGCGGTTTCCTAACACAGCCCTGGCTGTAGTGTCTGAGCAGTCATCAGTGATCTGGCAGTGGTGATCCAGCCCCTGCAGCCATGGCATCGCCTTCTCTGGTTGGTGAGCTCTTCCTCACTCCACTGAGGCTCAGAAGGAGCCACCCCTGGGGAATCCATGAGTTTCTGAGTTTGAGAGTAGGACAATGTGTTGTCCCTGCATGAAGGAACTTCCCCAGACATCCCTCAAGGCCCACCAGGGATTGTGCCGTGGTGCTGCTGATACATACTGCTGCCCTACCAGGTGTCTCCTGTGGCACTTGTGACCCTGATACCACTTAGCCCTGCCCTTGGCATGCTGGCCTCCAGCCCCCCAGCTACCTGACAAAGGAACACAGGGCTCTGGAACAGCAATTTATCTTCAGGACAATGCAACTGGGTAACAGATTCTTTATTTCTAGTTCAGCATCTGATTTGTTGTGAATTTTCACTAGCAAGGGAACACTGTCTAGAAAATAGTAGAAATTATTTTCCTCAAATGGAGGATTTCATACATTTGGAAGGCAGTTATCACTTCAGGTAGGCCTGATAGATAAAATGTCATAAATAAATAGCATAAATGCAGCCTGAAATATTATTAACCGAACATAGAAATTACCTTAAAGGTGTTGGTGCAATAACTTACATTGAAATAGATTTTCTAAGGCTATTTGAACTATGATTCAGAATGCAATTTAAGAGAATATTTTGAAACAGAGAATGAAAGTTAAATTATCAAAATATTTTGATTGAGCTTCCAAAAAATTTTAAAACTCATCTCTGTCCCCTTAAAATACTTTTTTTTAACTTAGTGTTTTGTTGTTGTTTTTTTTATTAAAGACTTCTAATGTTCTTAGTGTTTGTATTCTATGACTGCCTAAATGAAGAAAATGTATTTTTGATGTGTGTTTTCTGGCAAATATAATTAAAACACTCCCTGTTTTTCAAGTTTTTAAAATTTCACATTAATAGCAAAAATCTTCCATTCAAAAAGAAACCCCTCATTCTGAAAGCATCTACACAGTCATGTTTTTTCAGAAAACTTTCAACACCATGGAACAGTAATATTAAGGCCATACATTTAAGAGAAATAGAGAAATATTGCTTGGTGGTTTTAAATATAAGATTAAAATCCAAACTTTAATTAATTAAATTTAAAGAACACAGGTTTCTGAAGCATAAACTGAGGGTTCCCTTAGTAGTGTTTTTAGATATATTTGTGTAAGGAGAAATGATTCAAAATAAAATTAAAATGTACAAAGAACCTTTTTTTGATTCAAGAGATGGCTCATTACTCTATACATTTTATAAATATTTTTTTTATTCAGAATGACTTCATTAACTATCAGTTGAAAATAATTACTTGAGATATGGAAAGGAGTTTAAACCAGGCAAAAATGAGAAGCCAGGAAAAATGTTAAAGTTTTTTTAAACTAGAAAATACTGAATATAAAGAACATCAAATAAAAAACGTATACAAAAATAAATATCTTTTCATAATTAACAATTTCATTATGTAAGTTACATGTATACAAAGTGTGGTATGTATCTTTAACATAAATTAAAGGACATTAGAAATACTTTAGATAACAAAGTTTATAAACTTTACTGACAATTACCCTCAGACTTATTAGGTAAAATTCCATTAGATATTCACAGCATTTTGACCATATAAATATAAAATCCCATTAATTCCATGTATCTAAAATAGCATAGCATTTTCTAGAGCCAAGAAGGGGATATCTTTGGATCTTCTGGAGCAATGAGGTAGAAGAAGCATGGTGCTAACTATATCTCAGTTTGAAGAAGTTTCATTGGGGAGGAAAGCTCAGCTTGATGTGAGAATGTCAAGTTATATGAAGCTCATCTTAGTGATAAGCCAGCAAATGTTCTGCTTGAGAAGATTTTTTGCAACTTGTAAGAACAGAGTGCTCAAGAAGTCTTGCATGAAATGATTAGTTGTGTTTATGCATAAGTCAGTAGTTCTACTGATTTGATAAAGTCTGAAATATCATTAATTTTACTCTCTAGCCACAGAATGGTGTCAGAAGGGAACTTGAGAGTAAGTGTGAATGTATACTGAGTTTTAAACCTGCTTGCTCATGCTCTCTTAATTTCCACTGTTGGACACTTACCAATACACATTTTGAGATGCAAATGCAAAGCGGGAAAATCTAATATATCATGTACAAAGGACTGCATTTGAAGGAACAGATGTTTAATCTAAGCATCCCTTTCTGAACATGGTATTCTGAAACACACAGACAAGAATTACTGATATTAAGCAAACTCAAGTCTGAAGGTTGGATCATTAATGTGAGCCATACTGCATTAGTGATTGCATTGATTGGTAGTGCTTATTGAAGTTAATTTTGTTGTCTGATAATGATTGAGTAATTACCTTAGGGTCAATGAATTCATAGTAATCAAATTCTGACTGTGGAAATGACCATGGGAAATGTGTAAAGGTGACCTGGCTGACTACTACCAGTAATTATTCATATTTCTAGTTATTAAACTTTCTCAAAGGCAAGCCTATAAATTTACTCTAGTCTAGTAATTTGTCTACTCCGTGCCTTCAGCATTGTACTTAGGAAGTCAAATCCAATGGTCTAAATACAAAAAATATTGAAGCGATTTGACCTAGCTCTTACAGATAAGATTTTAACATTAGGAAGTGACAGAGAACATTGTTCATACTGTGACACTGGTACCTTAGGATTTTTTTTTCTTAAAACAAATTTCTAGAAGACCTTTTCAGTTTTTCAGTTTCCAGTTGAGAAAGAATGTGAGAATAGAGGAAAATAAAATAAAACTTAGGTGAAACAGCACCATCTCTATTAAAAAAAAAAAAAAAAAAAAAAAAAGAAGCCTAAATCATAGTATTTTGGGAGCTAATTTTTGCCCTCCTCAAGCAGTGCTGACTAGAAGAGTTTGTCCCAGATAAGATCTCATCAAGTGTTGAATATTTCCAAGGGTGAGGACTGAACAACCTAGCCGAGTAACCTGTTCCAATATTTGACCAATCTCATAGTAAAATAAGCTGCTTTTCCTTTTTTAAAATATATAATTTCCTATATTTCTCTTTGTGGCCATTTGTGCTGGTTTTCATTTGAGTAATTTTCCCTACCTTTATTTTCCATTGCAACCACTTTATGAAAGGAAAAGCTGACCATGGTAAACAGGCTATTAAATGTCTACACAAACTAGCATCATAACTTATGTCTTTAACATATTTACTATGAGAATTCCCACTAGCTGATTTTATATGTGTGCATGCTTCCATGCTTTTTTTTTTTTTTTCCCCTCATTCTAAATTACCCTGATTTTCTAAACATAGTAGTGTGGTAGGGTTTTTCCTGACAGTTTCATGTTGGAATGTCAACACGACTACCTTTTTATAAATAAAGTTTGTAAATTGAAATTATATATATTTTTAGGATAGACTAAGGATTCTTATCTGTATGTATCTATATCTATGTCTTTTTCCATCTATCGATATCTAATCTATATCTGTATCCATATCTATATCTATATCTATGTCCTGCATCTATATCTATGTCCTATATCTATCTATGTCTATATCTATATCATCTATATCAATATGTAAATATATTGCACATAAACAATATTTTCCTTAACCATGAAGAATTCTCAATGAGCACCATTGCTACCCTCACTCCACCAGATCAGTGCACATAGCTGATTTGGCACCTCAACATTTTGTGCAGCTGTGGCTTAAGTTCAAACTGACACATCCATGGGCAAAGCTGCACATGTGCATCTCCTTGTCATGTTCAAAGCTCTCCTGGGGTGAAAGCGAAGGCAGCACTACACCCCACACTTCCACAGCAAGGCAGTCATGAGTAGACACCATGCAGTGACACTGAATGAATTCTGAAATAAACTCCCAGCCAAAAAAGATCCCAACTGCAAGAGGATAATTAGAGCAATTTGAATTTTGTGGTTAAGGGAAGCTCAGGCTCAACAGTATTTTACATTTTATGAATTCAATATGCCTAATGAGGTGCAGCAGAGGTGACAGCATCCCTAGCGCAAAGAGTGTATTTAATTTTGACAAGTTATGCATGGCCAGAAACAACAGCAATTTCCTTTTGACAAGAACTATTACTTATAAATCACACTAGTGGCACAGCAGCATTAATGCAAAAGGATGAACAGATTAAGCAAAAGCTACCTGATCCTATTCCCAGCTCTCATCCCTCAGGTACTACAGACAGCCCTGTAGTTTTTGGTCCTCTGGCAGACAGCACCCATTTAATTCTTTTCTTAGAGGAATCTGTATCTTTTTACTGCTGTAGCAGGTCTTGCCAGGTTGTGTGAGGGCCCATGGCACCAAAAGAAGGCTCAGGGAGGCCAAAGCCATCAAGCTCAGACGTCTTTGCTGTATTCAGTATTTGAGGAGGCTTTGCCCATGCTCTTGAGGAAGAGAAAGCAGGATTGTGAGAAATAGAAAGCAGGACTGTGAGAAAGAGAAAGCAGGACTGTGGCATTGCTCAAGGAGCAGCTCCCAGACAGCATCAGTAACAATGCACAGGTCAGAGACTCTAAGTGCACAGGGCATAACTCTGCCCTCAGTGATGAAGTGACTAGGTAGCCTTTTGGGTATCACAGCATGGCAAAAAAAGTCTTACAACTTGCAAAATATTCACAATGGGAGGTTTAAAAAAGAATGTTAAGATTATATCTTTTCCAAAAAGTGGATAATTTCTATGAATATTAGAAGCTAAAGCACCCACCACTTTGAAATACCTCCTTTCACAAAAGATAGTTGTATGCAAAATAAGCTTTAAGTTTTTACTACTGCGTTTCTACAAATTTGTGTTCATGCCATGGATGCCTTGTAAAAGTTGTACAAACTTCAATGTCACTTAGCATGATTCTTTTTGCTAGTAAAATTGTGTTGTTGAGAGGTTCAAAAGGGAAAGAAACTACAAAAAGGAGCCGTCCTGTCTAGTAAAGACGTGTAAATATTGTAGCAATATTTCCTGACATCACTTCAGGATAAAATAATAACTGTGTATTTTTAAGTTGTGGTGTATTTTTATAACAAAAATGAAATTCTGAAATCATATAATCTTGGAGCAGAAACAATTCTTTCTTTTTTTGGCTGAGAAATGTGAAAGAAGAATCTTTTATCCCTTCATGTGATTTAGAAAACATGAAGTTGAGTGTATTTTTTAAGAAAATATTTGAAATTAGTTTTAACTATGTGTAGGCATAGGGTAGTCTGACCACACCTGGCCCAGCACCTCATCTTGATTGGGAAAACCAGTAGTGATGTGCTGCAGTGGGATCACAATCACTCTGTAGTGACACCACTTCTCACCACGAAGTGAAGGGTGATACTAAGCACTAAAACGGCTGCTCAAAACTAGTACCTGTCAAAAGGAAATAACATTCATTTTCGTTGTTTTAAGAACTTAGTGCTCTTAGTCCCTGTACAGAGTGACCACCTCATGATGATCTTTCTCTTTGCAAAGGACTATAAAGCTACTGTTACTGCGTGAAGCTGTTTAAGGATATTTCTTATCTTGAGGATGAAGGAGCAATTCTAATCACCTGATCAATATGGCTCTACTCCTTTATTTATCTATATCTTTAAAGGCTAATCTATATATGAAGCACATGTCTACATCTATATCTATATCTAATCTCTATCTATGATTGTGTGTATATTAATTTATATTGTTACTCTATATTATTCTTAATCATATTCCTGTATATCAAGCAAACTTCCAAAATTCTTTGACAATCATACAATATTTTCTTTTCTCTGTTGAATCAAATAATTTAAACTTAAAATCTTTCTGTTAAATGATACAATGAACTAGATGTAATTTAAATGTTGGAAGAAAAAACTTGTAGCTAAGCAAGTTATGAGGGTTATGAACATTGGAATAAGGTACGTAGCATAAAAAGAACCATGAAAATCCACTAAATTTATGATGAGGAAAAAATCAGCAATACAAGCTCAGTAATGATCAATACAGAAGGAAAAAGGAATTTAGTCATAGGACTCATAATAAAAATAGCAATAAGAACAGTTCATTCATGGAATTGAAGTAATCCAAACACCTGTGTTAATAAGAGTGAGTAGACGAAACAATAAATAGATGAAAAAGCAGTTGATAGAATTAACATATCAAATTATCTTGTCTTGTGGAAAAAAGAAAAAGATAGACTGAAAATTTCTGTCTGGCATTGATAACTCTTGTTTTCATGGTTAGCTAGCAGAAAATCCATCAAAATAAAATTCCACCAAGTTTACTGGTTATTTTCTATAGTTTCACTTAAATGCTTCGTGCTTTTAGATTCAATTTCATCATGTATAGCAAAGCTAAGTTGAAAGAAACCTTTAAGTCAGACAAAATGTAATATGAGAAACAATATTTTCATGAAACTGATGAGAAGAAAAAATGCAAGCAGAGCTGTGACAAAGTAGGTAATGGCCTGCCATACACTGCAAACATTTTCAGAATACAAAACCAGAAAAAAGAAATTAATTTCACATGCTTCTGGCTTTGGGAATTATAATTCTTCATTTATACTGACGCCTTGGAGAGGCTACCTGGAAAAGAGGCTAGGCTGAGTTAGAAAATAAAGTATGTATTTATAGAAGGCCTTTAAGATAAGATAAATTTTTAGGCATCAATATTTGTAGATAGAAGTTTCAATAAAAATTATTTATACATTCAGATACCATGTAGATCCTTCAATTTTATAGAGTAAAATATCCTATGAATTCTAATATTATGTAGAAAAAATACCCTTTTTTGTTGTTTAAATAGCCACAAAAATCAATCTGGTATGCACTTAAATTCCCTTTTTAAAACTTTTTTCCCCAGAAATTGTGTGTAAATTCAACACATGCAACCACCCTTTATTTAGGTCACCAGACACTAAAGATATTACTTCAAGGAGCACTTGAGATGCTCAGCTGGAAGAATTTTTTGACGAATAATATTCAAACACCATGTCAAAGCAGAGGTTGTTGGTACTCACAAAGCATACCTCATACCTTCAATTTGCCATGCTTCAGCAATATTTTCAAAACCTTGAAAAGACTTATAAGCATATTTTACTTCTTTCTAAAATTGGATTCTATAAAAAATTCCTTTTGTTAGATTGTCACACTTAACAACAACCTACTGCTTTTCTTTTGCTGCATAAGTTTAGCTCAATAGGGGTCTTTTCATGCTTGCAAAATATGTTTTTTATTTAAGTTTAGGAAATACAGATCCTAAGCAAAGATGTTAACGATCACATAGTCCTCTCCTTCCGTCTCTCTCAATTTATTATAAATTGAGTAGTGGGTTAATAATAATAATGATTCTATTTATTCTAAATCAAGCTTGCAGAAATGAAGAAATATCCTTTTGGCTGAGCAACAAATTCACCATGTATAGTAAAAGTTCTACATAGTCATGTCAAATGGAAATAAATTTCTATGTCTTACAGGATTTTCTGATATCTGGATGTTATTGGAAGAGTGATTTCCAGCTTTTTTCATGGAGGTGTGATTCCCAAATTATTCTGGGTTGACTACAGTGGGTGCACTGCTGCACATGGCCCTGAACCTTCTCTGTATGCCATATGAATATGTAAGTATTTGATGTTTCTTCTAATAGTCAGAGGAATTCTGTTGTGCAGCAGTTATTCAGCTCATGGCACTGTATTCATGTGCTATGATTCTGTCAATGTAACTGTTTCTTAGGGTACAATTTTGGTATATGAACTCTTTAAATCTAAGTTAAGAATGCTGACATAGTAGACTAATTCACAATTAGTCCTTTAATTACTTAAAATTTATTAGATCAGGTCAGTAATAAATTGGTCCTGTCAGGCTAATATCCAGAAAAAATCTTTGAGATATAAATCTTCTTTAAAAAGGGAATAATAATATGGTTTACTCAACTACATTTACGTGAGAACATAAGGTGGATTTTTGTAGATTTAAAAAGTCATTTTTTCACCATTCTCTTAATAAGGGAAGTCATCAAGTTGAAAAACATATTTTGAAATACACTATGGCCCAGATATATCCTTTTACATGTCAGAAGGTTGCATAGGAGGTAGCCCAAACATCATCAGTGCAATGATGCTTACTTAGCCTCTTGAAAGCAGTTTCCAGGAGACTGCCGGGAGTTGACAGCTCCTGAGGCCAATGTTAATCTTCCATTGGCTCCTGGCATCAGGTACTACTTTACACACTACATTGCACTGGTTATAGTTTAGAGGTTCTAAGAAACTGTCCTGAAATTGAAATTATTTATCCTGAAATTACAAATAGTCTTCACCTGCTCTAATCTCTTGAGGTGGCAGTATCTGCAAAGAGGCATATGGATCAGCTGGGAGTGCTGATCCACATGTTGATCACATGGTAGGTGGTTAAAGTCAGAAGTCCGGAACTTCTACTTTACATCTCACTTTTGTGTAGACTTCCTAAGGAAGAGTGGAACTACAAAAACACTTTCAGGCGCAGTCCTCTGCTTTATGGATTTAAAGAACTTTTTAACGTTGGGTTATAGGTTGTTTTAGCAAACTGGCAAGCATACAGGAAAATATTAAATATCGTTTTAGTATCTGTTTTCAGCTAAATAAGTAGTTTAGGATTAGGCACAGATAAACCAAATGTTTTTAGTAAAACTACAAAGGTCAGCAAATGCACACACAGAATACTATATTAAAGACATTGGCGATAAGTGAAGTGTTAACAAAATATATGGTCACAATAAATAATCATATGGCGCAATGTGAAATAAAGCACTATACTAGTTTGAGCTTGGCTGAATGAGACATAAAATAATGTATAAATAAAATATTTTTAAGAGATCTATCTGGGAGAAAAAAAGACTAATTATGAAGGTCTCACTGAAATAGAATGCTTAGAAAAATATTTTAAACTGTAGCTACTGATACACACCACACTCTAAGATCTATTAAAAGATTTTATGTTTTTGCCTAAAGAAAAAAATACATTTTAAAAGGAACACAGCTCTGTAAATCTGGGATACATTAAAGGTACTGAAGTGTGTAAGAGCATAAAGTACTAAATTCAGCAAATTTTATGGCTAAATATACCATTTATAAACACACTGTTGGTACTTTAAGGAAGAATAATTGTCTAAAAGAGAAGAGAGAGCATAATATTAGACACTCATATAGACTGGTGTTTTGGGAGTTGTTAAAGTTGCAGTAAATCTACACTGACTTTTTGTATATGTATATGTATATCTCAAAACTTTGTTTTACAAACTTTACAAATAATCTCTTTTCTAAACTACACAGAACAAGTTGAGATGGAAGACTGAGACTATTTTACATTATCATCTTTATTTTTACCCCTCAGAGTTTATATATTTCAGAAGTTAAATGGAGTGCGCTGTACCTACTGTGTAGGCTACCATGTGAAAAAAGGTAGTGTTCCAAAAGATCAGTCACTGGTCCACAGTGGACCTCACCAATGTCAGTGTTTATGAGAGCGGGCATTTCTTTGTGCTCTCATACTTTTTTTCTAAAAATTGGTTGAAGTTTATGTAAATAATACCATGGCATGTTTTAGAAATCAGATTGGGTTGAAGTTGGTGCACTTGTTTCTGTTCACATTTCTGATGATGCTCTTCGATGTTTTTGCTTTAAGTCACACAAATCTAGTCTGCAATTTTCAGAGACATTCAAGTTATTTAAGTATCATATTTTCCACAACCACATTAGATTTACAGTTATTTATGTCACTCTAAAATGAAACCAAACAGTAGGATGAAATTTACTGTGATTTCCAGCTGAATGTCAGAGGCTAGGGACTCTGAAGTAGTTGTCTTAGCAACTCCCATCTTTGGAGGTAGCTTTACTCACCTGCTGTACCTACCTGCATCCTTCTAGCCATCCTCTCTCTGGTGCACTTTCTTACACTGTTTTTGTTTTCAGACTTGTGGAAGGAGTTTAACTTCATTGTTGTCATCCACAGAGGCTTCCCAACCGATAGCCAAGTAGCTACTCTCCCTTGTAAAACCAAGGTAGACTTGCCTGTGACATACCCCCTTTAATGTGCTTCTTTGATATTTTCTTGCCTAGGAAGAAAAGGAAATGTGAAAGCCGGATGAATCAGGATTATAAAATCCCTTATTTTTCTCTTTTGCCCTCTTACCATGGACCTGAGATGCAAACATAAAGTAATGACATTTCTGGGCATTAATCTCTATTCTCTGCTCTGGTTCTGGTCCATTACTAGGCATGAACACTGTTCACTATGTTTGAGCCATTTTGTAGTGCTGTAACTGATTCAGAGAAACAGCACAGAGAAGGGTCTTATAACCCATGTCACAGTTTATTAGAAAATACAACCTGATAAAGATTCAGAGGCAGGTTCCTTCTTTATTCAGTACTTCATCAATTCAGCAGGCATGACACATATTTTGACAGTTCTATAGCTTACTCTTTCTCTTTTCACAGTGAATTAAATGATCAATGTGTTGTGTGAGAACTGCTAAGCATAATAATCTCATTAATAATAATTCCCTTCATATATTAGGTGCAAAGATATTTCTTTACACTGAGTGAAACAATTTGTTGGCTTAGAGTACCTTGCAGCAGGAACTTGATGGATTAAAGAAAGATGAGTTGTGTGTGAGGTGTTCTGAGATACCCCCTCAATTCTGTTTTGGCTGCAAAAAACTTTCTCCCAGAAGGGAAGAGTATAGTAGTATACACAGATGCCTTGCTGACAATCAGAACCCAGAGACCATCCATGTCATTATTTTCAGTGAATAACCTGAACTGGGACCATCCCTGAGACGTACACCCATGAGCATGAGAGCATTATCCAAACCCTTCTTGAGCTCTGTCAGGCTTGGGGCTGTGACCATTTCCCTGGGGAGCCTATTTCAGTACCCAGCCATCTTTGGATAGCAAACCATTTTCTAATATCCTACCTAAATCTTCCCTGACTCAGGCCATTCCCTCAGGTCCTGTCACTGGTCACCACAGAGAAGAGATCAGTACCTGCCCCTCCTCTTCACCTCATGAGGAAGTTGTAGACTCCAATGTGGCCTCCCCACAGTCTCCTCTTCTCAAGGATAAACAGACCAAGTGTCTTCAGCTGCTCCTCATACAACTTCCCTTCAAGGCCCTTCAGCATCACCATAGCCCTCCTTTGGATGCCCTCCAACAGCTTCTGTATTGTGGCACCCAGAGCTTCATACAGACGAAGGAGGTGAGGGTGCCCCAGTGCAGAGCAGAGCAGGACAATCCCCTCCCTTGTCTGGCTGGCCATGCTGTGCTTGATGCCACCCAGGACACAGCTGACCCTCCTGGCTGCCAGGGCACACTGCAAATTGCAGACTAATGAAGATTCTTTGTGTAGATAACAATGAAATCTGAACAGATTCAAAACAAACCACTCCCTAAACATGTTCCCCCCCCCCCTTTTTTTTTTTTTTTTCTTTTTCCCTACATCAAAATACAGGTCTTGTTGGAACACAGATGACATGAAGACTTGCCTGCTTATATTTGTAATTACAAGAAAATACTGCTTCTTACATACATTTTTTTTCCTGTTTTGTAGAAGCCTTTGGTGTAAAGGTATCTTAATAAAATGTTTAAATTTTAAATGTATCTCGCTCTTGAATAACTTTGTTCTAAGGCTAGTTCATTTAATCATGTGATAGAAATACAATGTAGTGTAATCCCACTGCTCCTTTCTGTGCATTAGGAATTACTTTTACATTTTACCAATTTTGAAACAGAAATGGTACTTTTCCTTTTTCAGTATGACAAGAAAATATAGCGCCATTTATATTTCTTTTTTCACTGATGCTTGCATCCCAATGAAAACAAATTTCACTGCTCAAGATTTGCAGTATTATGAGTATATATAGTTTAGGTCATCAAATAATAAGCATTATTACCTCAAAACTTTGGGAAGTGCATATTACTTGAGGAATATAAAGAGTCAAAATTGCTTTGTGGATAACTTTATCATATCTGTATAATTGTTTTGTCTGTTTGTGGAGTGTTTTTTTCTTTTCTTTTTTTCTTTTTTTCCAATGCATTATTCCCTGATCTTGTCTCTGCTTTTGCTGTTTAATAATATATGATTTCTTCAGAATTCTGTTCAGCTTAGCTCTGAGTGTTCTACAGAGAGGAAGGTGAATGGGACACTTTCCTCCTGGGCATATGCAAAAGAGACAGCTGTAAGATTTATTCTCATTATACCAAAGAATGCCAATATTTCAGAACAGGATGAGAGAGTCCTATTTCACCACAGCTGAGTGGCTTTTTTTTTTTTTTTTTTTTTTTTTTTTTTTTTTTTTTTTTTTTTTTTTTTTTTTCTTTCTTTCTTTCTGTTGGACTTTGCTTCTAGAAATTTCCAGAATAAAAGTAATAAGGCCTTTGAATGCTTAAGGTCATTGGCAACTGCAAATGAAGAGCTGTAGTATATATTCCTACAAGAGAAGTTTATATTAGTGGGGCTGCTTTGATCCCTGTACATCACAAGGCACAGTTTTCTCCATTAGGAATCTCAAATAGTCCTTGTACTGAGCAGGACATAGCATTGGCATAGCTAATGGTAAACAGGAAGCTTAAAATTACACATTAGGTTCCCAGACTTTTTTCATAGTTTTCTGGTTTGGTTTGGGGTTTTGTTGTTGCTGGTTGGTTGGGTGTGTGGTGTGTTTTGGGGTTTTTTGGGTTTTTTTTTCTGTGGTTTGTTTTTTGTTTTTTGTTTTGGGTCCTGTTTATTTGTTTTTTGTTGTTTATGTTTGTTTGTTCATTTGGTTTTTTTTTTGTGTGCGGTTGTTGTTCAGTTTCTATTTTTGTTTGGTTGGTTTTGTTTTGGTTTATTTTCACATTGTAAAGAGGCTGCTGAATTTCAGGGACTTTTATCCCCAAATTCTGTGTAAGTAGTTTTTTGTGTGTGAAAATCACAGGCATTCTGGTCTCAGTTAATCATCAGCAAAACCAGTTAAGATTTATCCAATATTAATTATTAAAGTTAGCACTATCTACACAATGAGAAAAGTGATCTAAAAGGGACACAAATTGTAAATTATCAGGAAATACTAGAGTTATACAGACTTAGAGAAACCATATAAATATTCTGCTTGGAAATAAATACTTCTGCTTAGACTTTTAGTCTTTGGATAATACTTGAAAGATATCTTTGTAGAAGTCCTCAATTAGATTGTTTTTATGTCTAAATTTGCAAGTAGTGTTGTTAAAAACTTAGGGACCTTGGGAAAGGATTAGTCCAGATAATAAAACATTAATAAATTAATAAATCAGTGACTTTCTTTCACTTGAAAGAAGGCATCCTTCTTCCTACTAAGTATTGTATCCTGATGGGTCTGTACAGAAGACCCAGTTAAAACCTTAACTAGTTTACAAAGAAGTAGACCAGTAGGGGGTGGGAATTGCTGGTAGGAAGTATTATTTAGTACTTTCCAATTCCAGAGTGTGAGTAATTTTTGTTTTTGCAAGAATCTGCTTTTGCAAAAGAATGTCTGGTTAATAATATTGAATGTTTTACTAGAATATGTGTAATTTATTGTTTCTTTTATCATATAGAATGAGAAAAATATTTAATCTACCTAGAAGTAGTGTATATCTAGAGTGTTTCTGGACAGGTCTTAAAGACTAAACTTCTTAACTTTTAAGTCTGACTAAGAGCTGTAACAGAAATGGCACAAGAACGTAAAGGCAAAAAGTTGTGGTTATAACCCATCAGGTGATAAGGGTGAGGTTTCCTGTCTGGTGCAGCAAGCTGAAAGCACTTCTGTTGTAAGGATTTAGATTCTTAATTTTACTCTTCTCTGGTGTTTAAACACATGCAGCAGCATCAGCTTAAATACCAGCTTTAATACCACATAGTGTTATTGCTTTATTTTTCCCTTTATATCTGTGTATAAGTATACAGATTTTATTTAACACACTTTTTGCTGATTTAAGTTCCTTTGGATGATGACAATATCCTCAGGATTTCCTGCTCTTTTTAGTCAAATTATAATTGTGCCTTCTGACTTCATTTGGTGGGAAGATATTCTCATATGTTCAGTAGACATGAACTTGGAGAAGGTTTAAAAAAAGGTATTTCACTGGTTTTTCAGAAATAAATGTGTATTAAACAGATACCTTAGACTCTACCACATTTTTGTTTGTTAATTTTTACGTCTGTATTCCTAAATACCTGATGAATTCTCCCAGACATAACCACTTTCAAAACATTGAAATCACCTGAGAGGTGGACATGTAAGAAACTCTCCTATTATTGTGTCCACAGGTAACTGGTGGAATTAATGATGTACAGATGTAATGGAGGTGTGCAACATGTCTCTGGCCTAAAGCTAGGTTGCTGGTACCTCCACAATAGAAATCCTTTGTTGTCTCAGTGGAGGGCAGTGAGCTCGTTTTGCAAAATATTTCCCCTATGGGAATTTGAATATCTATTCCACTGAGAACAGAGTTTGTAGTTACAATACAACATTTTGTAAGGTAAGAACAGCCTTTGTTCTCTTTCTCATCTTGTAATAATAACTGGATATTGCTTAGAGATGTTTATTGTCTTATCTCTGCCAATATAGCAATTCAGTATTTATTGTTCTCATCTTTCAGAGTAAGAAAGAGAACAAGTATTAAACAGCTGTGACTACTCTGTTTGCTTACCTAAGAGCCACAAGTTTATCATTGCTCTAAGCAGTGTACCTAACTTTTACATAGACTAATTAGTTTGAATTCCTTCATCCTTTTTCTCCCACCTATCCTTTTA
Organism: Chamaea fasciata; assembly: GCF_029207755.1. Taxonomy (NCBI): domain Eukaryota; kingdom Metazoa; phylum Chordata; class Aves; order Passeriformes; family Sylviidae; genus Chamaea; species Chamaea fasciata. The sequence continues at coordinate 77,496,817 of NW_027094086.1, forward strand.
CAAAGCAGAAATTTTGTAGTGCTGTAGTTTCAGATCATTATGGTTTTACAGAAAGTAGCTGCAGTGAATTAGTTTTCCCTTAAGCTTTGATTATATTGCTGCACAGAAAGTCAGTGGGAGGCTAATGACTTTAAGGGAGCAATTGCTATGTACATTTTTTTTGCATAAGTAAATATATAAGAGTTTTTAGAAGAGCAATATTGGATAAGGTAAGGATGCATGTTTTATTTAGCTGAATTAATCTTACTTAAATTTTGGGAAATGTTATTTACTTTAATGTGGTTCTGTTTTTGAAGCAGACTCTCACAGATGAGAGAAGATTACTTAAAATGGTAACAATAGTTTCTAGTAGTGCTTCCTTCTTCAGGGTGTTTTTTCTGTGTTAGAACCTTGAACAACAACTTTCTTATCATTAAGATTGCCGGTCTTTCCTTCAATAATTTTATAAATTAGAACATTCAGGAAAATTAAATCAATGTGAATTTAATTAGAAAAATTTACTTAAACTGCATTAAATCTACACATTGTTGTTGCTATTCAAAATATTCAGAATTCACTTTAGGCAGAAACATAAACCCAGATGGGGTATTTTTTTATTTGAACTGCTACACAAGTATTTACCTGACTTTAACTATTTGGAGTTAAAAATTTACAAGAAGTACATAATGTCTCTTTGTCCATAAGATACAACAGAGATAGCAATCAAGTGTAGATGATCAGCTAATGCCTCCTTTTTTTAGAAATCACCTTCCTTAGGTGATTATAAATCACCTTAGGTCCTTTACAATAATTTTCTGCAGGGAGTGTTTTCATGGTGGTTACAAAGTGAATATTAAATTTGAATATTAATAAAACAATTTTTAATTGCTTCCATCAAATGTTATGTTTCACTAACCAGAATCAATTTGAACTTAATTCATGTTCACTATGCAGACTTCAACATGCATACTAGCAGCCTGATAGATGTATTAATATAATAAAAACATCTAATATTTTCTGGTGATATTTTAAAGGATGAAGATTGACTTGTACAATGGTTTACCTCTGGGGAAAGTATAATGGGAGATGTAATCTATCTCCATGAGTCACCCCCATTGTATCCTTTTTAAGGCAACAGCACAATTCTTTCAGTCCCTGCATTGCAGGGTTTATTGAGGGACAAGATGGTTTGAACTGCAGCAACAGTGATAGTACCGGTGATTTTTATTGACCTACTGGTAAATATGATATTTTAGTTTGTTTTTCTAGTGACTAGCAGAGATGAGAAAAAAAAAAAAAGAAAAAAAAAAGAAAAAAAAGAAAAAAAAAGAAGAAAAAAAGAAAACTAGTCAGCTGGGGAAGAACACAGAAAAGGGTGATACTTGGTGTGACATAGGGCAGAGGGTAGGAGAACTCATCATAGCGATCTGCATAGGCTGGATAAATGGACCAAGGCCAATGGTGTGAGGTTCAACAAGGGCAGGTGCTGGGTTCTGCATTTGGGCTGCAACAACCCCTCACAGCACTGCAGGCTGGGCACAGAGGGCTGGAAAGGTGCGTGTCTTCACTGACAGGGTTATCAAGCTTTCGAACAGGCTGCCCAGGGAAGTGGTTGAGTCACCATCCATAGTGATAGTTAAAGAATGGAACAGACTTTAGTGGTAGACTTCATAGCTTTAGGCTGATGGCTGGACTCAAGGACCTTAAAGTTTTTTTTCTGGTCTAAATTACTCTATGATTCCATAGATTAACAAAGATGTTTTAATTTATGTAATGACTTTTAATTTTGTCAACTAGCTTTCTGATTAAAGATTAATTTGAATTGTGAAAGTGTTTGTCCTCAGGGAGAGGTGGTAATCATATTTTTTTTTATTATCTATATTTTTTTATAAACCACAGACTTTTGATATTTGTATATTTTTGTTCTCTATACTGTATGACTTACAAAAAATTCATTCTCACTGGTGTCTGTCACACTGAGAAATGTTGTGGCTCAGGACCTGATCTGCCTGAAAAAAATTGATTTCAAACATACACTTAACAGTAGTGGTATTCTCGGTAGTTCTTTAATGACCCTTATTCTTAAATAAGAAAAAGTTCTGATCTTGAACGTACGAAAAAAATCTAAATATTTAGTAAAAATGTATTTTTGAAAAATGTCACCATGCCCTAAAAAAAAAGTCTCATTTGTTTTAAACCACTTCACCACCCTTGGTTCCTCCCTACAAGAGGTGAGATGTAGGTCATCAGAGCTATACAGGGAAGAATTTATATGTACAACAGTGATCATAATCACGTGCTAATTTTTTTTTTTCCTCCAGAAGTAGTTTTCATTTCCTACTTTTTTTTTTGTTTCTTATTGTTATTTACATATTCATTTTAAAAAAATCAGATTGAGCCAGAAATTATGCCTTCTGCTTGTAAAACTCTCTGACATTTTCAAATTGCATAAATCTTCTGATATCCATACATCAGGAGATAAAAAGTGATGATCTAGTTCTTATTATAAGAAAAAGAAAAACCAAAATACTACAAACAAACCTGAAATCAATTCATGTCAGTATGTGCACTACCTTTTCACTGTTAACAAGAATCAATCTGTCAAACTGCATTTTGTTAGTTTTCTGGAAAATGAGTTTTGATGATCTACAGCTTGAGGCTCTTAATTTTAAATGGAAGAACAGACCGCATCATATACTGTATCAAATTTCTGAGTACACTAAAGTGCAAAGCTAACTTCTCCAGTGTTGTATAGTTTTACTCTTTCAGCATGACTTTTAAATGCTTTGGAATATTTTTTTTTTAGTTCTTCAATGCAGGCTCAGCTATGCAGGCACTTTCTGTTCTAGATGAAAAATGGAGGAAACGTATGGATCACTGAGAATAATTAGGAAGACTCACAGATTGATTGTTTGTATATTTTGCAAATCTTAAAAATCAATTGTTAGAAGAAAAGTGTTAATATCGTTAGACACCATTATGGACTAGCTGCTTTCCATAGCCTTGTTCCTAGGTTTCTCTAAGGCAATGACTCAGGAAAATCATAGGCAGATTTGCTCAATCCTATGTCAATCAGTAACACAGAATTCTTTTTCCTATTTCTCCCCTCTTTTTCTTTCTACATAAGAAATCTTATAAAGATGTCTGGGTATTCTGCATACCTCAGATCACATTAGTAAAAAGTTGGTACTTAATATCCTTTTTTATATATTCTTTTCTAAGTGTAGGCAATTTAAATCTCTGGAGAGAATGGAAATTCCTGTACCCCACTTAGACAACAGCTTTTCAATTATGGAACATGTCACTATAGAATTATAATTTTGACAAAAAAAAATATATAGAACTATATAGCACAGAGTTTGGCAGGCAAATTCTGAAAATCTTATATAAGATTTTTGAAGTCATGCCTTCACCATTCACTTATTTCAAGAAAAGCTTCCACTCAGGACTACTCAGGAAATACCTTCTTAGTCAGCATTTATGTGGCCTACAGGGATGGATTTGAGCTGTGACCCTCTCAGACTAAAAATAGCATGTTTTTAACTAGGTTCTTTACTGCTGCTAAGTGCTGACTAGCAACAAACTGAAAAAACAAAGGTCAGTTTTGGGCAGCATCTGTCTGATCTTACAAGCAACATATGTTTCTGCTTCTGTAGGGATTTTGATTCACAGAAAACACGAAAGTTTTCGTCTTTGGCCTCATTGGCATGGAGTGCTTTTAAAAATTTGACCTATCTGAAAATGTAAGTCTTTCCACTGGCTGCTGATAAGAGCTAGTTCGTGTTTCAACTTAGTGCATTAGGAGCTTGGCAATGGTTCACAAAAATCTAACTCTTGTTTTCTTTCTAGGATGTATTTTGGAAGACTTGCTAGACCAATTACTTATAATGTATGAGTGGTGACTGTAATTACAGGAATGCACTAATATGGCCAAGTACAATCAATAATAATTCCATTGGAAATAATGTGGATTTATAACTTCCTTCACAGAATAAAAATGTGAATTGCAACTTTGGTAACCATAGTTAAGTCGAAAAGATTTAGTTACCTACTAAGACACTTATTATGCTAACTTATACTTTTTATTAAAAATCCTCAATATATTTAAAAATACTTGGGGGGATTTTAAAATAATAATAATAATAATAGTAATAGTAATAATAATAATAATAATAATAATAATAAATTAAAAGTCTAGTTTATGAGCCTCATTTGTAAGAAATATGATTTTCTTTTAGAATATTTTTTACTAATTTGTGCAGTCCTGACCATAATTTTTAGCAAGAATAAACATGTGTATTACAATGCAGTACAGAAATGCTCTGTCTATTGTGTGACGATAAATTATCACTTGCTGACAATTGTAAGAGAGACAAATGTTTAATCACCAGGAGAGATGAACTGAACTCTCAATAAGTAATCAGTCTAAGTAAGTAGGAAATATAAGTTTGAAATGAACAATGAAAAACATATAGATTAAGTGGTTACATATTTTTTTTAAGAAAGATTTGTTTAGCCCTCTATCATGGGCCAAATTACTAATGACTTTTAAAACCAACACAAATGAGTAAAATTTTAACGGAATCAACTAAACAGTCACTTAGTAATATGAGATTTTGGTGTCCATCTCTCTAATAGTGTGTCAAGTATTTAAATATTCATATGAAATACTAACTTTACCTTGAAATTACTAAAATGTTCTACCATTATACACTAATACAGAAAGTCTAGCAATATTTTACTGAGGGTTAGGTACCATATTTTACTGAATCCCTAAAATTTTATTGGAACATATTCTTCAAGAACTATTAAAACTATAATTTATCATTAAATTTTAGTGCCAATCCTACACTTAAATGTCTTAGAGGGGTTACTGCAACTTACCTTTGTGAAATAATTTATTTAATGGTTTCACCCTTTCAGTATGCATATTTGGAAGCAGTAATACATCTAAAAGGTAATTTGAAACAAATTAACTTTGCCAGTGGATCAAAGTAGGTGGGTACCTTTCTTGCTCACAATATCACCTCTGTGCAGTCAACCCATAATTCACCTGTGGTTTTCACTTGGTTAGCAGCAACAGAAACAAAAAGGATAAAAGTGCTGAGATAAAGGAAAAGTTAGAGTTACACAAACCATAAAATCTGAAATTCTTTCTAAATCCTTCCTGAAGGAAGAAGGATTTGGAAAAATTGTACTTTCTGCGGAGAAGTTTATTCCAAGGCTTGATAAATCCACTCTATTGTTAGGGGCTAAGAAGATCTCGAATTTTCACGTAAGTCAGTGGACTGGTACTATTTGTTCATCAGTCTATACAGTATATACTAGATCTTTTCATCAGGCAGGTGATGTACTTGTTTGTAATTAAGTAGCCTTAGATGAAGCTATGGGGATTACAAACAAAGCGAAACAAACCCACAAGAGACTTGGCAGGTATTTTTTAAGTGTCTCCCAGCCAGACAGATCTTTGCACAAGTGCCTCATGTGCCTTGCCAAATTTCTTACATTTCCTGTTGACCTGCTCCTCCAGATTAATTAGATATGTATGAACAGTACCCTTTCACTCTAGAGTTACTGACCAGCCTCCCTGCATTTGGTGACATCTGTAATCTTGGACCGTGAGCTCTGACGCTTTCTCCAAGGGACTGACAAAAATTTTAAATGGGTGTGGTCCGGCAATATTGCCCTCAGGGTTCATAAACCAAAGTTAGTTGGAGAAAACATACTCTGAGAACTGCATGTGAGGTCTCAATCCTAGCACATCTATCCTAGCCACTTCCTTCTGCTAGTGTCATGATCTGGGTTCCACCAACTGTTCTTCCTTGCCCTGACCAGCCTCACTGGCATCTCTACCCAGGTGTTCTCTGCCAGGTCCAGGAGTCCTGTTTGGGCTCAGGCTTGCTGGGCTGGGACACCCCATCACACCTTGTGTGGTTGTTGCTGTGTTCAGTCTTAACTTCTGCTCTTTCTGAGGAAACTCTCTGGGTGGCTCCCAGCCCTGACTCATCTCTTTACCTTGCCTGGATTGCCATCCTCAACCCAGCCCTGCTTGGGTCCTGCCAGACTGCACCCTGTTAGGGAGGGCATTGGCTTGTGCTGTCAGCATCTGCTGCTCCTGCTCCAGCAACCCTACTGGAGCAGCCTCACTGCTGCTGTTTGGTGTATGGTTTGTTTAATCATTTCACAGCACTAACAAATGTGTCCAAATCAGGCATCTGTTACAGAATACACAGGATCTTTACTCACTCAGTCTTCCATAGTTCCAACCAAACACTCCTCCAGCCTCTGAAGTAGGTCAGTGTAGAGGAGGGATAAGTACATGGAGAATTCTAGCCTTTATATGGCAGAATAAGATAAGAGTAATTAAGAATAAAAGGAAATTTCAGCCTTGCTATCATAAAAATTACTTTCTCTTGGATAAAAAATACTCTTTTACATAATAGTATTATCATTTTCAGTTTATTTAAATCATATTAGTGTTTCTACTGCTGTATCTATTGCTAGTACTAGCAAAAAAAAAATAATTCTCAGACTGATAGATTATTAAAAATCCAGAAGTTTAACTTTATAATTTTCATTTTCTGTCCTGAGGTGCATTTCATGTTTTTTATTCTTTTGATCTAACCTGTAGGAAGAAAAGAAAAAAGAAACAAACCTATTTTTTTCCAACTTTTCTGTACTGTCAACTCACTATGTTCTGAAAAAAAAATGCATAAATGGAAGTATAGAAAAATCTTCTTGTAAATGGTACCATTGCATTCAATTTTTCCAATAGTTTTGATAGTTCTGTCACTTATAAATGTTTTGGGTTTTTTTTTTTTTTTTACATTTCATTCAGACCATAATATATAAGCAATGCCAGAAGGACCTGGGAGATAATTTCATTGTTTCAAGAAAGTAGTGAAAAGTGCATGAGAGTCAAAATCACTAAGTCCTCTTCTTGATGCTTGAAGCTCAGTTTAGTAAACAAAGCACTTCCAAGATTTTGCACTGTGATTATACCAATTTTCTTTCATCTATAGGACAGAAATTATTTTATTGGATGGTTTTGTCTCCTGAAGCAAAGTAATTTTCTGCATGACCAGCAGTAATGTAATGTGGGAGATTTTAATGAGGGACAATTATTTTTAAAATTAAACTTTAAACAGAGTGCAGATTGTAATGATATAGCAGGGAAGTGCTGAAGATTATCAAGATCCTTTTAAAATTGTTAACATTGAAATTCATTCTTTGATGATTCAGAGTAGCACAGAACTTCCAGAACAAAAAAAAGATTTTTCCACTTTTTCTTTCCTTATTTCTCACATCATCAAAACCTTCCTAAACCTTAAATATAAGAAAACCGAATTACAACATTCAAAGAGAGAAATGTAGACATTGTTGGATTGTTTTTTGTTTGTTTGTTTTTGTTTTTGCTTTGGTAAAAAATATATAGTATTAAGCATCAGAGAAGAAAATGTTCAAGTTAGGAGCTGTCACATTCCACTCAATTTTTTTTTTTAAGTACATTGATGACAATCTTCAAATACATGATCAAAGCTTCATTTTATACCCACTAGCCAGAGGATGTAGACAACACATTCAGACATTCTGCTGAGACCTTAGTCTGCCCATACACAGCTTCCAAAATGTCGGAAAAAAAATGAGAGTTTTTAGAATGTGAGAAATATATGAATGCACTACAGTTAGCTTTAGGGCTCTGTGATGACCTTTATACATCTGTGGATCTTTAACCAATGCTATCAAAGTTTCTGTTATTTTTTATAGTCAGTAATGTCAAAAATGTGTTCAAAATGCATTATTTTATTAGAAGTGGGAAAACCAGAAAAAATATCATGTTTTCTCATTTAGTGAGCTTGTTCCAAAGCATGAGTCTGCTGCAGTGCAGCCTTCTCTATTTTGGTTTTTTAGGTTTGGTAACTTTTAATCTATTAAGAAATTCTGTAAAGAAGATACATACAGCTGAAGAGAACAAGTAATTACATTTTGGTTACTCATAAAGCAGATAGTCAGAACTAATGAGTTCCTACAGCTTTGCCTGGTTTTAATGTGGCCATTAATATGCCCATGATGAGCCTTTGCCGGCCAATCAGTCTCAGATTAGGAAGACTTGGCCTGTGTTGCTCCCTAGAATGGAGTATTCAATGTCAATCAATGCTCAGCATTGTAGTTTTACCGTTTCACAGTTTCCTTTTGTTTGTTTTACTTATCGTTGTCTGCTCTTTCATACTTGCAGTTTTCGTCCTGAATCCCTAAGCTGTTACTCATGTCTGTTTTATTTTTCTTATCTGGCATGACTCTAAGTTATGCAGTTTCTGATGTGTTCTTTTTCAAAGCCTGAGAGTTTTAGCAGTAAACCTGACCCAAGGTCATCCCGCTTGATAGGTCAAACGCAGACATTGGATTGAAAATAGCTGAAATGTTGAGCTAATAGATAGAGATTCAGGGAGAAAAAAAAACCCAATAAAATAAAATGTGCAGTAATTTTTTTGTTGTTGTTGTTCTTTTCTCAAAAAATGGCTAAAATTGAATGGTTAAAAAATTCAGCATATGGGAAGAAACTTGATGTAGAATGTTAAGCATTAATTTCTAGAAACCTGGTGTGTAATTAACACTCCTGTCAGGCAGACCTAATCAATGGTGCTAGAAATAATTAAGGTCTACTTTGGAATTCACCTTGTGATACATGTTTTCATTTGTTTCAGGTCTGTGTGACAGCTGCCAGATTGATCAGTACATAAACAATTTGGCTGGGAGCATTGGCATGTGCTAGGTCCTACTGCTTTAGTGGAAGCTCCAGAATTCTGGGGCCAGTAAAAAGCTTTTTTTGGCACAGACTTCATCCTGGGAAGAAAGCTTCAAATCTACTCCTATAAGCACTGAATAACTTAAAGACAGAATATTTTACTGATTTCCTATTACTTTGAATGTGTGCATGTGGAATGGTTGCCACTTTTTATAAGGGTGCTGATTATCCATTCTAATATTTGGAGTAACTGAAAATAAAATGGAACTTAACTTTGGATCTGTGAACAGTGATTTTGGAAAGAAATATCTTTTACAGAGCATAGAGAATCAGATCCTGAAATTTTCTCTTAGAGCTCTGTGGTGGTTTGAAAGCAAAACAAGTGGAAGACTCCGAGTCAGAAATACAATTTAATAAGAAGAAAAGGAAAAAAGGTAAAATAAAATAAATGCAATAATACAAAAGACCACTGAGGAAGTTCAATTAAAATTTTGGAGATATGTTTTTAAGATAAAAGTTGGTTGGCCAGATTTTACAATAGGAAACTAATACTTTGTTAAGGCTCTTTTAGATTCTTAGAGATAACTAGTTCTGTTTTACTAACTTTCCATTATTTTCTTTTACTTTCAGTTGGTGAAAATGGAATTTTAGGGAAAAATAGAATATTTGAGCCATTTTTCAAATTCCAAAGCATGCTTGACAAATAAGAACGTATTCAATAGGAATTCATTGTAGACAAAACAAAGTAAAACTTCCAAGTGATTTTGTGAAGACTGATGTTAATTTGAGGTAGAGAAATTAGTCAGTGAATATTTCTTTTTTACATGAGACTCTTTGCAAAAAACGAGTAGAGTGAGTTACCTAACCAGCAGAGGAGAATGTCCAGATCTTCAGACTGATGCTGCTTGATATTACATAAGTCTTTTATGTGTTATTTTGGCAATGTTTTGCAGAAAACTAATTTGTATGAAATGAACACATTCTAAAACCCCAAGTAAGGTTTTCCACTTGTTCTATTTTATCTTTTTTGGAGTGATTGGATTATTAAATATCAGGCAAGCTCTTTCACAAAAAAAAAAAAAAAAAAAAAAAAAAAAAAAATTTCAGAGAATCCTCATTAATCCAGCTATTGACAAGAATGGATATATCACCTTGGATAATTATTTCTATATCATACCTTGCACCGTGGAGAATACTGTCAATTAATTATCTTATGTAGTGTTGCAAACAGTTAAGAAAAAAAACAAATACTCCTCCCGTCTCCAATGAACACATTTTTTAATGAAGTTGTCATCTTCAATTAGCTTTGTGAGACACTCAGAGAAATGCTGATAATTTTGTAGAGTATATGTACTTATCTCTCTCTTTTTTTTTAAAATATATGTTAGTGTCTTTTACATCTGACAATAGATTATGCAGAGCATGAAACCTGGACTGGATTTTATGCTTAGAATGAAAGTACATTTGAAATATTAATCAGAAATTTAAATTGAACTTTTATTTCCTCTTCCAGATTGAATGATGGCAAAATGGATAAAAACAAGCATGTTTTTCTGACAAAATCTATGCAAGCCTGTAAAAGGAAAATTTAAAAAATATTTCCCCTGCAAAAGGAAAATTTTAAAAATGTTGCCAGATCCTGATAAGTAAAGTGAAAGAATTTCAGATTAGCAATCTTTTCTGCCATAGAACATCTGGAATTTTCTGAGGTGAACTGCCAAAGAAATTTCAGAAAAGGCAGGGAAAAATTGGAAGAGTGGAGAAGGGTTTGTTATGAAAGAGTTGAAATTAAATTTCAAGAGTGGAGGTTATATTTGCTAAGATTAGAATTTGATATAATTCAAGAGTGCCAGGAAAAAGGATCTGAAGAATAACAGCTGTGATGTGGTTAAGAAATTCTAGTAAGTGTATCAGGAAAGAAATTAAAGAGATGAAAATCTAGAATAATTGAGTTCAGGAAAAAAAATATAGTTATTTTGCCAATAAAAATATGTGACTGTAAAATATTTGGGGAAAAAAGTAATAAAACAAGAGCTATAAGGAGACTTTAAGCCATAGTAATTTGGGTACACATTAAAATCTGTGTCTTCTAGGAAACAGAGTGTGTCATTTCCAGAGACAATAGCACGTAATTGTGTGTGTTTTCTCTTTGGTGAGTCTAAAAGGTAGGAATGATAGAGTATTTTATATTGCTGAGGAAATACATTGATATTCAAAGTATTACAGCTGCATTCCATTACTGTTTTACAATAAATTGGTAGCTATATTGGTAATAATAATAATAGTAGTAGTAGTAGTTAGCTAAACAGAAAGTTGTTGAAAATCTTACACATTATTAGAAATAGTGGTTCGTTCTTTCAGGGGGTGCTGTTCTTCAGGTACTGGCAGCTGTGGCATCAGCTTCTCTCTCCATGGGCCTCCCACAGGATCACAGCCTCCTCACAGGCATCCATCTGCTCTGGCATGGGTCTGTCTCCTCCAAGGGCTGCAGGTAAATATTTGCATCTCCCATGAACCTCTGTGAGCTGCAGGGGCACATCTGCTTCAGCATTGTCTGTTCCACGGACGGCAGGGCAATCCCAGATGTGGCACCTGGAGCACCTCCTGACCCTCCTTCTGCACTGATCTTGATGTCTCCAGAGTTGTCCTTCTCAAATGTTCTCATCCTGCTATTCTCTGGCTGGAATTGCAACAAATCCTTTTTTTTTTTTTTTTTTTTTTTTTTCCTTCCTAAATATCTTATCACAGAGATGTTACCAACTTTTCAAATGGGCCCAGCCTTGTCCAGGAGCATGTCTGTCTTTGGAGCTGCCAGCGTCTGGCTTTGCAGCACATGGAGGAAGCTTCCAGGAGTTCCTCACAGAAGCCACCCCTGTAGTCCTCCCTCTGCTTCCAAAGCTTGCACATGGAAACCTGATAGACATCATCAGAGATTAAAAGATAAAAACATGCAGTGCAAAGTCTAACAACCTTTTAAATGGTTTTGTCACCAAGGTTTCTTATAAATTTTGTTATTATTCAGATAATTTTTTGTAAGTACACATTATTTTTACTCTTTTTATCAGTCTCATGATCACAGTGTTAGGGAGAAGTATGTTGGAGAAGGTCTTCTTCCAGAATTTAAAACACCAGCATAAAAAAAGGGACGGCACTTTTTTGCAGCCACTCTAAACAAAGAAATAGATAATTTATTTCATTTCCACAAGTTCTATACAGAGAGAAAGCCCATTTGAAAATTTTATGGAAGTGTTAGTACCTAGGCGATAACTTGCAGAAGAAATACATAGAAAGGAAATGGGGAAATCACTTAGTAAGTGTCAAAACTATAATTTGCTCCTTCCTCTTGATACACTGCCCATAGTTTATCTACCCCACTGCTCTTATGCAGTATAAAGAACAGAAGTTCAGGGGTGTAACAGATTATTGACATGTTTGTAGCGATATGAACGAGAAGGTTAGGAAATTTACATTATTGTGAGCTACAAGATGGATTAATGTAATTTCTGTTTACAGCCTCACATTTAATTCATCAGTTTTTCCGGGGAAAAATGCATTACTGGTATCATGCTTTGAGAAAGTTTTGGAGTACTGTTATATTAGTAGTATATAACTGGAGACATTTGTTATAAATACAGACCTTAATTCCATAAAATGTTGAACAGTTTCCTAATAGAATATAGCTTTTCTTTGATAATAGGGTGAAACAGTGTCACTCCTGTGTCTAGGTCTTGGAATATAAATGAAACAAAAGTATGAAAGTGAAGGTGGTTGAAATTGCAGAGCTCTAAAACTGCATTTCATCTTCTTCATCATATTAGTATCACTACCTTTATTGTTTTTTTCTAAAACTTTGATTTTAATTTTCTCTTCCCTTATCTTCTCAAAATATATACTTAAATTAAAAACACAAAAATTGAAAATATTTTTTCTTGTGGAGTACAACAGGATAGTTATGACACTTTTTTGATACTTAACTATATTATAATACCCAATTTAGAAGAGGATTTAGGAAGAAATTTAAATAATATGTTCAATAGGAATGGATTTCACGTATGTATGTCACTGTTATTTTTCTTTTTTGGTCTTTTAGTATATTAGACCTGAAATCATTTCCTCAAGGATTTTTAAAATCTGTATGAATATTCTCTTTTTTTCTTGGTGAAAAACACCTGGAATGAGGAAAACTGCAGATCTGTACAGTAATTTTTCTTTTTAAACATTCAAATCCAGTTAAAAATAAAGAAGTGTTCTTGTTTGGAAAAATTTGCATTTGTAAAAGATAGGAAGGAAAGTAATCTACTTGTGATGAGAACTGAGTCCATTCTTGGTTGCTTGCTTTCCATTTGTCTCTGCCTTCCAAACCACAGTTCTGTGGTAAGCCCTGCTGTAGTAGCTGGCTCTTTAAACCAGCTCTGCCAGTTAGAGACATTTTTATATAAATATGTCATCTGCAGTCAGAGTGATTTGATAATTTTTGTGCTGTTAGGAAATTTGATGGTTAAATAATCCAAAATATAAAATATGACAGAAAAGGGAAAAAGTTCAAAGATGGTATTTCACCAGAAATTAATTAATAAATTGGCTACTGGAGCTTTTCTCTTTAGTTCCCAGGGGAATCCAAGACAACAGAAGAAGCAGGAGTTTGTGATGGGGAGGGAAAGTGAAGACTTTAGGAAACGCTTAGATTCATTTTATTATCTCTCCAGGCAGTGAGCAGGGAAAAGAAAATACTAAAGAAATGTGGGGTTTATTGCCAAGACCTTGAGGTATTACAGCAATGTGCATTTCTTGTTTGTTAGTAAATTATTAGTAACCTATAGTTTGCTCTCAGTTTACTTATATATGGATATAGGAAACCAGAAATCTGAATGCGACTGAGTGTAGCTCTCATGTACCCTTTCAAAGAACTGAGTCTTGTGTCCCCTCCTCTCATTAAAATGAGGGATTCATATAGTTACTTTAGGCATGCAGAAGCATCTGGAAAGACCTGAAAAAGGAACATGAGTATTGTTATTAACAAAAAACCTAAGCGGGCACTAATGTTGTGGTTTATTTTTTTTCTAGATCAAGTACTAAAGAATTTTGCTCTAAGATCAGCTGAAAAATAAACCATAGAAAAATCTTTTGGATGATTATGTCTTATATGTTTACAATACTATTTATTTTGTGCCTTTCCATGTGTTACTAAAATGAACAAACCAACAAATCCACAAAACCACTAAGTATCCGGGTCTTTTAAAAATCTGATCTTTTTTATAAACTAAGTCAAGAAGTTTAATTCTCAAAAATATTGTTTTAGGTCACTTTTCATTGCACATTTCCAACAAAAAGGGGAGTTGTACAATCTAATATATAAGACTGTTAAGCATTGGAAGAGAGAAGACTGCTTGTGTTATAAGAATTTAATAAAAAAGAAAGCCTTGTATCATTGTAGAGGTCTAAGCTGTTTTCTTCCTGTGTATTTGCTTTCAAAAGGAAGAGCAAAGCCCTTGGCAAAGGATGTGGTACTTCTGCAACACCCCTTCCTCTGAGAGAGTTACTAGCAGTCAGAGAGGAAGCTAAGCACAAAGGGTCACAGAGGTGGGGGCTGGGGGATTGTGTGGACGGATGTTTTGCAACATTTTTAGGTCATACATGGATGACTAAGCATTCTGGGATTGTGATTTCAGCACTACAAAAGTAACGCTGTGCATTCCTCCAGAGGGAACTTGTATCAGTCACTGCCTATGTTGGACAACATTGTGGTGTTGTCTTTGAGGTGAAGAAGGTAAGGACAGTGTATCCCTGTCTTTTGCTTTTTTAATCAGCCCATTTTGAAGATACAGGAAGCACTGGGAAAGATCAGGGGATACTTCTAGCACAACTGTTGTACTCATTCTATACTTCCTCCTGTGGCTATATCTCAGTGTAGAGAACCTAAGGCTAATCATTGAACAAATGTCAACCTACAAGAATAAATTTAGCATAGACAGCTTTGAAATCTTTCATGTGATTGTAGTCATCTAAGGATAAAAATTCTAAAACAACTTCCAGTTACTTGTCTTCATTCCTAAGTGTCAGCATGATCCTTCCACCCTCATGTGGGACATTCTAGGAACAAAAACATCCAAGACTTGTAATACTTCCAGACAAGGATATACATTTTCCCTGGTTTCCTTTACGAAGGCAATTTCCATCCTCTTTGCATACCTTCTGGGTATTTTTTATTATTTTATCTCGCTGTTTTAATTTAAAGCTTCATAGTTAAGGGACTGGAAGCCACACAATAAAAAAATTATACTTCAGTTTAAAATTGTGCATACCTCTCTAAGTCCTGCATTTTCTGCTGTTGATCTGTTGTTGGTTTTCAGATATTTATTCTCTCTTCTAGCCCCAAATTTCAAGTTAATTTGTGGCCATCTGGTATCAGTAGATTCTGTTTAGAACATCAACATCACACGACAGCATGCAAAACAAATATTTTGCCAGCTATTTTGACCTTTAAATAACAGCTTATGTCAATGTGGCTCTTTGTAGTCATCCAACCATTACACGATCTATAGAACTGAATAAGTTAGAGCTTCATTGAGACTTTTGATCCTTGTATAAGCCCTACTTAAACACCTGGGTTTAGTCATTCCATAAAATTATGCTGATATAAGAAAGATTGTACTGGGTTAATCAAATTTTTTTTCTTATGTTGTCACATAAGGGGTCATAGTGGAGAATTGGAAACTGCTAGAGTTTAATATTCCATTGGATTTTTTTGGTAACTTCCCAGTCAGTAGTAGAATCTGTATCATTGTATTTATTGCCAGAGATCTAGAAATTTTTGTAAAATCATCTGGCATTTGGTCTTATCAAGACAGAATTTTGAGCAAGTTACTTCAGTGAGTGTGGTGTTTTTCTTGACTTAGAGTAGACCATGAAATACACAACCAAAATCTTACCAGCATGAAGTCATATGATCAGGCTATGGACAATTTTGGGGTGGGTGACCAGATGCCCCTTCAGTAATGTCTTTTCTTTATTCACAAATGTTCTATAACCAAAAAAAACCCACTTTTTTTTTTCCTTATCTTCCTTTGAGACTGAGGATCAAAACTGCAATATTCAAAACATGGGACATCGCAGATATTAATTTATGCACATTACAGTTTAGAATTAATTTCTTTTCGAGTAACTTATATAACCTTAATTACCTTTTTTGGCTGCAGTTGAACTTCATTTGTTAATCTTAATTCCTAATATATGGTAATATTGAAATGCTCTCTTTTGAATCAGCAGTTTCATTCCTTGGGTGTGGGAGAGAGTAAGGAATGTGAGACAATTCAGTCTCCTTCCCTTTCTCCTCAGCCTTTTCTATCATCCTCTTGAGAACTGATGACTAGCAGTCTGATAATTTTTTAAAGCTATTTGCACTGATTTGCATCTCTACCTCTTCAACAATGATAATTAACATAACTTAAAATACAGATACCTTTTTCCCTTGATAGGAATGACCAAAATAAATAGTGCCATTCTATGTACTTGTGGAAAGGGAGGAAGGGAGGAAGGGAGGAAGGGAGGAAGGGAGGAAGGGAGGAAGGGAGGAAGGGAGGAAGGGAAGAGAGAGAGGGAGAGAGAGAGAAAGAGAGAGAGAAAGAGAGAAAGAGAGAGAGAGAGAAGGAGAGACAGAGAGAGAGAGAGAGAGAGAGAGAGAGAGAGAGAGAAAAAGAAAGAAAGAAAGAAAGAAAAAGAAAGAAAGAAAGAAAGAAAGAAAGAAAGAAAGAAAGAAAGAAAGAGAAAGAAAGAAAGAAAGAAAGAAAGAAAGAAAGAAAGAAAGAGAAAGAAAGAAAGAGAGAAAGAAAGAAAGAAAGAAAGAAAGAAAGAAAGAAAGAAAGAAAGAAAGAAAGAAAGAAAGAAAGAAAGAAAGAAAGAAAGAAAGAAAGAAAGAAAGAAAGAAAGAAAGAAAGAAAGAAAGAAAGAAAGAAAGAAAGAAAGAAAGAAAGAAAGAAAGAAAGAAAGAAAGAAAGAAAGAAAGAAAGAAAGAAAGAAAGAAAGAAGAAGAAAGAAAGAAAGAAAGAAAGAAAGAAAGAAAGAAGAAAGAAAGAAAGAAAGAAAGAAAGAAAGAAAGAAAGAAAGAAAGAAAGAAAGAAAGAAAGAAAGAAAGAAAGAAGGGAAGGAAGGAAGGAAGGAAGAAAGAAAGAAAGAAAGAAAGAAAGAAAGAAAGAAAGAAAGAAAGAAAGAAAGAAAGAGAAAGAAAGAAAGAAAGAAAGAACTCAGATGAGCTTCATTTTAATTACAAGCTGCATAACAATGTGTAGATGGGGCATGACTTCTATGGTTTGTTTAAAATGCCATGATGGTGCCAGACTTCAAACATCAGCTGAAGAGATTTTGTAAAAAGAGATGGCCTTTGGATAGATTGCTGTGTTGCTTATCTCTGTGTGTGCTGACTTCTCCAAAGAATATTGGTAGATAGCTCAGACAGCCTTTCCCTTTATAAGACTCCTCTCATTGTTCTCCCTCATATTTCCATTATATTTATCTTTTACAACTTCTTAGAAATGAAAGTCATACTGCAGAGAAAATCCTCCTTTTCATTTGCTAACTATTTGCATAAATGAATCCACTTATTTTTCTTCATAGATAGCTAATGTTATAGGCTTGTCTACATTAAGAAAATAGGTCATATTTTGAAAAAGCTAAATTATTAATGCTTCAAATAACATGAAAATCAGAAGGGAAAATGGTAATGAAATCTTGATATGTTTCAATACCAGGAGAAACTAAAGTAAACTCAGCCTAAAGGCATAATATCACTGGACTCAAAATCATTATAAAAACATGAGTAGAAATTTAAAAAAAAATTAAAAGTAAGGCAATAAAGACAAAAATATTTCAATTGAGGGCAAATTCTGAAAAAATAATAATGAACGAAAACATCAGTAATTTGAGTATTTTTGTTTGCATGATTTATGTGTATTTCTCTCTTTAGATACATAGTAGCAGAGCAGCAGAAGTCCCCAGATTTGTGGCTTCTCCTGGAGAAGCTGTTATGGGAAGTGATTATAACATAGTAGCCAAAGTACACCAAAATCAGTGTGTATATCAGTGTTTAAGTAAGCTCCATTGCTGTCTAGATTAGTGCATGTCATTCTGCTGGATCCAGCTGCTCTTGAACAGTCACTGCCTCATGGGAAAATAGCAATAGGAAAAACAGCCTTTCATGGAATTTTCTTCTCATGAGGGTCACATTTTGAGAGCAGCATAGCATGTTTAAAATTAAACATTTAGAAAAAAAAAAAAAAGCTACAAGGCAGTTTTGAAAAGGGGAAAACCTGTTTGTTTGTGTTTTTTTGTTTTTTTGTTTTTTTTTTTTTTAAAGAAAAAATAGGCAACTAAAATAGTTGAATCTTAGCAATTGAGTTGTAGTCTGGGGTACTATATGCAGTAGAGAAAGACAAAAGTAGAAAGCAGGCACTTGGCATTGCTAAAATGCTGGTTTTGGGGCCAGGGATGCACCAGGAGGCTGCAATAGCTAGTAATTATAAGTAGTTCTTATATATGGAATGGGTTGTAGATGATGATGGAATATAAATGCAGGTTTCACATGGTGAAGAGCTATGAGCAAATGGTCAGTAGTCAATTGCTGGTCATGAAACACATGCAGTGTTGAACTGGGAAAACTGGCTTCAGAACGAAGAAAGGAAACACAAAATAGCTATTCAGCATGTGTAAAACATGTCATATACTTTAAGTCCAGGTATAACACAGAACTGTAGATCAGTAAAACAAAAAAAAGTTGTAGTACATGTTCTAGAGTACGTAAAATTAGTCCATAAATGAGGAAGGAGTAATATTCTCTATCAATATAACAAATCTGCCAGCTTTTACAAGGGGAAAGCAGCTCAGTTCATCTAATTTAATCTTAAACTGGAATCAAAGCAATTAATAAATTTATTATGGACTTTTGTTTACCAGCTATCCTTAATATATGTGTTTGGGATTAATATATGTTGTACAACAGACAAGGCAGAAACCTAAGCATTTTTAAATTGTTCGTAAACATCTTTCTCCAGCTGAACACCCAAAATTCCAACCATGATGGGGCACGGTCTGGATGCTAGCTGCTCATAGCTTCCCATGGGGAGGTCATCCTCTTTAGTATGGGCAGAGGTTATAGTGCCAGCAAGGATGAGTGCTGCTGTTCCTACTCTGAGGTAGTTTCCTCTCTTTTGATACAAAATTTTGCTTCTTCTGTATTTCTCAGGTGAACTCTTCATTTATTTCCAAAAGATGTTAGAATTTTCCTGTTTACCATCTACTCTGGCTGATGTTTTTCTTGCCCTTTAACACCCCTGGAGGCACTTGGTTCCCAGCCATAATATTTAATGCCATCAGTTTTGGCCAAGCATGCTCCTGAGATTTGTGCATTTGATCTGTATGCACATACTGTGTACACTTGCTCTAATCCTACCTATGTTGTTATCCAGTCTATTTGCCAACAGTGGGCTGCGCGAGCATGCCCATACCAGTGAGGAATTCAGGATATTTACAACTCACCACAGTAATAACCACACCTGTTCTTGAGGGGCGTAACATTGGGGATCATAACAATAGGGAAGGGTGGATACAGTGAAACCTGTATATAGGAGATTTCTAGTTTTGTTGAGAAAAATAGTTTGAAAAATTAATTGCAAAGTAACAAGCAGCTCTTTGAATATATTGGTGATTGTTTATTAGTTCAATATTTTAATTAAAATATCAATACATTGGCATGCAAAGCATGTTTGTTCATTTATCCCACATGAGTTGCATGGAGGGTCTGATATGGCACTTCCACATGTAGATTTAATTTGGATGAATCACAAGGCCAAAAGTTCCTTAAAACACATTGACCAATATATTTACAGAAAATACACACCAAAAAAAATAAATTAGAAACAAAATGCTTGAACTTCTCCCTGTGATATACATAACATCTCCCTTGAAACTAATTCACTTTCAGAAGACTAAACAATAGAAAAAATGATGGTGGTTGTCACAGAGGATTTCAGGGACGATGAGTCATGCAGATAAATGCATTGAGGAAATTAATTGTAAAAGATACTGATGCTGACATCTTGAGAGCCAGATACAGGTAACAATTTGCCCAGGGACTTCCAGAGAATAAGAAAGTTGTTGTGAAACAGGGTCGTGCTTATCTAATTCGAGGGATAGGTGCCATTTCATGGCCGCTGGAGTCTGGCAGTGGGAGACTGCAAACACTGACTCTTGGACCGCTGACTCAAGAAACCCACGGACTCAAAAAGGAGAGGAAGATTGACCTTGTGTCCTGATCAGTATGAGAAGCAAGAGAATTATTTAAGAAATAAAGGGTAGCATTCTAATTCTAGGAGAATGAAGTAACTTGCGGCCAATGAACTGGGGGTTTTTTTTGTGTTCTAAAATGTATTGCTAGTGTAAACTTTTGAGAACCTGTGTGCTTGATTTCTGAAAAAACTTCCACCTCTCACTGTGTTCAGAATTAACAATGTAGCCTATCTAAATTAGGCCCCCTGCCCGTGTTTAGACTCCCTAAACTGGCAACAGTGCCATACTAAACTCAAAGATATTAAGTAGACACAGACCATCTGCGAGTTTTGGGTGATGATATGTAATTTCACTAAAAATGTTGGTTTGACAACAGTCTGGTTATCTAAATAATGAATTAGAATTTTTCATTATTTTTTTCTCAATACAAGTACATGTTAACCTCTTTAGTGCTATTCCCTGATGAGTGTGTGTGTGAGGGGTAGAAGAAATCACTAAATATTTCATCCCATACTGTGGCTGAAATACATTACTGACAATCATAACTAACTCAAATCTCAAAAACAATAACTTGTATCCCTTGGCAAGTTAGTTCTATTCTAAGCATATTTCTTAACCCTAAATCCTTTGTCAGTGCAGAGGATGAAATGTTCTTGAAAAGTTATCCAGAGGACTAAAGAAAAACATCATAATGATCATTTTATTTGGGCTCTCTAATCACTATTTGTCAGCCTTTAATTGACTCTGCTTGTGCTCTATGGACAACAGACAGACACTTCAAGAGATTTCAGGCTGTCATAAAACAGCCTATGCCTTATCCAAACAGTACCTATTATGTGAGGAATTTACAGATACACAACACCTCTCATTTCTGACATTTATCTTCTCTGCCCTTTTTTGGGAGTTGTTGCATTGGCATATTTACAGCTATTTATTGGTACAGCGCCCCTTTTTTAGTAGACACAATTAATGAAAGAAAAAAACCTTGTGTTTTCAGCAACACCTGTGTAGTTCTTTGTTAGCAGAATGAGATCCACAAGCTTGGATTTTCCCTGCTCCCGAAAGGTTTTGTTTATTTGCAGTGCAGCCCTATCCAGCTTAGGAATTCTGTTGTTGCCATTGCTGGTGGGAGGCTTGGTGCCAGTCAGGCTGATTGCATGAGCCTTTGGACCTGTCAGCCTTCATCTGGGACTGGCCTGGTCATGGACCTGTTTCAGCTTGTTTAGCTCTAACACCGGCTGTGTAATGACCAGGTAACTATTACCTCTCTTGGCTTAATTTTTTTGCTTAGCTTTGTACTGCTGTGTGGAATAACAGCAATTGCTATTATATGTTTGTAGTTAGTAGGTCACAATAACAAGTAATTTTTCTGTATAAAATAATGAAAAATATATGGACTTAGAACAAAATGCAGAGCATAAGGATGCAGACATGGGATGGCAGCAGACGCCTACAACGGATAGGTGAGACTGGTAAATGCCTAGCAGTTGTTCAGCCACAGAATGTTGCCTTGGACCTGGGCAAAACTGGTTTTAAGGATAAAAAAGTGAGAAAGGGGCAAGTGTCTGATCTAAGCAACACAGACATTAGTAAATCTGAGTGCAATGGGGAGTTGCAAACCAGTGGGAGGAAAAACATCAAGGTGGATCATATTAGCAAACATTTTAAATTATACAAAACATATAATAGTGACAAAAAAGAAACCCTCAGCATTGTACCTGTGCTGCAAAAGGACTTGCTCTTGAAAACGCTTTGAGTGTAACAGAGATGATTTCAAGCAAAACAGAAAGTAATTCAGATGCAACAAATTAGTAACAGTATTTGAGATTTGCACATAAAGCAGGATGTTGTTTCATACTGCAGACACTGAGTTAAAAAGCTCAGCTTTAAGGCTATAACATTAGTGGTCAGGTTTATTTTATTTTATTTTATTTTATTTTATTTTATTTTATTATTTTATTTTATTAATTTTTAGGAAAATTAGGTTCTGGCAGCACAAAGCATTCTATGGAAAGTTGGTACCATATTTAAATGAGACTGGATAGTAAAAATCACATGGGGGTGGAAAAAACACTGTTGTTTCTTCTAGTTTTATGTCAATCCTAACTTTTTCATCTTTGAAATGCTAGGATTAAATACCAGTTGAAGTCGACTATGCAGATTTTCACAGTGAGACTCTGATTTACATCATGTTCCGTGGTAAAAGGGGATAAAATCCAGACATTTCATCCACTAATTGCACAAAAGGTAGCTCAAAAAATAAAATTGGTTTGAATAACAAAAGAACATTTTGTTTTTACATATGTAAATATTCGGATTTGTTATGTTTAGAGTCTAAAGTACTTATTTCAGCAAAATTTTCCGTGCAGATTTTATAACTTTCACAGAATTAACTCTGAACTTTACAAAGTTCATGGAGGCAGTTATTTCAAATTCCCCAGATTATTCGAATTACTTCCTAACAGTTTTGTTAAGGCTGAATGGACTTACTCCTCCCTGTGCTGTGAACAGCACGTATATGTTAATTCAAGTTTACACAGAGCTTACAGGTATGTCAGAAAAAAAAAAAGGTGTTACAGGAATGTATTCAGAAATTTCTAGTTTCTGTGACTAGGAAATGCTATTCCTTAGGGCAGAGTCCATGGCATAGGAGTTTTCTGTGGGAATCTGTATGAGAAATAGAGATACTTCACAGGTTAAAGGCTTCTGGTGGAGCTAAGATGGCCTCACAGGCCGGTGCTTATGGGATCAGATGTTTGAATTTATGTATTGAGACGAGCAAGTTTTTTACTATCACAAAGTCTTTACCATTATCTTTTCAAACTCATTGTAAGATTTTAGTGAAAGCTTTGAGGATTTCTTGTCTATGCTAGAAAATTGTGTTCTTTAGTTTTGTGTTTCAGAGTTGCAATTTGTTTTTTTGTAAGCAGCTGAACTAGTGCTCTGTCCTTACGTAGTTCCAGTTTGAATGTTCAGAATTCACTAAACTGTGCTTATATACTAAAGGAAACAGCTTTTAGGCAGAGCACTGTTAATTGGGAATTTGGATGAAGATATTTAATGTTATTTATTGAAACAGCAAAAATTGGAATGATTTCATGCATTTGGTTTTTTAGATACAGTCCCTTACTACAGTGCACTAGGCTCTCCTCTGCACATAAATGGAGTTAAAGTTTTGCTAGAAGGATAAAATTAAAAACTCATGAATAAATTTAATGATTCGGGTCAGCAGAAGAAATGCCAAATGCAGACAGTGATGTCCTAATGTGTTTCTGTAAAACCAGATGTGAAAGATGGTCAGGGGAATATATTATTAGCCAACTGCATCCTGTTTGCTGTGGTTGTGTGCAGGTGAGGTTGGTGGTCTTGCAGTCTTGCACACCAGGAGTGATTTTTTTTTTTTTTAGTTGGTTTTTTTTTTTTTTTTTTTTTTTTTTTTTTTTTAGCTTTTCTTTTATCTAGGTACCTAAATTGTAATCCCTATGAAAATGTAAGCAAAAGTGGGGACTTTATTTTTTTTTTTTTTCATTTCCTTTTCTTTATGCTGTGGTCTTTTTTATAACATTCTTCCATTAAAAAGGAGAAGTGAATGGCCCTTACAGGAATCAAAGCCGTGACCTCAGCATTATCTGCACCATGCTCTGACCAACTGAGCTAATCTCAGGGTCACACTATGAACTATGTTTAAAAATTCAAATCAAATTCCATGCTTTTCAACAGGTGTATTCATGAATAAATTCTAGCCTTTTAAGATTAAATACTCCAAACATATTTTGTACAATACGACAGCACATTGTAAATATCTCAATAAGATGTTGTGTTTTATGAACTTGAAAGAAAAAAAAGAACTTTAAGATTAAATATTTTTACAGAGACCTAGATCTCAGCATTTTCCCAGGAGAAAATCACTATTTTCCTTGTAGTGGAGTGAAGTCCAGACCAGTTTTATCAATAACTCTTCACACCCATTGTTTTTTCCTTGTAGGTTTTGGAGGATTGGAGTGGTTGGAACCACAATGTTTCTTGTGAATTATTTTTAGAATACTCATGTGTTTTGAAGTTCTGTGATACCATTTATAAGTATTAATTGTGGAATATTCTTACATCTATCAAAAGTTATTTGTTCCTGTAACATGTTTATGGCATTTCAAAATGGTGACCTACATATTCAAACGTATTCCTATGATAATTATTGATAATATATTCAAAGAATTTCTATTTCATTTTTCATACATCCCTTGAAATTTCTACTAACTACAGTAGTATATACTTACACTGCTGATTATGGGAAGTTATGGTTTTAAAAGGCTTCAGCACAATGGTCCTCTTAGATGGATCTGGATGTAACCTCCTAGGAATAAAAATGCCTTTAAAATTAAATGCTCACTGGCCTCAATGTCTTGGGAACATTTCTCAAGTAGTAGATGAGGTCTGAGAAAGTGCTTTAATTGCAATTCAGGAGAATTCCAAGGAGCCTGAATATGAGAATCAAATTCAAGGGAGACACTTAAAATAAATCTGCATCTTGATTATATGGTTAATAGAGTCTTTATGTGTTTGTGACTTTGTTTCTTATCTCAATTTTGTGTGACAACTGATTGGCCAGTTGCAGTTGACTTCAGCAAAGTCATTACCCTGACATTACCCTGTGACATTACCCTGAATTCATCACCTCTTAGAGCCCTTCTCAACAACAGTGGAGTAAGAGGTTGCTCTGCCTGGGGCTCAGCAGCCACTTTCTACCACTGTTGGAAATGAATACCTGAAACGAGACTGATTTCAGTCCATTCCGGTGATACACACAGATTTTCGGTCATTGCACTGTTAGTATCTAAATAGAAATGTTTGTTGCAGTGTTCATACGTATGGGAAAGGCATTTAGAAGAAAAATAAGCTGATACCTGTTGAATCTGTGCAAGAAAACTCAATATCCATTTATAAAGGAAAAAGGGGTATTAATGCTATAGTATACATGGTTGACATTAATTAGTGTTGAATTTCTTGGTTTTTATTCCTAGTTGAAAAGGAAATACCTCTGCCTTTCCTGTGTTCAGGCACAGTGTTCTATGATCTCCTGCAGACTGCAAAGCTTACTACTTTAATGGAATGTTATTGTGACGTTTATTCAGAAAGTTACTCTCCCCCCCTCCCCCAAAAAAGCGCCCTATGTGACACTTACATGAGACAAAGCCAAGAAGTTTTAAAGTTTTAGCAAGAAAGGATAAAATATAACTTCATTTAAAGAACTGAGAAAAGTTTTTGAGGGTTTTTTTGTATGAGTATAAATGTGAATTATTTGGGAGAACCACACAGAAAGTGCATGGAGAAAACAGGCCAAGAAGGATATGTAGTATTAATAGTTATCCAAGAGCACTTTGTGATGACTTCTTTTGGATAATTCATTGCAAGAACTGTATCACTAGTGCTGTGTGCTCATCCATACTAAAAGCTTTGTAGTTGTGGCAAGGATAAATTCCCATAGGTTAAAATGATTAGTGAGGAAAGAATTACTTTACATTACTGAAAGAATGTTAAGATTCTGAATACAACATTTCAAAAGCATCTGTCTCAGCTTCAATTTACGAGTTCTATCTCTGGTAGTCAAGGGTATGACAAGCACCAACTTGCTTTATAAACTTACTCTTGGATACCTATTCTGTATTTCTTTCTCCAGTCTGTAGTATCTGATTAAAAAAAAAAAAAAAAAAAAAAAAACAAACAAAAAAACAAAAACAAACAAACAAACAAAAAAACCCCCCACTTTTTCTCAAAGAAGTATTTTTAGTTCAGGAAATAATGGAATTGCTGGCCTAGCAATCTCTCAAAAAATTTTGGGTGAGTTTTTGACTGTCCCTAATTTGGAACACTTAGGAACTAGAGATTCAAGCGTCTCAAGGCCAAGACTTACCAAGTATTAACTATTAAGTTATAGAACTAATTGATGCAGCTTAGTCTCTAGTGAAAACTAATCTTAGAGCAGCTTTGATCTGTCAGCCTGTGGAGGCTCTTACCTAGTGGCAAATCCTGACATTTAGATATGCCATTGACTGTAGGCTGAACGCTTTGTGTGTGTGGCACTTAAAAGAAAAATAAAGAAGGTAGATTTCCAGTAAAAGAAGTGTTAACAGAGCTACTATTGGTACAGAAAACATTCTGGTTTTGAGGCTCCGCATTCTCTGTTGAAACCCTAAATCAGATAATCCTAAATAGGATCATCGGGAAAAAATCATGTAACCCTATGGAACCTCAACATGTAAAATATTTGATTTTGGCCAAAAAAGCACTGAAACAACCAAAGTCTCTATCATGACTGTATTACTGTAGATTTTAAAATATTTCTTATTATCAGACAGTCTGGTGCTCACTGCATAGTCTGAGGTGCTGGTGCACCACTCACCCTGACAGCATAAATTACCTTAAATGACTCTTTTCCTTCATCCTCTAAATTTTATGTTGAACAGTGTTAACACTTCCCTGAAGGAGGCATGTCACTTACCATGAACCTCCTTCCCAGAGACTACTGAGATCACTGAAAAGGTGGTCCCTTAGCCACAGGTAGGTTAAGTTGGCCTAGCAGTTACTTTCTTGAACCTTTAAAGGGTATTTCAGGTGTTTGTGAAGAAATAATTTTGTGCTGAAGTGTCTCCAAAATATTCTGTTTTTTCCTGTTGACTACTGTGATACCTGTAAAATTCCCATCATCAGGGAATGGCATCCTCTGAAACAACTGGAAACAGCAACTTTTCTTTTTTTTTCTTCAGAAACATTTTAGATTGGCAGAAAGTCTAGATTACACGAAAAAAGTTAGAAGGTAATGGTGACATTTTTATATCACACAGAAGCCAAATAGAATATTCTAATGAACACTCCTCTTAAATAAATTTCTTGCAGTGTTTCAGCTACAGTGAACCTATAATGCAATACAGCAGAAAATAAGTGTATATGTGTTGCTGTGAATATATGCTTTTATTATTCCCCTTATGTTATGCCCTTGGGGGTTTTTTTGTGTTCAGGAGTTTTCAATACAGACATTACTTAAAATTCATCTCTTAAACTATAATGTCACTTACCCTCTGTCCAATAAATCTGACTTAATCATGAGATAAACATTGCATATTTTCTTGCCTGGTATTACTAATAATAGCTTTTCCTTAAAGTAATGCTGGAGTGGTTAGAGAATCTATTTGAATTATTCTGCACATGAACTGCAAGAATAAAAAATACTGGTTTTCAAGCATTTGTGTTCCATAACAATAATGAGATAGTTTCTTGAAGCTAAGGATTACAAGACGTAGAAGTGCCAGCAGTCATTAACTGGAAGTGAATTCATTTTCTCCAACTGAAGAAAATCAAAATGTGTAATGTACCTCTTATACATCATTAAATTGACTTTTGGGGTGTATGATGGATGAAGTGACACACTTCACTCTAAAGAGAGAAGTAGAAATATGTCCACTGATATAAACCAACAAATTTTGATAGTAATTGCTACAGTGGTTGAACAAGATTTGATAACAAGGTACACTTTACTGCATAGAGGACTGGGTCAGACAAAACTGTCAGGGAAACCCTCCCACAGAGTTGACTTTCAGAAAGGACATCCTTATGTTCTACACTCCTCCTAAGAGGGAAGTTTAGGTGCAGCTGGATCCAGATTTAGTCCCAAACTTGATCAGTGTTTTATGTTTAAAACATATATGCACAATCAATTGTTTATGTCACTGAAGATTTCAGTATGAATTACTCACCAAGGATCTGCTGTGTTAAGGAATCTTTCAGTCTAAAGAAGTAACCTTGAGAAGCATCTCTACTCAAGGGGAGATCCTGGCATGTAAGCCCTCTGCCATGCAGGAGAGTACAGCAGGCCCTGGGCTGTCCAGTATTTACAGGGTAAAATAATTGACTTAAAGTCATATTTGCATGCTGACTATAGATGTTAATTTCTTCCAAACTTGGCTTGAGTCAAACCATTGACCAGCACTATCTCTAGGCAGGTGCATTGCTGACATTAGCTCTTGGCTCTTGGGTTGTTATCTGTCTCCTCCAAATCCACAATGAGTCAGCATAGTGGTTTGAAAGCAAAACAAATGAGAGGCTCCAAGTCAGAGATACAATATAATAGGAAGAAAGGAAAGAAAGTAAAATAAAATAGATGCAATAATACAAAAGACCACTGACAGAGTCGGAACACTTCCTGAACAGGGTGATGGAAGCAGTCCAGATGAGGCGGTCTTCCTGAAGCAGTGATCCCATAGAAAGGTCTGGTAGCTCTGGTCCTCTGGGAATCCAGTGGGTAAGGGCCCCCTGTACTGTCCCAAACCCCAGATTATATCCAGGTGAGAATGCTTGGTTCCTCCCCCTGGGCGGAGCATCTCACATTGGGACGATGAGTCATGCAGGGAGTCCTTGATGGCCCATTAAACAGAGACAACTCCTGAAGGGAGTTATCTCTGAGTCATGGGCAAGGCATCTGATGGGCCATTAACAGAAGATAATGGCCCAGAGGGAGGGGGTCTGGGAAAACACTGCCCCACCTGGATTCAACAGTTCATGAAGATGGTGATAGAGTACTTTGTGCACATCCTATACTACAACCCAGGACAGTCTGCTGCAGCCAAAAGGACCAGACACATCCATGACAGCCACTGGCACTGGTGGTTAGCACTTAAGCAGACTTAATGGGAAATAAAGTTCAGATTGGGATCATGGCATGTGGAGTTGAGAGCAAAGCATCACAGGGCATATGACACCAGTGGACAATTTTTGAAGTGCTTTTATTATAAGAGAAACTTGTCCTAGTATGATTATTACAGATCTATATATTTGCCTCAAATGGCTTTCATTTTCTATGCATTGCAATATTTATTAGAGAGGAGACAACAAAAGCAATTTTTTTCGAGAAGAGTTCCTAACAAAATTAAGTCATAATCGTTACAAGTGATCCACTTCAAGAACAAAAATAATTATATAAATGTTTTAATGCTTCAATATTTTAATCTTGTGCTGCTTTAGTAGCAGGAAGTCATCCTGGTTTTCCTGGTTTAAGAAAAGTTGGAGAAAATTTCACTTTTACAGTCTTGCTGACCAAAGTTTCCTCCAAAAGCATAGTGAGTAGGAATGCTGGAAGAGGACTCAGGTATGAAAATAAAAAGGGTATAGTTTCCTTTAATAGTTCATATTTTTGAGAGAAAATATTTATTACTTCACTGTGAAAAATGCTACTGTGTGAAGAGGAACAATATGCTGGTGCTGTCAACTAACTGGCCTTGTTAGGATTTTTATGAACAAGTTCTGCTAGTGTTGAGTCCATAAGATTAATTTCAACAAAATCATAGTGCTAAAGGCATTTCAATTTATTAAGTGGTGCACAATTAACCTTTTTGATGCTTACTAATAAATGGATGTGTTATGCCAATTTTCTCTCTAATGTTTTGGTTTACTGATCTATTGCAACATCTGTCTTTTTGCAAATGAAGGAAATTTTCTTTTGTTCTGGTTTTATCCTAATATGCCAGGGAGTTCCCACCTAAAATTGTTAAGGGTTTTTTTTTGTTTTGTTTTTGGGTTTTTTTGGTTTTTTTGGGTTTTTTTTTTTTTTTTTTTTTTTTTTTTTATTGTATTCCTTTATTGATATCCATATATAACTTTTTCCTGTAGTCCTGCAATATACCCGTGAATATCTTCTCCTTGCCAAACAAATGTCCCTGTCACTATCTGGGTGCTCTTTAACTGGGTGTTCTCTGTGATATGTGTTGAGGAATGGCTACATGACCAAGGCCACGTAGACATGAGAGAGCTTTGCTGAAATCACTTGCACAGGAGCCTGCGAGGTCAGCATGACCTTGAATGCAGCTGTGTTACCATAACAAAGCGTTGAGGTTGAGAAGTTTGAGGGAGAAGCTTAGTGATAACAAGTATGTAGTTTTCTTTTACTGTAACCAAGCAAATGCTAACAAGTGTTCATAATAATAAGTATCCTCAATATAATGTGTGCCTTTTGATCAATAAAGTGAAGCTTGCTTATAAATCATATTGATTATGTGCGATCTTCCCACGTACGAGAAATAGCAATAGGTATGTTCTGTGCTGCCAATGGAACTTTCCTCCAGATAGAATCACAGAATCATGGAGGTTGAAAAAGACCCTTTAGATTGTCAAGTAAAAACCCACCACTGCTAAGTTGAACACTAAACCATGTCCTCCCTGAACTCTACATTTACCTGTTATGTGAATACCTTCATGGATGGTGACTCCTCCAGTTCCCTGGGAAACCTATTATAATATTTGGGAACCCTTCCAATAAAGAAGTTTTTCTCAATATCCAGTCTAAACCTCCCCTGGTAAAATGAGAGGCCTTTTCCTCTTGTCCTATTATTTTTCACTCAGAAGACAAGACTAACCCTCATCCTGGTGGTCAATACTTTTCCTGTGTCTGTAAAGGATATGGTTAGGCATTTTTTCTTTGAGAGAGCATTGCTGACCCATGTTCAACTTAGTTTCCACGAGGACCCACAAGTCCTATTCTGCTCTTCAGCTTTCCAGACAGCCAGCCTATAGCTTATTCTGGTACAAGGAATTACTCTTTACCAGGTACAGGTCTTAGCTCTTTCCCTAACTGTACTTCATAAGGTTCCTCTCAGCCATTTCCTCCAGGTTCAAGATACCCCCTGGACAGCAGCATGACACTTTGGAGTGATAAAGATGTCTGTGACACTCCTAACAGACATCTGCAAACTTGCAATGTTACCTTTGTCCCATCAAGATCATGAATGAAAGTGTTGAACAGAATTGGACCCAGTACTCTGAGGTAAATCTCTATTTTCTGGTGTTTTATAAAACTGTGGTTCTAACTGTCTGTTGTATGACAGCACTGTTATTCCAGGGTTTTAGCCTTTTAAAGTCATAAGACTTTAACGTACTAAAGAGACATTTTTACCAGTTTACTGAAGTGGATTGATTTGCTCTCTGTAGGAGCAAGTTGCTTAGTATGAAATAGGTCCTCCTTTGCCTGGTCTCTGAAATTTTTGAAAAAATGTGACACATGAAAAAAGGATGGGCTTTTAAGATTATTTTTGAGAGCAGTTACTACTAACAGATAATTGATCATTATGCGTGTCCTTCGGTTGATATTTTGACAGCCCTTATGAAGAAATTTTCAGAGAAGACAATTGCCTACATTTAGTATACTCCACCTGAAATCCAGTTCTTTGATATTCAAAACTGATGTAGGGATGTGTGTTTCTGTGAATGGTGAAATATGTTAAAATGCAAAACATACCTAGGTGTAGGTAGAATATGCATACTTCATACATAACTAGAGAAAAAATAGTATTATTTAGCAGACTGTCTTTGATATGTTACCACGTTACTTTGCACACCTTACAAATTTGGTGGAAAACTCTAATGTAAGAGAGGTATTCTGACAAAAAGTCATGTTTCTACTGAAATGAATACCCTTTGAAAAGACGTCGTGTTTGATTATATATGGTTATCAACCCATATACTTAAAATCTAAAATATAAATTCAAAATTGAATGCTTATTTGAATTTTGATATGAGAATAAAAACCTTCAAAAATTGAAAATAAATTTATTTAATCATAGTGAATGTTCAAAACATGATAAATCATATTTTTAAACTCTATGTTTAAATAAGGATGGACCCATAGAAATTCCTAAACTGCTACATTTTTCTCTTATCTACCATTACTAAAGCAGGGTTTTTTTTATACTCTTGGAACACTGTATGGTTGCAAACATGTCTTATGATTAGGTTTATTGCCTTGGAAAAAAGAATGAGTATTGGGTTCAGCAGCTGTAATCAAGTGCTTTCTGCTTTCAATTTTCTTCTCTGTGTGTGTGTGTGTGTGTGAGTGATAATATTGCTTAGTATATGGACATAAAGGAAATAATTTGAGGTTGTGCGGATTGTAACATTTCCTTCCTTTTAATTCCAGCTCCCTTAAAATGTGCTGGAAAATGCTGCTGCAAGACTTTAAAGTGAAAATAAATCTGATTTCTTTCCAAAAAAAAAGGAGTATGCTTATCTAGTTGTGGGTTACCAGTTATGCAAATGACAAGGTACTAGATAGTAAATTAAGCAAATACCTTTTTGTCCAGAGCTTTGTAGTAAAGAAAATCTATTGCTCCCTACATTTCTTCCAAATAAATCTGAAATCATTACATTTCACGAAGTATTGTGCCTTGTTTTAATTTCTGAATAGAATAAATCATGCCATTCATAATGTAGAAGTACCTGGTACTCTGAAGAAAGATTTCATCAAATTATATATATCTTTGAGCAATGTCACAGCAATCACTTCAATAACGATAACCTCAGTTTTTTGATCAGAGTATAAACTTCCATGAGACTATGCAATTCATTCACTAAGCTGCATTTTGTATTGAGAGCAACTAGAGGGATCAAATTGATTATGCACTTGTCTGAGATTTTATTTTTGTCCTAGGTTAATGTTAAGCCAAACTGCTTCCAGAAAATGGAGTACTTCCACACTGAGGGTATTTGGAAACTCACTAAAAACTTGGAGAGGTGCCTTCTCCTGTTGGGCTGCTTGAGCTTATGTTAATGATCCTGGGCTGCTGGAAGTGTATAAGGTATGTAAGACTATACAGAAATAATTAATATATTAAAAAAAAAAAAAAAGAGCAAGCAACCCATTTACCTGATTTTACCTATGGATTAGCTGCTTTTGTATTGCAATTTCTTTAACAATTGTAACAATTCTAATGTAGGAAGACAATAGGTAGCCTTAGCCATGGAAGATCTGTTTAAAAGATTAAGAAACTTCTGTTTTTCTGGCTCTTACTACAGTAGAATCTCCTAATGATTCAAGGGGAAAAAACAAACAAACAAACAAACAAAAATCAAACAAACTGCAATCAACCAACCAATCAAAAAAACAAAAGCAAAACTAAACCAAAAAAACCCCCACCCCAGCGGCTATGGATTTTTTCTTTCTGTGGGAAGAAAAGGCAACTTAGCATATATGCCTAATGCCTTACCTATGTATCAAGGAAAGGTGAACCAAAGTGCAATTTTAATACACATCTGGTTCTGCTGGTATTTTCATGTTGAGTACAGCATTGTTACACACTTCGTTTTCTATTTATCCCTTTAAAGGATGGGAGATTAATTAATTCGGGAAGCTTAAGTTCAGCCACACACTGTTCACATTCTTTTGTTGTTGCTGTTAAGTACTTGACTTCTCTGTAAAGGCAGTAATGTGTTCTGCTTAAATTCTATTACAAGTCCTAGAGCAAGCCCTTTTCTGTAAGTTCAGAAGCTTTATCTTTCTTTTTGTAAATGGAATTCTCTTCAGAATACACATTTTATAGGCATCAAAGGAGACCCGTAGAGCACTGACTGTCAGCTTTATGAATAGTTTTTCAGAACAGTGGTTCAAATGTTACCAAAGTAGGGAAGAAATTTTGCAGCTCTTAAATTAATTTTATAAATCCTAGATGAAATGCAAAGAACTATCCTAATCTTCACTGTGAAGTTCTTCAGAGGTACAGTAACAGCTTATCCTCTGGAGCAATTGCATAAGGCATGAAAGCCCGACATCATGCCCTTGGTTTGCTTGAGCTGCATAAAAGTTTAGCTTAGTCTTTTTACATGCCTGGAAGTTAGAAATTCCTTCTGTGCATTGGTTCTTCTATACTATATTGCACTTGGAGGCCTTGGAAGGTACTTTTTTAAGTTTATACTAGTGCATTTGTAGGTGCCTGGCTACATCATAATCCCTCTTCCATGTTTATGTTTATCACCCTTACTGAACGATGAATGAATTTTTATATATTTTTTCATTGTCCTTGAAGAAAGGTATTAGATGTGTCTTGATCTGTTTGTATCTAATTTAGATATGTGGCTTTCTAAACAGTCAATATTATCATGTCAACATGGTGAAAAACTTCCATGCTACGTGATATAAACAGATAGATCTTCAGCCCTACATGTTCAGCTTCTCCTCTAGTGTGTATTATCTTTTTTCTGAACATTTGAAGGTGTTAGACATCATACAGAACATTTGGAAAAAAATAAAAAAAGTGAAATGCTATTAATTTCTTTTCCAAATGGCTCACTGTGTTTTCTCTCTTCTTGGAACAGTATGTAACAAACTGATTTATGATTGTAGTTTAATGAAAATCTTGATTTCAATGAGTCACTTCAAATATCCTTGCAAAAGTCAGGAAGCCTAAGACATTGATCATTATAACTTTATAAATCATTAAATTTCATTTTATTCAGGGGAATCACAGATTTGCCTGTACTGCAAATCCTTGCCCCACATTATGTTTAATAATATTCCTCTGCATCTTTTCCTTCTCCTACTGATTTTATCATTTCAACAACTGCAAAACCTTAAGAGAAAAGATTTTCTATATTTGAGATGAGTCATTGGGAGACCAAATTATTTGCTCATAATTAAAAAGTGTAACAAAGATTTATTTTGAGTAATTCTTTGACAAAGTCTCATTTTCTAATCACTGTGAGTACTTCCAGAACAAATCAAAGGGCTTGGATTTCATAACAAATGAGAACATGGATTTTTAACATTAATATTATTTAATGTGTCTAAAAGTTAAAGACAGAACAGACGATTAAAAAAAAAACGAAAACAAAACAAACAAACAAACAAACAAACCCAAAAAACCCAAAAAAAACCCAAAACAAAACAAAAACCAACAACATCAACAACAAAACAACCAAAAAAACAAGGCAAAGGATTTTGGGATATACAAAGTCCTGACATGACTTAGAAGGATGTCAAAGAAAACCAGCTTTCCATTCTGTCAATGGTGTTAACAAAGTTAATCCTAAATGTTCATTTCAAGCTGCCTGTTCATCCTATGACAGCTATTTTAACAGAAGATCAGATGTAGTGGTGGTCTGGGAGTCTGAAATTATTAATGTGTTAGTGACGGTGGAAATTAACACCAAGACATGAATAAAAAAAAACTTAGTAGTTACATTACAGCTCTTTTTCAGGACTACTTTCCCCATTTTTGTAGTAATATATGCTCTATTAATAAGCATTAATATATTCAAGTGTAATAATAGTAACAAAGATAGATGTGTGTTCTGTGGAAATCAGTTTCTCTTCCTTAGGTTATACTGATATACATTTTATTTCTGAATGTAAATTTTAATTAAAAGGTGTAAGGAAGGCTGGATGAAAAAGATAAAACATTATAGCTCAAAGCCAGAATTGAAGGAGAAATGGAATTTGATGATAAATAAAATGAAGAGCTCATGCAGCAGAAATATTTTTATAGATATTATGAAGTACACAGCACACACATTGAGGTGATATGGTCAAATGATTAAGCATACCTGACACATGCATCTGGAAAAAAATGGCTCTAACAGGTAAGAGGTATGAAAAGGGAAGTAAAAATTGAGACATTTAGAAATATGGAGTCTGTCTTTGTTCTCTTGATTGAAGGGAGAGTCTGAGTTTAACTCCTCAGAGACCTGATTTAGCTTTTTTGTAGGCATGAAGTTATGAGTGGTTGCACCAACCAAGGGTGTAAAAAAAAGCATATTGGACTTCCTGAACTGGCTAATTTTAAGTATCATTCTTGAAACTCCTGAAAATGAACTCAGATTTCATTGCTCAATTTTTTAAAAAATTAATAAAATCAGGAATCTGAAATTATAGGACTCTGCAGAAATGCTGGCTACAGCAGGATGAAAGTATTACTGTTCAAAGACCAAAATAAATACACGTAAATAGAAAGATGATAAAGATGGGATTTTTTTTCTAGATGTCTCCCTGAAATAAGTAGAAATAACCTGGCAGAAATAATGAAAACACTTAATTACATATTTGTATTATACAAGAGAAAAAAGAAATATGTTATATATAATGTATATAACATATATAATAATATGTAATTTAATATGTAATATGTGTATATATATATATAGGTAACATATATATATATATATATATATATATATATATATAATCTATCTATCTATCTATCTATCTATCTATGTCTATGTCTATGTCTGTGTCTATGTCTATACATATATTTTCCTCTTGTATATTTGTAATATGCAAGAAGAAAATGAAAGGATATCTTGCCGAAAGTTTTTAAGATCAGGAACTAGTACTGTGGCTTCATGCATCCAATTTTACTTGCAAGTCAAGACATAAATAAATGAACATAGTTAAGTGCAACTTCTGTGGATTTGACTGACTTGTGTGATAGTGTACTGCAGCTTTAAGTGGAAATTACAAATTATCTATGAATGTTGTGTTTTCAGATTTTTAGTCTCTATTCTTTTGTGTTTCGATATAATATTCTAATGCTAATCAGATAAGGAAAAAATGCATGGAACTAGAAAGTACATTATTATGCACCAATGCCAGAAGAGGTCAATTGAAAATAATTAATAAACACATGAATACCTTGTTTGCAAAGAACACAAAAGTATGCTTGATGGATTTCCATAGAAACTACTTGGGAAAGCAGTTACCATACTGGGAATCAGAAACAGTTATTTTAGAAACAAGAAATTTGTTGCAGTTTTTCAGACTCATGTGGTCATATACCTTTGTATATCTGCTGATAGGAGCTCATATATAACCAGTTTTACATGTTTCAGTCTGTTGTTAAATGCTTTATGACCATTGAAACACCTTTGTGACATGCAAAATGCATCCATCTGTGAGACAAGGGTCATAATAAAGTGCCAGTCAAGGGACTTGAAACTCTTGCTTCTTTCCCAGAAGACCAAACTGCCCATAAAAAAATAAGTAGGTTTGGCTTTGTGTGTGTGTGGTGTGCGGTGGTGTGTGCGTCTGTTTTGTTTGTTTGTTGTTTTTTTCTTGTTTATTTATTTGATTGGGTATGGTGTTTGCCCTGGGAATACAATCAAAAATCATTTCATGTTTCTAAAAATCTATTCTACAATGTATTTCAGCTCAGTTACACTTTCCTGAATGATAAATTAAAAACACTGTGAAGTTCTAAACAAGGTGAAAGCTCCCCCTGCTGTTTCAGAGCATTACGAGATGACTCATCCCTTTGGATTTTTTATTTAAAAGAAAAAGTCAAGATCAAATGCTTTAAACGAGCTAATGGTCAAAAAATGTTTATTTCAGTGATGGCATTTTCAGCAGATGAAAGGCAGAAGATAATATGTATGCATTAGTATAAAAGTACTGTAAGAATCATGACAGAAAAAAAGAAGCTCTTTCAGTTAAACTAAATGAGGAAAAAATGTTAACTATAAAATCTTTTTTTTCAAATTGCACCACTGCTTAACATAGGAAGGAATATTCAACGTATTTGAGTAATTTTTTTTTGTTAAGGTTATACATATATTCTGGTTAAAGTCAACTAGCAATCTCTGAAGATTACACTTTTGAGAATATTGGGTAGTTTATTGTAGCAATACTGTATTCCAGAAATGGTGCTTGGACACAATCTGAGTTATAACTGTCCTACTCTATTCATTACGGTGTTAAAGAAAAACATGTGCATATGTGGGATAGATGCCTTTCTACCATTCTGCATAAGAACAATGTGCTTCTATTATCCCTAAAATCCAAAAAAAATCAGTTTGTGGAGGGATAGGTAAAACTAAAGGGCATGTTTTTAAGCATACTTTGATTTAAGAAGAATATCAACAATATTTTGCAATATATTATGCAAAACTCATGCTGTGCTTGGACCAGGTAGCAAATTACATTTCTCCAACACAACATGAACCAGAGAAATTGTATTGATGAGAATGGGAGGAAACCATCTGAAATGTATGCAGACAGAAGAAAAGAACTAGATCTTTAATTATTTTTCTAATTCTTGTATTGTGTTTCTGATGTCTTTCACAGGGGTAGTAGCATCACAATTCTCTTTTTTCCTGTTTTTTATTCTTCTTGAAATACTGATCACACATCACTGTCTTAATAAATGTCAGCCAAACATGTAACAGGATATTCAGATCTATTTTGTTCTCAAATTGCATAATTTACAGCTATCTGTGCTTGTCTTTCTGGTTTACCATGCCTGGTTATCAGACACCCACATAGCCATGCTCTCATTCCCTATCCTCACCAGGACATGGGTAGTAAATAGGATGGAAAAAGATTCTGGGTCAAGACAATGACAGGCAGATCCATTACTGTCATAAATAGTGAAAGCAAAACAGAATTCCAAATATTTGGTTGCTTATATTTCCCTCTATATTTTGGATTATGAAATCTTATTTATTGTGACACTAACAGATTTCTCAAGACAAGTGTGAAAAATTTAGAGTTTCTAGTATCAATCTCTGGTTATATATGCATTTCCTATCTTTAGAATTATCTTTTTTTTAATAGTCTTGATCTGATGTTCCATTCCCAGATTGTATTTACCTCACAACAGAAATCTAGTTTAATTCTGTGTCAGGATTATTTATTACTTAATAGCTCTTTGATTTTCAGTTCCCTCTTTATAATTTTCCTCTTACAACGTTAAAGGGTTGTGAAGTTCTTACCTCCCTTTGCTTGAATTCTGAGTGTTCACCTTGTCAGAGGTATTGCACAGTGTCTTTCACAACATTGAATAAACCAGTAATATTTTACCAATGCAAAAAAATAATTTTAAGTATCCATTTGGCACATTGCCTTTGATTAACACGTTTTATTTGGTCAAAACTGTCACATTAGTACATCATGCTATTAAATGTAAAATAAAATATCTTTAAAAAAATTACTGCTGCACTCAAAATATTCTCTATTGTTTTAAGAAGGAATCTCAAATTTTATCAGAATCTTGCATACAATAAAATTTATTTGGGCTTAATTGACTTAACTAATAAAACTGTTTCATATTTAAGCTTGTCTAATATTCAGTGTAGGGTTCACTGATGAATAATGTAGCCCAACCCCCTTTGAGACAGCTCTTTCTTGACAATATTTTGGTATTGTGCTTTTCGAGTGTTTCTCCCATCTAGAGGGGTCAGTTAAAGTGTAAACTGATACAGAATTCCAAATTAATGTTTTTCCTCTGTTGTTTGAGATTTCTACTTGAGTTTCTTAACTGCAGTCTGTGAGTTTTTCAGTACATCAGGTCAACAATGAGGGTTTTTATTCCTGATGGTATGTATAACAGTGGTGGGTGAAAGGTCTGTTTTACATAAGAATTTATAAAAAATATGAATGGTTTATATTGGCAAGTATTCATTATCCCAAATAGAGGCTGTACAATCCATCCTCTTTATTTCTGTATTATTAACATTACCTTCATCATCACTACATCTGACTACTTCATGCCTATTACATTATTTTATTTAACAAAGCTCACAAAGAGGGAAGCTATTGCCATAAAATTAGAATCATAGGATACTTTAAGGTCACCCTTAAGTCCAACCATTAACTTAATACTGCCAGTTCAAAATTAAACCATGCCTTTAAGTGCCACATCTACATGTCTTTTAAATACCT
This sequence comes from Chamaea fasciata, assembly GCF_029207755.1. Taxonomy (NCBI): domain Eukaryota; kingdom Metazoa; phylum Chordata; class Aves; order Passeriformes; family Sylviidae; genus Chamaea; species Chamaea fasciata. The sequence goes on from NW_027094086.1 coordinate 77,536,281, forward strand.
CTAGGAATAAATACCTCCACCACTTTCCTTGACAACGCTTTCAATGAAGGGGTGAAACTATTATAGAGAGGAATGAAGTCAGGTATCAGGGAGAAGTTTCAAGGGAATAATGGAACATATAGTCAGATGTAGACTGAGTAGAGCTAAGCAGCTCATTATTGTTTCAAAAGGTCAGGGTTGGATTTGGCTCTGTTTCCATATGAAGGCTGACTCAGAGGTAGTCCTTTCTCCCTTCTGCCGAAAAGCACCTTCTATTTCTACTCTAAGAAAAGTGATCGAAAAATGTTTAAAAAAAAAAAGAAATCTAAGTTAAAATTCAAGATTATTCCTGTAGATAGTTAGGAACTGTTCTTAAAAGTTGGCTGTGTAGGGTGCTAACTGGTTAAGAGAAAGCCCTCAGTCTGTGGCTCAAGTGATGTAACAGGAAAAAAGACTGAGACAAGGGTAAGATCGATCTGCCAGCTCAGGATAAGGAAAAATAAAACCATGTTAGTGTACCTAAAAATCATATTATGCAGATATCAGATTGTTAGTAATGTTTGCTTTAAAATGATAGTGGTCTTAAGTTCTGTATATTCTCATTAAAAAACTGTAACATTTTATTTCCGGTAGAAGGATTCCTGCAAGAGCTTAGCAGAACATGGGGTTTGTTTTTTTGTTTGTTTGGGTTTTGTTTTTTGTTTTTTGTTTTTTGTTTTTTTTTTTTTTTTGTTTTTTTTTTGTATAGACTAGATGGATGAGGAGTAGAAAATATTTTTAGATCTTTATTATTTTTGAAAAATATTTAGGTTAAATTCACTTTGGCAGCTCTACCATTTACTCAGTATGGATTTTTTTTTTGCCATTAGTTAACTCTTTTATTCTTGCAGATTTTTCATTTATATATGAATAAATATATATTTACATAATTATATATGCATTTATACATAAAGAGATGAACAAAGGGCAAATTAGAGTTAATATTTTGATGGATCAGAAAGGGGAGAAGAATGAAATGGTCTCCCTTTTATCATAGAAAAATAAAGCTCCAGAAACATAGTGACATGACAAATACTTATATAAAGTAATTAAAATATACCAGTTAAAGCTCCTGCCTTCGATGTGTTGATCAAAAGGGTGAGAGAGAAAAACTGTTCAATCATATTACCATTAATTCTTTTTCAGAAATAATCAGTGCAAGGTAAATGCAGCAAATACTGCCTGATGGCTGCTAATAGAAAAAAAAAAAAAAAAACAAAAAAAACAAAAAAACAAAAAACAATTTAATGTCCATGAAGCTCCCAAAATAATTGAGGGAACAAGAATTGTGACAAGAAAATGATGTGAATATCTAAGATATCAGCAGACGAAAACCAGCATTAGGCCTTACTGACTATATGAAGATATTTCAAGTTTCAGTGTTTTGGTATGAGAATTTATAAATATTAGAAGATATTCATAATTTACAAAGGATTACCAACTGTAATTTCAGACACAAAAAATCTTTTTTTATTTCCTAAATATCTCTTGAGGATTTGTATAATTTATTTTGATTTATGCATTAAGGCATCAGGTTTTCAAGGAAGATCTATCTCTTTTTTTCAGTTGTGAATAAAAATGTGTAACTATATTGTAAGATATGCAGCTTGGTCTGAAGGGTGATAAAATAGCACATTATTTGAAAATCTGCGACTGAATTGCTTTGAATGTTTTGTTGTTTTTTTTGGTAGTTTTTTTTTTTTTTTTTTTTTTTTTTGCTATGAGTGTGGACAATGTCACTGTGTCATTGTCATAGTTGATATTACATTAGAAAAATACTTGTTTCCTTTCTTTTTCAGTATATTAAACTGCTATGCACCATTTCAACACATAATGAGAATCAGTAGATTCCTATTGATAATATATTGCATTGGAATTCATGATGCCTAGGTCTAATTACTGACTGATGGTGCTTTTTTAAAATATAACTCAATATTTTTTTGTTTTCTGATGTGCTAGTAAAATTTATAAATAATGAAATAATACTATAATTCTGTTATTCAGTTTCCATGCATTAAAACTGAATTTCTTTCTCAGTCATTGCCTTTCTTATTCCATTTTTGCATGCTTAAAGTGTGCCTGCACAAACTTTTATACTAATTCCTAAAAGTATAGTGATCCTAAAATTTCCCCATACTGTAGTATGTCCCTGGAAATAAAAAAAAAAGATAACTTTTTTTAGGGCACCTGGACTCCCAGCAATAACAAATTTTTCACTGGTTCCAATGGCTCTCATATTGTAGCATGTTTTCATGAACCTTATTTGTGTACACTAGAAGATGAAGAAAAACAAGATGAGCATCCCTATCTAGCAGATTTATTTTCAGTTTATATATATGGACAGATGGGTTGTGGCTATGGCAGCGTGATTATTAAGACAGTGCTTTTGTTCATAAAACCAATATTTTCTCAGAGGAAGACTACACTTAGTGTCTGTATTTTCAAAATTCCTATTCCCAAAGTAGGATTACTGATCTGATACTGCTAGAGGAATTTTTTCTGTCACCCACTGATATGAATCTTAGGTATTTTCCAAAGTCTTAGGTAAGATCCTCACCAATGCAGTGCATGTAAAAATGCTTTCTTAAAGTGGCAATGGAAACGTTCTGCATAATAAATATTTTAAAATAGGAATGGCAATAGACTGTGATAGTTATTTAGCTGAATATTTTCATTGGATCTGACAGTCTCTTCAGACGTAATGTGGTGTGTTCAGTTAACTGCATATTTTGTTAGGTATGAATGGTACTGCTAACCTGAATATTTCTGCTGATTTTTCATGGTTTTGTTTCAGGGAGAGGTAATGAATAACACTTTTCTAACTGAGGAGAACAATTGCTTTTGGACATTTATTAAAAATCACTTGGACAGCTGAGAGCTAGATTCCAGAGATGAGAGTACCAAAAACTACTTCACTTATAGCTTATCAACATCTCACTATTGACTTGCTGCTTTTTCAAAAAAAGTGGTGAAGTAAATCAGTCATTCAAAAATCTGCACAGTTTCTAGATATTTGTGTGAGGATGGAAAATTGTTTGAAGCACATGCACATGCATTGGAGGACTAGACTGTTCTCAAGTGGATTCAATAAATTTTAATGGTTTGGTAGGAAGTGAGAAGAAAAAAGTAAAGGGTTATTGGGGCCCTAGAATTAAATACAGAAGGTTATGTTTTAGCAGGGATCAAAGATAGCTATGTTAATCACCAAAAAATACTTAGAATATGAAACCTCTTATTCCATCTTTCATTCACCTTCTTAGAAAGTGATAATTGTCCTTGATCTCCAGGTTATCCTAACAGTTAAGCTCTTTTTATGTCAACCAAAAGCATTCTTAGCTCTTAGCAAGCACTTATGAGGAGTTATGAAAAATATCTGTGGTAACGGTGAAAAAAATCCCTCATTACAACTGCAGTTGATAATGTACTTCCATTATACAGTACTTAATATGTTTTATACATGGAGCTTTCAGGATAGCATTTATAAATCCTTGAATTAGTCATCTGAAACTTCATCAGCTCTAAAGATAAATACTATGGTAGTGGGTTCTTTGGGTTCTTTTCTAAATGTTCTATTCTTGCACAATTCACTGTAGGTGCAAAGCAGGGTTATGTACCTTCTTTTATATTCAAAGAACCTGTTATTGACTTTTGTTCTTACCTTCCTTCTGGCTTCACAAGACAGGCAAAAAGAGATATGGCTTTGCTCTTTCAATGAACACATGGCTCATCTGGTGCCACATTTCTATTTTGTTGAATTGCTGTCCCAAATGTGCTCTCATTTCTTGTGTTCTAGCAGGGACATCACATTGTGTAGTCCAACCTCACTTAAAAATTTTTAGTATTAAGCTTTGTGGTTTTGAAAATGCAATGGAGGGATGTTTATAAGTCTAAATTTCGAATTTGTTTACTTGTCCTAGGAATAAATGAATATTGCCTAATGAAGGCAAGAACTGTTGCTTGCATGACTTGAATATGATTCTGCATGATATAAACAAGTTTATTTCTGCAACAGAGTCTGTTAGAGGGAAATGTGTAACTAAAAATTCTGTAAACTAAGGCACAGTAATGAAAAATCTTCACAGTTCCAAAATAATGGATTTGAATAAACATACAAAAAATAAGAGTATGTACAGCTTTAATAATTTTCATGTTTTCTTAAAATCTATCCTTTTTATTGTAGGTTAATGTTTACATCTGATGTAATTTCTAGTGTACCAATTTTTGGTAAATTTCTATATCCTAATGCAGAGTGTTATAAACCCCTGAAGATTCAGTGATAAATGGAAATAATTTGGTGTTGATAGCATTATCATAATTCAGAAATTGTTCAACAGAAAGATATTATTGTTCTGTAGGTATAGGGTCAACAGTTAACTTGGTTTTGTGCCACAGTGTGAATATACAGACAGTGGCATTGAAATTGTTGCTTGTGAATAGATTTTAATCATCACAAATGAGTTATACAGCAACTGGTAATAGAGAATTGCTAATTACTAGTTGACAAGAACAAAAAGCCAACAAAAACATTAACAGAAAAATCCCCCCAAAAAGAAAACAAACTAAAAACTTTGATATAAATAAATTTAGCATCAATTTGCAATTTCCAACAGTATATTTTATTTAAATTTATTTTCTATCTATGTGGTTTGTTTTTGTGTTCTGTAACCTTTTAGTTTGTATCCCCTGGTCACCATTTTATCTTTTGTTTATTGTCTGATTTTCCAGTGATCTCATGCCAAGCTCGTGCTTTGTAGTTTTCATCTCGTCTCTGTTATACTGACACTCGTGTTATGTAGTTAATTTTAAAGTCCAGGTGTTGCAGTTACCAAGATTGACATTTAAAGGACAAAGACCATGGAATTAAAATCTTCTTTCTGAATTTGGAGATGACACATGTTTTCTTTTGCTTTGGCACTCTCTGCCTGTTTAGGCATCCAGTGCTAGAATATGGAAAACTAGGGAACAGATTTAAAGCAAATGTTCAAGCCAAAGCTATTTTTTAACCAGCTGGAATTCAGAACTGTTTCAGAGATTCACAGAATGACTTCAGTTGGAAAGGACTCTAAGATCATTTATTTCCACCCTCCCTGCCATGCCCAGGGACACCTTTTACTAGACCAGGTGGTTCAATGTCTGTTATTGACAAAATAATTCCCCATCCTGGCCTAGAACACTTCCAGGGATTACACACCAACAGCTTCACTGGGCAGCCTTCTTCTGGTGCACCACAATACTCACAGTAAAGAATTTCTTCCTGAAATCTACTTTAAACATATCCTGCTTAAGTTTAAAGCCACTCCCCCTTGTCCTGTCCCTACATGCCCTTGTAAGAAGCCTCACTCCTCTTCTTTGTTAGTCCACTTTAGGTACTGAAAGGCTGCTATAAGAATTTACTGTCTACTTGCATTTCCCTTCTGTATCATTAAGGACTACTGAAACATGTTTTCTGATGTATTTTGCAGATCAGTTTTAGCCAGAAGTGGATAAACACAATAATATTATTGGAAATTATATTTATGATCAGTCATGGTTTAACCCCTGCCAGCAGTGACTCACTCACTTCCTGCCAGTGGGACTGGGGAGAGAATCAGATGGGTAAAAGGTAGAAAATTCATGGGTTGGGGTAAAGAGGGTATAGTAGGGAAAGAAAATGCTGTGCACACAGGCAAAGAAAAACAGGAAATTCATTCACCACTTCCCATGGGCAGGTACGTGTTCAACCATCTTCAGGATGTATTGCATATGTAATAGTGACTCGGGAAGACAAAAGCTATCACTCCAAAGGTGTCTGCCCCCCAGCCCTTTCTTCCTCTTCCCACCACTTTGTAAGGTCTGGAATATCCCTTTGGTCAGTTTGGGTCAACAGTCCTGGCTGTGTCTCCTCCCAGCCTCCCAACCTCCCAAGCACCCCCAACTTCCTCTCCAGCATGGCAGTAGGGAAAGCAGAAAAGGCCTTGGCTCTTTGTGAGCCCTGCTGAGCAATAACAAAAACATCTCTGTATCATCAACCCTTCATTCAGCACAAGCCCAAAACACAGCCCCACACCAGCCACTGGAAAGAAAATTAACTCTACCCTGGCTGAAACCAACATATGATCTTATCCTCAGGAGCTGTATCTGTACTGTAAAATTCTGTGATACCAGCAAGCACCTCGTTAGTTCACTTATGACTTTTAAGAAAAAAATTCACTTGATTTTATTTCCTACAAGTGAGGTATGGAGAAACTGGAGGAGAAAGACTTTTTCTTTTTTTTTTTTTTTTTTTTTTTCTTTGAATGACTTCTGAGGGCTGAGAACCATTCAAAGAAGTGGTGGTAATGGAGTTTGGCACAGCATTTATAATATTAAAAATAGAACAGAGAAGAAAAGTGTCAGTGAGACACTTTTATCACTGTGCCTGAAGTCACACTGCAGCATTTACTGTCTTGGTTAACATAATATTATTTAAAGAAGACATACAAGGAATGCAGAAATGATGAAAAGGTGCAAAATTTGTACATTTAATTATATACAACCTAAATCAGTCTATGCAATGCAGGTAAATAATTCAGTTTATATCAGCGACTGCATATCAATAAAATGATTTGAAATATTTTATTATTAGCATTTTAATGGCTTCCCATTAATTCTTTCCAAACAGATCATAAATTCAAAAGGAAATAAAACTTCTTTGGTGTTGATCTCTCTAGTTAAAGCTCACATAAAACGTCTTTTTACATTTACAAAAAGAGATTTGTGTTTGTGCAGACCAACAAAAAGGCTTAATTTTTCTGGTTTTCACTAAATCACACTATCCTGTTCTGTCTTCTAGGATAGAGTATTCTAGAGAACATAGGAAAGCAAAAGGAAAAGCAGGCATATTTGTAGCTATGCTGTGAGCTTGCAATGTCACTCTTTTTATTAGTTAGCTGATTCTGCATTGTGCATAAATAAGTACTGTGGAAGGAAAAAATCTTCTTGTTAACATTTTAGATTAAGGTTCAAGGACCACATAAAATGGATCAATGCAAGACAATGCAGAAAATTATATCGTCATATTGATGAACTGTTGGTGGAGTCTCTGAAAACAAATACAATATTATTGTATTATTTGGTTATTATCATAACCGAAGGTCATAAAAAAATAAAAGTATCCCTTTACAGTTGAGATGCACAGACTGAGTAGTTTTGCATATTTAAACATTGGGTATTCATTCTATTTGAGTTATCCTATATATTAGACTTTATTGTTGAACAGATTTATTTCCATTGGAATATAGAAATCCCATGTATCTTCTATTCGCAGAATTAATTTCATAATAAAGATATATCAAGCATGAATTAACATAAGGCCTGGGCTATTTCTTAATAGTAGGTTAATATTTATTTAATTGTTATCTCAGTTTAAAAGTATATAATGATTAAAATAGCACCTTTATTAATTACCACTCATATTCTATTAACTGAAATGGAATTATAAGTTAACAAGCATTCAGTTTACACTAGTAGTATGGTCTACCATTTTTAAGTTATTTTCCTCAGAAAACAAACTAAAAATGCTTTCATAATTTTTCTAGTTATGAAGAGCGTTTGCTTAATATAGCACTCATGTCAACACTTACTATTTTTTTTTCCTTAATATTTCTAGAATGGTATATATACTTCTCCTCAACCTTCTTCTGCAGGCATCCCTATGGCCCTGTGTGATTTTTAAACATAAAACAGACACTGTGAAAGACTGTTCCTAACCTCAATAAACTTGTGTTCTAGAAAAGGAAGATGTTATACAACATCTGAAGCATTTTCATTTTAAATAAGTAGCCAAAAACTTGAAGGCTGCACTAATTTGTACTGAAAAGAAAATGAAAGCTGTCGGCAAATTATTAACATTTATTTAGCTGGTAAAAATATAGACAGTTGTACATTAAGATCTATAACCCTGAAATATTTTGTAAATAATTTAAATTATTTTCTGTATGAAAACATAATGCAACATATGAATTTCTCATTATGTACACCACTCCATTTATATAGCAGAAGCTAATACATATTATCTTGTTACATTTATAATGGGGAACCTATGAATTTTGAGAGAAGTTGGATGCTTTTAGGCAGCACGGTTCTGGAGGGGAAACCTCTAAAATGGAGGAAGAGTGTTTTGCAAAATTAACTGGAGTACTTGTTTCAGAGGATGTAGGGGTAGGCTGGTTAGTTGTTTTGGTTTTGTTGTTTTTTCTTTCTTTCTTTTTCTTTTTTTTAATCCAGAAAAATTGAAATTCAAAGCATTGAACTAGAAGACTCTTGCCACAACGTGGCTGGGACTTCAGTGTGTGCAAACTTTTCAATTTACTATGGCTAATTAAAATAACACCCTATATGTCTCTCATGGGAAGTCTTATAGGCTAGTATATCTTTACAAATAAAAGCTTACTTCAGAATTATTATATGTTGGAACAACTTGAAACAGAGTTTTCAGCTGCGCACAATAATAGGTTAAATGCAGGATGCCTTACATGTGAACCTTCCCCAAAATTTTTGTGCTGGAAATCCCTAATTGTTTTAATGGCTAAGTAAGCTGCCATATAAACGATGATGTTTTATGCATGGGAATGAGATGTTATTTTGATTATATATTTCCTCTTGATACCTGTTTCCAAACCTAAGTACATGTTTAACTAAGTGGCAAATAGAAATTGTGAGCCGAAAACTGCTCTGATATTAAAAAAGTTCTGAAAACTGTCACCTATTATAATGAAGAAGTAAATAGGTTATATATATTTATACTAGAATTTCAGTCAAAATACCAGTATTTTTTGTTTCGCTAATCTTTCCTTAATCTTTTGTCTTCCCTGTGTCATTTGGCACATTATGCTATTTTTTTCTCTAAGACAAGATAATTTTGCCACGAAATCCTGTCACATTCCCAGCGTGGTAAGTAGTACAGATAGAGGGCATTCTACACACTTCTGAAAGCGTGAAATTTAACTACGTTGAGTTTGATCAACCAAAAAAAGTATCTTCTTAACTTTAAGTATCTAAATACTGTTCTGAGACATCCCTAGATCTGAAGCAAAGTTAGTATTTTAAATGTTATTTTGGGTCAAAATTAGAGAGATCGCCTTATGGATGTTTTCTCAAAAAAAAAAAAAAAATAAATCCCCAACATGCCCTGCCCCCACCCCTCCCCAAATATGCTTGCTCCCAAACATTTCAAGCCCTAGAATCTTCTTTTCAATTGTTCTGTGAACTCCATTCCCAAGTAAAGCTGAATACCAGTGTCAGTTAGTTGGGCTCGGAAAGGCTTCTCACAGGGTTAAATTGCTTTTAACAGAATTTAACTTGAGAGAGATTCCTAGGATTCAGTGGAGAATATTTAATCAAAATCACAGATTAAAAAAAAAAAAAAAAAACAAAAACAAAACAAAAAAAAAAAAACACCTTTTGCGGAACATCATTGAAGTGATAGTTAAGTACTGAAGTCCATACTTCAGTTACTCAGTATTTAAGTCCGTGCTCTGGTATCATATCATTAACTTACTATCTCTGTCATCTCTGCTGGATTCAGTGAATAATTTTAGTACAAAGTAGAAACATATGAGGGAGAGACTAAGGCAGTAATCTAGAAATCCCAGTGGGTCATGGGAGTAGCATGAGAACTTGACTTTCAAAGCCTGGCTTTCTGTGTGACAGAGCATTTATGCAAGCGGATGAGCCTTTTATAACTTAGATGAGCATTCTACCTTTAGGACTCAGAGGTTTTGGAATAAAAGAAAATGATTTGGTTTTTTTCCTCCACAAGTTGACAAACTTTTGTCCAAGTGTATGTTGACATCTCAGTTAGGTAGAGGAGAGGTAACCTGTTTCTTATCTAGCCTTAAAATAAAAATAAGAAAGTGCTGAGGAGTGGAAGTAAAACACTGAAATAGCAAAAGGCCTAAAACACTGTTGAAAGTGTACTTTTCTGGAAAGCTTCAGTTCTGCAGTTGGATCATTCTGATGGAAGCTACTCCACTATTTGTTTTGCTATCTTCTTTCAAGGTTTTGATTCTTTCATCACTGCTGTTACTATTTGCTGCTTGCTTTCACAACTTGACCAGTTCTTCTTCCTTTGAGATTATCCAGTTCAAAAGAGTATCTTCTGATTTTGGTTTATAGGTCACATGTCAAGACATATTCAGGACCAATTGTCAAGACACTCTGTATATCTCCTGGATATATGTGCTCAACCCTAATGTGCTTCCAGCAAATATTAAGATTATGGAATTCCTGGTTGAATAGCTGGGCTTTGTGTGACTCATGAATAACATGATCTGCTTCAAAAAACTTTAATAGGAATAATAGAAGGTTTTCCACAATTATCTCTTTCCAGGTATTACATATCTATTAGGCTATCAAAGCATATTTTTCAGTTCTTTCTGTTTAATATATACATAGTCTAGTAGCTGTGCTCTAAGTGACCTTTGACCACAATTAATATCCTGCATAAAGGAAATAATGACAGCTGTTTAATTATTCATTCAATTCAGTTTATTATGAATCATTCTAAAATCTTAGCAAGATTTCTGTTGAAAAAAATATTAACTGATTGTAATTTTCAGACCAGTGAGTTTAAACAATGAACATTATAATAGATAAATAGTAATTATTTCATACTTAAACTATTCTAAGTCTGAGCAACTATTTTCAGTCAAGGTTTCCTCCTGCAAAGTTCTTTTTTTTTAAATAATTGTGAATCAAATGACGAAGAAAAATAATCTTATCTTTGGTTTATGTCAGATATTTGATTGTTTGGATGGAGTTTACTATGACATTCTCTTGTACAACTTTATGATCAGAAGAAGCTATACTTATGTCCATTTAAATAATTCATAGGAAATGATCCCAAATTAAAAAGTAATTTTGCACTGATCTGATCCAAAAAGCATCATTTCAGTCTGGTAATAATTTAAAGTGATGCATACACTAACAAAATATTTCAGCTGTTGCTTCAAGTCTGGCTAATTAGCTAATTAAACAAACAAACAAACAAGCACAAACAACCAAACAAAACCCCCACCAAACAAACAAATTTAAAGTTTTCCTTCCAACTCAGAATATGCAGTGATTCTGTGATATTACTTCCTGTTCTCAAACAAAGAAAGGATTTGATTTCAGGTTAATTCTTTGTCAGAGATAGGCAGGCAGGCAGGCATGCAGGCAGATAGATCTGTTTGCCTGCATTCTACTGCTTTCTACTCTGAGTGATGAGTAAACATGAACAAATTGACTTCTAAAGTCACACATGTATGTAGGAAAATGATGAGCTTTCTTTTTATACACGTGCAAGCAGTTATTCATGAATATGTGTGTTTAATACATGAATACCTGTGTGGTTTTTTTAGCCACTAAATCTGATAATTTTTTTGACTGAAATGATAATTTATAAAGTGTTGCTTATCTTATTAAAAGTGAGATGTAGTCATATCTGGGAATTTTCTCTTTTGGTTCTTTTGAAATGTAGCTCTGAGCCATGCCAATTCTTTAATAAACATACTTGAGTTGACTCCAAGTTAGTCTATTTGTACCTGAAGTGCAACAAAGTTGCTGGGTAATACCATACTATTGCTTTATGCTAAAGAGTCTCTCAGAGATTAGGAGGTATGTTTCAGATTACTGACATTGCAGTTTGGGAAAAAAAAAAAATCAGATTTTACTTTTTATTATAGCTTCTTATTTTACAAAAGGATTAAATAAGTTGCATGAGAATTCTGTGAAATAATCATTTCTATATTACTTATATAGTGTACTGAATGACTGCGGATGACATATATAAGTCAGATTTGCTCAGGTTTTTTTCAGGGCCATAATGATTTTGATTTACTCATAGTGTTGCCTAAATGGAGGTCTCTACTTTCTATTCTTCCAGTCAATCTTTATATCACATTCATAATTACAGCCACTGCACAAGGGTAGTATAAGGATCGATGAACCATTACATAATCTGAAGGATTATGGGGGGAAAAGTTCCAGTGATCTGCTTCACCATTTCTGATCAGAGAAAAAATTATTACATGCTATATTTATGCGTATTCTTCAGTAGATGAAAGGCAGTAGCAGTCACACAAAGGAGTATGCAAGTGTGAGATATTGTAAATCATACTGTCATTTACTAATAACCTTTTTTTGTGAAAAAGTACAGTAAGTGTAGATTTAGATACTTCAGTATTGAAATATTTCTCTTTCACAGAAAAAAATGTGGAATCATAGAAAAAGATAAAATCTTTTCCTTTTGATCTTTCTAAAGCTGCCATTAAAAAGATTTTCTAATAAATATATATTTTGAATGAGCATGCTTAAGACTATTATCTGTTTCAAAATTCTTGAAACTCATACGTTATTTAACATCAATAACACTCTGTCTTTTACCTGCAGTAGTAAGAGAGGTACATGAACAGCAGCACATGCTCTCCCACATAATGCACCTTGTCAGGGAGGCAGCAAAGTTACATAAATTACCAAGATAAGTATGAGCAAACCCACGACAGAACTCTGGAAATATAGCTTACATCTCTGCAGGTTCTACATGTGTGATTTTACAAACATGTAGAGGATCTGCTGTTCATTTGTATAACTCCTCAGTCAGGAGCATCACCTCTAAAATCCCAGGCAAGTGTTGTAATAAAATATTTTACCCTTTCCTGCAGTAATGTATGCTGAGGATCCTGTTCTACACTCAGTACTTCTGTCATGTGGTGCAAACTTATTTTATTTACACAAGTAATATTATTAAGAAATGTGGACTAAAAAATATGCAGCAATCTTTGTACACTGACCAGAAGCAGAATATTGATTCTCAGCAAGACATGAAGATGGTATCAGGGTAGAGACGCATGACTGTATTATGCTATCCTTCACTAATATATTTTCAATGTTTTTTTCCTAGCTTATACTTTTCTCTGTCAGCTGAAAAGATGCTCCAGGGTTTTTCCACAATTCTTATTCAGTAGTAACACTACCAGGGGATTGAATCTAGCCTTATACCTTTGATGAGAAGGATGCTAGTTAATACTTTGTCCACGTGAAACACCCTTCCAATAAACACTGTTATTCTCAATAAAAGGTAGAATCTGACTGATTCAGTTTTTCATGAGCAGCAGAAAACATCTAAATCAATTAGATACCTCCAAACACAGTAAAAAAATTATTTTTGCACAAATTCCTTTATTTCCCTAGCATATAAACCTAAATCTTCCAGTAAAGCAGGCACAGGAAGACTACAGACTACAGGGAAAATAAAGCCTTAAACTCATCCTGATATTATTAGAAAAACTTTGTTGAGTAGTGGAGAGAATAACTGAAAGTACTAAGATACAAAAAGAAAATTCCTTTTGTCTTCATTGTTTGAATGACTTCATTAGCTAGTAGGTTTTTGTTTTTCATTTTGTCGGTGTATATCTTTAATTTATAGTTATAGATTAGCATGTCAATGGTATTTTATATGTCTTACAGATTTTTTTACAAATTGCATCATTCTTTTCAATATTGCTGTATACAGAGCAAAAAAAATCAGAAGTGTCTGATAGAATAGCATAGTCAGGAGAATTAGATTTAAATGCTACCCAATATCCTTGGTAAACATCTATTGGTTGTTGAAAAAAACCTTGACCAAAATACTGAGGTATTCATATTATATCATGGAATTGGCAACCAGTTTGACTAGCTGATAGTCACAAGCAGGTTCTCTTGGAAACTGAGGAAGTTTCCTCCTCTGAGTGTGAGGAATTTGATGAGGTTAGTTTGGGGTTTAACACATTCTGATAGTGCATCTTGGATCAACTCAATTACTATGTATATGATATGAAGAATGAAAGCCAAATTTGTATAATGATAAATTTTATTAGTAAGGAAATGACTTGGAAAATTAAGGTACTTTCTCATGAAACTTTTTGATCCTCACATTTTTTATGGAACACTACACTCAGCATTTGGAGAAAGTTCATTAATGCTGACATTTCCTGTCAAGATTTTTTAAATCAGTTTGTAAATATTAATATTCTTTAAACTTAAATTGGAGGAAGAAATTTTTAATGTATAAAAGATATCCACATTAGTTGCGGAGTTCTCAGAAGCTCTAAAAATAGGGCAGAAAGGTGTGTTCCTATGGGAGCAATGTAGAGCCTCAGCTGCCATTGAAATGCCCGCACAAATCATGACTTGACCTCTACAAATCAGATGCATGCCTTCCTTTTTATAACCATAATTGTCATTTTGCAGTTAACTTCATGCTTAACCTCTGGTATATCCTGTCACTTCTTTTGCTGGGAAGGTGGAATGTAAATTTTGAAATGCGAATCAGCATAATGGAAAGTTGCTCGAAGTACTGCATTTATACTCTGCAATTGCATTCTAAGAGTTTTATTGACCTTGGGGAATGCAAGTGAAAAATCATTTCCACAGAAATTGAACTTGTATTTTCTAGAAACCTGTAGATAAACCTTACAAGCCTTTGAGAACTTATTAGATGGGCACAGCTTTCTCATTTTTGAGCTTTATCATCTAGCTGAAGCAATTTGAAGTAGTTTTACAGATTTGTGTGGCAGAGAAAAGTCAATTACAGCCTTGAATTTATTACCATTTGGAAACTGATATATAGCCAGATAAAATTAGGAAACCACCAAATTAGTAACTTTATTGCAAAGCCAGAAATGCTCAGCAAATACTCGTGTCTAAATTTATTCCATTGGTTTCTATTGCTTTTTACAGTATTTTGTACAAGTTATGAAGATTAAAAAATAGATGTTAACTAAATGCTGCTGAAATGTACATTGTTGTGGTGAAACTACTCAGTTTTCCATATGTAGCACAATATACTTTTAATATTTTGGTAAGTATATGTTGCAGAACTGATAAACTGATAATCAGAGTCTTAGGACTTACTTGCCTGGCACACTGACAGTGAATTTATCTTCAGACAAGCTGCTACTTCTGCACAAAACAGAGCATTGCAGTTCTGCACAGATCTACTACTTTGGGATCCAGAGCCAAGGCCTGGTATTGCCCCTTTATTTCAATGGACCTAGGTACTGGGTTTGTGGGATCAGGTTTGAGTAGCAGAGGGGATACAGGAGAGGCTCTGGAGAAGGTAAGGAGGTGATGGAAGCTTCCCTTTGTCTGACAGCTTCCCTTTGTCCAGCCTGTTCCAGGATGGACCCACCACTGGCCTAGGCCAAGGCCATTAACAATAATGGTGGCAATGCTGGGATGGCATATTTTAGAATAGGGCAAAAACTGTGCAACTGAAGCCAGAGGAGTAAAAATCTGTGGGAGAAACAACGCTGTGGATATCAAGAGAGTGGAGGAGGATGGCCAAGAGGTGCTCCAGGCAGCAGATCTGGGATTCCCCTGCAGCCCGTGGTGCACAGCATGGTGAAGCAGCTGTGCCCCTGCAGCTCATGGAGATCCAAGAGGGAGCAGAGATCCACCCGCAGCCTGTGGAAGACCCCAAACCAGAACAGGTGGACACTCAAAGAAAACTGTGACCATGTATGAGCTGTGAACATGTAAGCAGGCTCCTGGCAGGATCTAGGGACTCATGGGGAGAGGAGCCCATGCTGAAGAAGGTTTTCTAGTAGGACTCGTCACCTTGTGGGGGGCTCATGCAAAAGCAGGCTGTGCCTGAAGGACTGCATCCTTGGAAGGGACCAACACTGCTGTAGTTTGTGGAGAGCTGTAGTCCATGGTAAGGTCTCACATGGGAGCAGCTCATGGAATACTTTCTCCCATGGGAGGTACCCCAAGCTGAAACAGGGAAAGAAAAAGAAGTCCTCTCTCCCTCTGAGCAGGGAAGAGTGGCAGAGACAATTTATGATGACCTGACCAAAACCCCAATCCCCCAACCTGACGTGCCTCTGTAGGATAGAAGATAGGGAATCTGGGAATATAATTAAATCTGGGAAGAAAAGAGGTATGGGGAAAAAACAGTTTATGATTTTGATTTTATTTTGCATTATCCTACTTTGATTTGATTGGTAATAAATTTCATTGATTTCCCCAAATCAAGTCTGTTTTACCCATGGCAGTAATTGGTGAGTGATTTTTTCCTGTTCTTATCTCAACCCATAGGTCTTTTGTTATACTTTTTCTCCCCTGTCTAGCTGATGAGGAGAGTGATATAACACTTTTGGTGGACATCTGGTGTCCAGGATCAACAATCTTCACAAAACTGAAAATTGTATGGCACTACTGCATTGATTACCAAAAGAGTATCAATTAAACTTTGAATTTGTACATATATGGAAATAATTCTCTCAATAATATAAAAAACTGTCCTGCTGTATCAACAACAATGGACTTCCTTCATCAAGAAAATCTTCAGTTAAATGGTGGAAACAAGTTTGGTTTGATAACCACCTTGTTCTCACTTGTTTTTGAAGTCTCGGGTTCCTAATTAGCAGCACACAGCATGCTTCCAAGTGCAATGACTGAGAAAAACAAGGGCTTCCTCATCCACTAAAGAGTATCTGTATTTTCTATTTCTTCTCTGTTGCAGGTATTTACACTATATTTCATGTTATTGAGCATGAAAGATTAATTCCTTTAAAGACTTTTTCTAAATGGTATGTTCCATTCTGTTTCATTATCTTGCTTAGGAAATCAAAACCAAAACCAATTTGTACTCAGTGAGAAAATGATGACTTCTTTGAAGTCAGAGAGATATTCTGTATAAGTTTGATAACTCAGGTGGTTCTAGTTTTAATGCAGAATGAATAATATAAAGTAGTTCTTTATAGGTGGAAAAGTACCATGAAGTTAAAAACAAACAAAACCCAGACTTATGGTATATTACAGTGCCAGATGCTGCTGTGAAATGAGAAGGTATAGCTGCAGAGCTACTCCACCTATTTAAATAGATAAATTCCAGATTTACTGGCAGTACTGTCAGCTGGATGTGACTCTGGGTTCTTTCATTAATATGTGTCCTTGGCAACGAGACCTTCTAAAGTACTCTGATAAAGGATTTTTGGCTCAACATGTATCTTGCATGCTTGAGGAGCCTACAATTACATTGTAAACCCCAGCATATTTACTTTAAAGTTCTATGGTATCTGTATCTTTGGTGAATTTCACTTGTCAGTTTTCTGGCAAAAATGAAAAATAAGAAATCACAGATAAGGTATAACTGAAAAGAACTGGATTCCACACTGAAATAACATTTATAGTATTAATAAATGTACATTAATTTTTAAATTGTAAACATTTCTAATCCTTGTGCTTAAATAGTGGAATGAGCATTAACTACTTCAAATCTTTTCCACTCATGTCTCCTGACATCCTGCAATACCCTTAGAGAGTCACAAGTTTTGCTTGTGATCCACAGTTCATCCACCACAATTCAAAAATGCTGCTCTTTGTTAAAATATGTATTTTATTAAATTATAAGTGTTAAAACTGTAAAATGTATAAAACTTGTCTTCTTTTCACGCTTTAATCTGCAGAACCATATTTGTACAAACATTCCAGCTAAAATCAGAGGTCTCAGAACAGAATACCCAGAAAGTATTCAGATCCACTTCTTACCAGTCATCTGTGTAGACCACAGGATGGGCAAGAGAGATAATAAACCCCGAAACAAATGAAGGTATGTGAATGAGAGGAGAAGTGTGAGTTTAGTGCTGTAATTAAGACATTCAAAGATTCTTGCTGTATTAGCCATGAGAAAACAGTCTGAAAAGTGGCCTGGTGGAGAACCTGGAGAGCTCTATTGTTAATGTAAGGGTCTGCAATGTTAGCACTTTCTTTCAAAATATCAAGACCTGTAGTCTTTCCATCAGTTTAAACCTTGGTACCCCTTCACTGCACAAGATAAGCCTATTCTCTTGCCTTGAAAGGACTATTTAATTGCATTGAAGTACTTACCTTTTATAGCAAGTGATTGAAAATTTTGCTTGCACCATTTCCTCCTCTGCCTTACAAAAAATGGCTGAGTTTGTAATGGCTTTTCTTAATGCCAGAAAGGGTTGCCTCTTGATCTTGTTTTTTGTGCTCATCAGAGAGCAGAAGAGATTCATGAGACTTAGATTGCATGTCAGCATATTATCCTCTTCCTGGCTTTTTTCTTTTTTATTTCTTACTAATGAAAGGTTGCCAAAAATGTGCAGCATTGTTTCCACTTATTCTTGTGTTTTCAGCAGGCAAGAATTCAAATTTAAACAAAAGAAAGCACAGAGTAAGTGGAAAATCACATATAATACCTGGATGAGAAAACATCAAGTGACTTTATACCATGCCATAACAATTACCTGAGAGAACATCAGCTGCAGTGTTCAGAAAGACTAGCTTAGACACTTAAAATTGTCACACTTGCTTAAAGATAACAATTAAAAAGCTCTTTACAGAGTATGACTTGTGTATCAGCCTCTTATTTTTTTGTTCTATTCTTCCATATAATCTCCACTGATGATAAATGATAGCACAATAAAATAGAGGTCTGTTTAATGGAAGAAACAAAGGGTTGGAAGAGAAAAAAAATTCTTTTTTGAAGAGCCTTAGATACAGGAATAGATAAATTTACTTTTACATTTCCCAAGATGGATTTGTATGTAAAGAATTTCAGTGATGGATAGATCTTGTTCTGACATACAGGAAAATACAATATATTATGATTGAAATTAGAGTTGCAAGGTTTCCCACTCTTCTGCACATTTTTACATATAGTGCAAGGAAATACTGTAAAATATCTTTATACAGTTCAGTCACAATTTGCTCATAATGAAGCTAGATGCTTTCAAACTGAGAAAATTTTTTTTGCAGCATACATATAAAACAATTCATACTACAACCCTGTTAGTCATACCCATTGACGGTATAAGCATTATATTGAGAGTGAAATAAAGTTACATGAAGTTTGTTAGTTATATTGGGTCTGGGAAGGCAGCAAGAAAACAAGATATACAAAGCTGTCAAGCTGTCAAAAGAATGGAGTCAGGCTCTTCTTGGTGGTGCGAAGTAATAGGACACGAGGCGATGGGCAGAAAGTGATGCACAGGAATTTTCACCTGCTTATGAGAAAGAAAATCTTTACTGCATGTGTGACACAGTTCTTTATAGTACTGTGCACTGTCTGTTCAGATTGCCCAGAGGGTTTGTGGGGTCTCCCTCACTGGAGTTATTTAAGAACTATCTGGACACAATCCTGTGCCACATGCTCTAGGATGACCCTGGTGGAGCAGGGAGATTGGATTAGATGACCAAATGGTGTCCCTTCCAAACTGGCCCATTTTGTGATTCTGTTTCTGTGATAGCTGGGAATCAGAAACAGGTCAAAGTTTCAGGTAATCCTAGATCATGCTTCCCAGATATTTTATGGCATCTCTGTCTGTGGAGATTCTGAAAACCTGCTTGGGAAAAAAACCCTGTAAAACCCACTTTAGCTGACCCTGTTTTAGCAGCAGGATTTGCCTAGGTTACCTCAAGATTTCCCTTTCGCCCTGAATGGTTTTGCAATTTTGTGTAAAGAAATACAAACATATTTTAATTTTTTTATAAATTTGTTATATGAAATACAGACTGATTTGTACTGTCAGAACACTAAGCAATCCTTAAAAAAAAAAAAAAAAAAAAAAAAAAAAAGAAAAAGAAAAAAAAAAATCCTTGCCAGGAATGATTGAGACCAAAATTGTCAAATCATACGATGCAACTATGTGACGCAAAAACATTCAAAACATTCCAAAAAGTGTTTTTTTCCTTTCTAATAGTGTACTACTATACGGGAATACACAAGACAGAGAGTAAGACAGATTTAATTAGCATAACTAGTTTGATAACCAGGATGCCATGGCAGGGACAAACAGAACTTTGAGATTATGAGAAGATGGGATTAAACCTGTTTATGGGAAAAGCAGAGATTCAATAAACCCCCTATGAGAAAGATGTTGTAAAATGAATAAGTTGCTTGTATGATCTTTTAACCTAATTATTGTAGTAGAAATTATTAACCTTCCTGAAATGGTTTATAAGCTCTTGGAAAACCTGAATAAAATCGAATTCTGATCACCAAAATCAGTCTTCCCATCTCTCTATCAATCTCCAATACTACTAGATTTTTGTTATTAGGAATTTGTAAGCATTCATTTTGTTTCATTACAACATTTGTAGTCTTTCCTTGTAATTTGCCTAGTCTACTTCAGTCTGTTCTATGGAACAAAACTTTTCCCTGGTGTTATCAAACAATCTGTGTCCACAGTTTCTAATGATTGATCAGACTGATGTTTTCAGTTATCATTTCTGATTACGTATTTTTCCTGCAGAGTCTTATTGACTTTTTTTTTTCTCTTGACACTTGCATACTCTGCTTTTGGAAAGGGACATTTTTTATTTATTTATTAATTTATTTTCTCTTTCCCATACACATGTTCCTACTAGGACAAATAAAGGGAAATGAATACTGGGAGTGATTGAGTTATTTATATTGCTCACTGCATTCTGAGTCCTCTACCACATAAAACAAGCTGAATCACAAATTAATTATGTGCTGCAGAATGAGATTACACTTTGGGGTTTTTGCACTGTACTTTGAATATGGTGAGGGTTTATTCATATTATAAATACATTTTTATTAAGATAAATCTTGCAAAGGTGGTCTCTAGTTGCACAAGCTGAATATTCTCAAGAGAAACTTCCTTTATGCAGTCTGCATTTGCTTCTGAGAAAATACAAACCATGCATTTCTGGCAAAAAGTGAAATCCAGGTGCAGTTCTATAAAGTTAATTTGGGGAAAATTCGTTTGAGAAAAACAAATTTCTGATGCCTGGTGGATAACTGTTTTATGTTTATGTGATGACTGACAAGAGAAAGACGGGAAACGAATTTCTGGCAGGAAGAAAATGCAGGCTGTAAATATTTAATACAGCATTTTTTTTTTTTAATTATTTGAGTGAGGAGGATGTGTAGAAGTGAATTTCTGCCTGACAAAGTCTCTATGGTTTCAGGCAAAATTGTCCTGTTGGCAGAACTAAACTAGAGCATTTATTATGTGGGATAATATGTTCAAAACTTTTGTTTTGTATGAGAAAACGAAGTTAAAGACTCTTAGTAGTGATTTTAAATACTCAAGGGTTTTTTGCTTTGTTTCGTTTTCCATACAAACTTACATTACATGAGAAAAGAAGGAAGAAACTGTAGTCTTAATTATGATGTTAAACTAGTCTACAGGTGTAAGGTAATTTTGAAGTTGCATACTTATTGCAAATAGCATTTTTTTTTTGTAATAGGATAATTTAGTTTTACATAGTTAAGAGAGAAAAGATCTGAGTATTTTTCACCCCATTAATAGCCCCCATTACTTTTATTTTTCTTTCTGTTTTTAAGAGCTGTTTTCATGTGGAGTGAAACTACTGTTTTCATGAAACAACATTGTACTTTTAATAACAGTCATTTAGACAGATTCATACTTCTTGCTGTGCACAAATGGCTCAGCAGTGTCACTTCAGGACAGTGTAGACTGTGGGCTGTGTGGAATCACATCATCCTTTATGGACCAGAAAAGGCTTTATGGCTGCAAGCATCGTCTGCACTGTAGGGATTTGTTTAGTGTCTCACCAGAATCATTAGTCAATTCAAAGAAAAGAGGAAGAATCTGGGCCCAGTATCCTGCTGGTACATAATTTTGGAATTACTGGACATACTGAGAAAAGAGTATTTGTGCAATGGTGTTATTTATTGAAACTAAGCCTGGCTTTTTCAGGCCAGATTTGTGGATAAGCACAATTTAGCCTAAAGGAGGGGGGGTTTACCCACTGAAGAAAGAAGCAATGATTCTGAGCAGAGTATTTGTTCAGGTGATGAAGTTAATATTAAAGTATGTTCTAAGATCCTAAGTTGCCATGCATTTCAACTATATCATGTTTGGAAGGGCTAAGATTAGGATGACTATCTATTTAAATCAGAAGTTCAAATCCTGACACAATGAGAGAGGCAGAAGCTAGATTTCTCAACTATCAGTATAAAAGTGAGAAATGAACTGATGAGAAAAATACAAATATATTTTAAACTTTTTCATAGGTATTAGGTAAATCCTTAAGCGAAAGGGAGAGATGTGGGGTTTTTTTGGTGCCTCCCGGTGGTTTCTTTTTAATAACACAATATAATAATAACAAAAGCATTCACCTAAAATATTCATTGCAACCATTCTCAAGATCAGATTGTATCATTATTTTTCAAAACAGAGTGTCTAAAAATGCATAGACATTTTTAATGCCTGGGCACCTACTCAGATTGCTTTCACACTGTGGAAGAATATAAGTAAATGTGTAAATCCCCCAGTTCTTCCAAAAAATGCTAAAAACTCTTTACTCAGGAATGGAAACATAGATAACATTTGATGATAGCGTGTAGCATTGAATAACTTGATGAC
Source organism: Chamaea fasciata (assembly GCF_029207755.1). Taxonomy (NCBI): domain Eukaryota; kingdom Metazoa; phylum Chordata; class Aves; order Passeriformes; family Sylviidae; genus Chamaea; species Chamaea fasciata. The sequence continues at coordinate 77,558,669 of NW_027094086.1, forward strand.
AATTTTAAACATAGAAGTGGTGAAGTATATTTGACAAAATGGAGATGGACTTTTTTCACTCACCGTATTCCTCAACTAGTCTCTGGCTGAGTTTCTAATGATTTAATAAGTAGACTGATTTTCATCTTTTGCCTCCTGAAGTCAGCTGGTCCTTATCAGGTGTGCTTCTTGAAAAGTCAATGGATTTAGAAATACTCATAGCAAAGCAAAACAAGTTATTTTGTTTCTTCTTTCATTTAGAAACAAAATTCACATGGAACTTATAAATGTTCTGTCAGGAAACTCTCTTCTTAGCTAAGAAATATTTATGGAGAATATTCATCAGGTGATAAGCTCTCACTGCAATATGCAGTAATGAGGATGAGGAAAGATAACTGAAGATATACAAGTTGTTGTGTTCCCAGAAGGCTCGAGATGGAGAGTACTTAAAGGAAAAAAAAAAAAAAAAAAAACAAAAAAAAAAAAAACAACCTACAACTTATAATGATTCAAAGCAACACTGGCTTTAATTAATGTCAAAGCTGAATGCAATAGTGTAAAACCAAATGGACATCCTGTGGGAAAAAAGGTTCTTTTATTTTGTTCTCTCTATTGTTTGGCATGAGCTAGATCTGCTTATTATGTTCTTTATTGCTTCTTGTACAGGCAGGTGTGGCAGTTTCCCCCACGTTTGCCTGCTTTCAGTTTGAAAGGACCACTGGTTTGAAGGCAACCAGTGTCGCTGCTTTTCCTTGCTTTTCCTTGCTTCCTGGAAGGGCCAAGTGCATGCGAGGTTCAAAGCACATGGAGTGGGTCCACTCTTTCTAATTGGCTGGATAAGCCTTATGTAACACTTCAGAAGATAGCCCTGCAAATGGAACGCCTGCAAATATTGATGAATGTTTTACCAGACAAAATGCTAGAACATTTCTTGCTGGGATGTGATTTCTACACCACCTTTTATCTTATGCTTTAAACACAAACACCACAAAATAACCTCACTGTCACAGCCAATTATGTGAACAGGGTTCAGGATTCATCACAGGCCAGACTACAAATCTCTAGCTAGAGTACAAAAACATCGGGGACTTTATAAAATACAGGGTTTTTTATTACTTACTAGAAAAGATCCTATATAATGATTAGCAGTCCTTTAGTTCTCAGAAATCAGTTTAGTTCAATTATAAGAGTTTAAATATTTCTAAGCCTTTTTTTTTGCTTTGGATTTACACACTTTAAAGAAAAGATTTAATGGTGCAACATTTGTTAATGTTGCATGCCTAATGTGCAAAAATATTTGTCTTGGGTTATGTAACCAAAAAAAGAGTTTAATCTATTCCGTCTGTTGCAACCCGGTTGGGGAGGTGTTTTTTCTTTATTTGTTGTAACTCCAGGAGGGAGGGGGGCCGCTGCCTTCCTGATAACAAGCCAACAGTTAAAACATGGTGGGGCATTGTTTCTTATCTCTGCTCACTCTCCCAAGGAATATCTTCTGTTAATGGGCCATTAAAGCTCATCACCTCTGTGCCTCCGATTACCTCAATGGTGATACCTTCTGTTAATGGGCCATTGAAGCTCACCAATGGCATGACACATTACATCATCCCATTGTGAGGTGCTCTATCCAGAGAGGAGGAGCCAAATAATTTCCACCTAGATAAAGAACCACAAGTGCCAGCAGACAGCCAGTGTTCCCATGGGACACACGAAGGAAGACCAGACCCATCTCTGGACCTTTTTCTCAACAGGACCGTCTCTACTTCCAACAGGACCACATCTGCCACCCCAGGAGGGCTTACTTTTGGATTGTTTCCAACACCCTGACTAACAGGGTGTCAGGTTGTATTCTGACTCTGTCAGTGGTCTTTTGTATTACTGCATTTTTTTTTCCCCACTCTTCCTATTAAATTGTATTTCTGACCTGAGTCTCTCACTGGTTTTGCTTTCAAACCACTACATTATTAATGACTTTACTAAATTTTTGTACTTAGCACTTAAAATTCTGCACACTCAAATGTGGCTTGGGGTGAGAGAAGAAGGGTTGAAAGCTGGTGGGAGAATGCAGAAATTGGTTCACTTTGAGACAGAATATATATGGTATAATTTCACAAATTAACATTCATTTAGAATTTTGTTTCTCAACTATTTTATGGGAAAGTTACCCCTTTTCTATTTATCTTCTTTTTCTTCCACAATCCTTTGTGGTTTTAACTTTGTATTCTCATATAGATAATGTATACAGACCTTCATTCTATTTCTGTCTGCAGATTTGGTGCACTGATACAACAGCTGTTCAGAAAGCTGCCTTTAGCAGGAGGGTAGAGGAAGAGTGAGAGGCTCTGACTGCATACCTGTGCATGTAGTCATGTATTTGTGGCAATTGTAATGGGAATGATTATGGAGTTCCATATCAGTACTCAGCCTAAACAAACAAACAAACAAAAAAGCAACAAAACAAAACAAAACAGAAAAACCCACTGAAGATTATGGAATTGATTTGTTTTACTTGCCTTTCCAGCCCAATATTTGGATCTGAGACAAAGTTCACTCCTTGAGTTATGGCCGGGCTCACTGAGCAATCTGCAATGAGGACAGGGAGAAAAATGATGGGAAGAAGTAAGAGATCAGGGTGTATTTCAGTATGTGTGAACCCCATAATGCTTCAATTTGATGTTTCAGCTTCCTATATCAAAATGAAGTCTCACCCCCAAATCTGATTACATTAAAACAAACAAACCAAACTCAATGACCAAAATAAACACCACCCCCAAACGGCCAAACAAGAAGAAAACAAAACAAAACTTCATATTTTTAGCTCCAATAGATAGTGTTTACGTTGACTGAGAATTATGTTTTAAGGGGAAAAGATGACTATAATTAAGAAATTCTTTATTTTTTATTTGCCTTAAATACCAGTGTTTTTTCATGGTTTTTGGTCCAGCAGACATATCAACACAATCAATTATTTACTCAGACTTACCTGCAGGAAAAAAAAATTGTAATCTTAACACTAGAATCTCTTTCTTCCTAAATAGCAGTGTATTCAAGCAAGTTGTGTATTTTACTGTAGATATAAATTAATGTAGCTACATTGCTTAGTTTTGAAGGAATTAAAGGTACAATCTGGTGAAACTGTCTTGAGTACTGTGGCCTTCAGATGAAACATAGAGCATGTGACGGGCAAAGGCCCTGGGTTTTGGTCAGAAGCAGCATTTTATTGTATTATACTTAATAAGACTGTAAAACATAAAACTGGTTTGGGTATTATGGTGGTGTCTGGAGTCATTTACCGGTTTGTTCACTCACAGGACTGCATGCAGTTTTGTATCCTTAGGTTCGGTGGGTCTGAACCTCAGGCTGAAGCATAGAGAGGGTGTAGAAGAAAAAAGAGTGACTCTCACATGGGTTGAAGCTAAATGTTTATTGCTCCTACAGGGCCATGTCCAGAGAGTGTCTCCTGAGGTTCTGGTTTCAGCTTTTGTATGAGGGGTGTGGAGAGGGGCAAGGGGGAACCATAACCAATTCCAGGTAAGGAGGGAGTGACCAAGACAGAAAGACAATACACAGGACATCTGATACATGATACAGGGTGGAAAAGTCATAGGCTCTGCCAATCACCCCAGCCTTTCACCAGAGTCTGGGCTGGGTTGCAGGGAGATGGACAGGACCTACAACTAGGGAAAAACCAAAGGGGTTAGAACCTGGGGTAGTCTGGAACAAACTATTCTAAATAAAATTACAAATTAATAATTTCACACTGCAACAGGGTATCAATGATAAAATTAAAAGGAGGGCTCTGGAATTTAACTTGATCAAGTTCTTTATATAATTAAAGACACAGACTGGCTTGGCTATGAAGTACTGCATGAAACTAGTCACATAGTTATATGAATAATTGTTCTGGCAACAAAATGATAATTTAGAATGAGAGTGTGCCATAAACTCTTTCCTGCTAAATAATCTATAAAACACTATTAAAGGTGATTTTGTTTGTAATGCCAGAACAGTAGTTTTCATAGCAAGTTGTGTCACATAAATGAAATACTCAGCTTGAGACATGAGAGAAAGCCTTGCTCAGCTTCAAGCTGTCTTTGCTGTAATTGTTGAAATGATAAATTGCTGTGAAACTACATAAATTTATATGGATAGAAAATCTTGGAATTTCAGTTGGCAGTTTTATCCACCTGAGAAATGGTATTGAAAATTGTTGCCTTAAGACAATTTCTCCATGGAGTCATCTCATCATGCTAAATCTCACTGCTTTAAAATTTTTGGATGGGAGTAAAAAAGTAATCATTTTTCACAGAGGCAATCTAGAGAGCAGTTTATAGAGTGTCAATGTGTCTGCACTGTCTGTTTGTTGCATCATTGCTTGGAGTCCAACCTGGTGCTGAATTAGCAGTAGTAAGGAGCGAGTGGCTCTGTTTTCCCCAGTTAATTTGCCTCCAGATGTGTCCAGGTATCCAGAGGTGGCCTGCCTACTGTCTACCCCATAGATGATTTCTCAAGCAATTACAATAATGTTCCAAAATGATTGAGGCAGTGATCTGCCTTTCCTTTTCTCCTGTAGTTTCTGTTGTATCCCAGAAGAATAGGAAAAAACAGGTTTCTTTCTTGTACTTTTCTAGTTTAAATACATCTTTCCAGACATCATCCATCTTCACAACAAAATGGTGACAGAAGCCTTGAGTTACCAAATGCCTCACTCGAACATTGTCAAAATGGAGGGATTTTTTGGTGGTTTTTAATGGCAATAAAACAGAGACTGTGATTAATTGTCACAAGATAATTCTTGAATGCTGTATTTAAGGAGAATATTTCCTTTAAATGTGTGCCGATCCTTGCCAGGGTAGAGCTTCTTTTCTTCATAGTATCTTGTGTGGGATTATGTTTTTGATTTGTGCTGGAAACAGTGTTGATGGCACAGGCATGTTTTTGTTATTGCTGAGCGGGGCTTACACAGCACCAAGGCCTTTTCTGCCCATCACACCACCCCACCAGCAAGGACGCAGGGGGTGCACAAGAAGCTGAGAGGGGACACAGTGGGGACAGCTGATCTCATCTGACAAAAGGATATTTCAGATCATACAGCATACATCTCAGCATATAAATGTAGGGGAATGAAGAAGGAAAGCAAGGAGTTTGAAGTGTTGGTATTTGCCTTCTCAAGTCACTATTGCATGTGATGGGGCCCTGCCCTCCTGAGAATGGCTGAACACCTGCCTGCCAATAGGAGGCAGTGGATTAATTCTTTGTTTTGCTCTGTTTGGGTGTGTAGCTTTTGCTTTCCCTATTAAATGGCATTTATATCAACCCAGGAGTTTTCTCTCTTTTACCCTTTCAATTCTGTCTCCCATCACACCAGGGCAGAGTGAGCAAACAGCACTGTGGGGATTAATTTCCAGATGGGAGTGCACAAGGGGAGTAGGAAAGAGAATGACCTTTCCCATCCGTTCATCATATGTGTTTCTTTCATTTCCCTGGTTTGTGAAAGGAAATGCATGCAGGGTTTCATTTCCCACTGTAGCTGGTGCAAATGCCACAGCTCACCATGGGACTTCTGCTGGGACACTTGTTCTTCTCCACAGTTCCCTCAGTGTCTTCAAGAATCGATTTGCTACTCATCTAAATTTCTATTCCAAAATCTTTTACATAACTTCAGCATATGTATTCTTTGCTAACTCCTAGTTGGATCTGTTTGATATATTGTGTAGAAGGTCCCTTTGCCCTGCACTGCCAGATTCCTGTACTTGTACTGATTATCCTAGAATATATGTGCTGAAACCAAGTTTTTGAGAATTCACAATTCAGTTTTCAGTTGGAAAACGTTGTTTTCCAATGCTTGCAGAAGTTAACATTGTCATTAATTTTGCTTTTTTCCTTTTCCCTAAATAAGAATTTTTGTTTAGAAAATATATTTTATCTGTAAGATATTGTTGTTGAAACTTCAGTAGCCTAAATGAAGCATAAAAAAAGTTTTCAGGTTTCTTTTCAGAATTAATTCTTATTGATGCCAAGAAACCCTTCCAAAATTTTAAACTACTCCCACCTATTTAAGATGAGAATAATTTTCAGAGCTGTCAGAGAACAGGGAAACTTTATTTCCTATTTTTTTACACTCCTTTACAAATCTATGCCAAGTTCTATCTTAAGAATGTTGAAAACTAAAGCAGACAGTAAATGCCAAGATAACTATGTTTGAGCAGAATTATTATATTTTTCAATTAATTGTTTGTTTAGATTAACATTCTGTAAATGTGAAAGTCGTGTTGAGTTTACATTTTTCCCCCTTCAGGTTTGCTGAATATCTTGCTGTGATGTTCTTCATAATTCAGCACCTTTTCAAGTAAAGTTGACCATATTATTGCTGGGACAGGGCTGATAAATCCCTAAAGGGATAACACAGTCCATCCCACCTGTCGAATCAATAACTGCAGACTGAAGGTTAGCTGGTGAATGGGGTTAGGTCTTCTGTAATTGGGCTGTATATCTACACACCTCTAAGATGTTACTTTTCTCAGCATCTTTCCCTCAGAAAGTCTATTCATTCTGGGAGAGGCAAATGACTTCTGCTTCTGCTATCAACAGTAGTTGAGAATAATTGAGTGCTGCATGCTTCAGCTTAAGTATATTGCTTTGGGTTATTAGTTGAGCAAACATCCAATTATGTTTCTCTAAAATGTTAATAGTAAAATGAATAATTATTGGTTTAAATATTGTCTACAACAGAACAAAAACTTTCTTTGTGGATAGAACTTTATATCTACAAAAGACAAATACCAGCATTTTTATTTCTTATTTTGTCAGATAACTGCAGTTTTTGCTTAAAAGTCAGTTGTCTGAAGTTATAGGATAGTTGGGACTACCACCTTTCACAGCACTTTATTAGAAACAGTATAGCATATTCACTAAGGACTTTACATCCTTGTATAATGCCCTCAGTGATATGTTTGAAAAATGCTAATAGGAATCTGGGGATGAGGGAGAAAAGAGTACTTGTCATTCTTCAGGCTTGTCATCAAGTGGCACAATCCCTTTCATAAGTTAGAATATTCCCAAAAGATGACTTTATCAGATAAAAGCTGTCAGGTATCTCCATAGGCTCTTCAAACAGATGGAGAAAATCTGGGAAAGGCTTACGCACATAATCTTTACTTATAGTCCCCAAACACTTACTCTGACGAAAGGTAGGAGATTGCTTTGTAGAACTCTTCAAAAATTTAATTAAGAATAGGAGATCATGAAAAGAGTGTCCTGAATCTAGGCTGGGAGCTGACTCATGAGGAAAGTTGGCATGAAGAGTAGAAAGTAGCACAGCTAAAAATGTGTTAGCTTAATTTTTTGCCTGTAATTCTCAGATAAACAAATGATATAGCACATTTTAGTAATGGTAGGAACACTTCAAATCCATGTTTCATTCTTCAATGAACAAAAAAACAAACAAACAAATCAATAGAGCCTTTTTAATAACTTTTCCAAGCTGCTGTGGGACACTGAGCAAATGACTGGGTGACTTTCCTTAAATCAAAAATTCCAGAATTACTGATTTTTCCTTTATTTTATTTTATGATGGTAATTTCATGACACCATCAAGGAGTTAATATTTCTAGTACTGCCTACATGCCTCTTAAGGCAGGCTCATCAGTATTTGCTGTGCAGAAAACTGTACTGAAAAATGAAAGCTGTACTACAGAATGTATATAGCCCAGTCTTAATCATTACATTATAAACCAAGAAATGGGTTTATATCTAAAATATACAGGGAATTTCCATATGCAGATTAATCCACCAAATGAGCCCTAAACTCAGTTAAAGGACATGCTTACCTTCCTCATATATCTTAAACATTTCTTCTCCATTATATTGTGAATGTGAGGTCATACTGCTGAATAGTTTCTGAAAGTTGAAATATTTTCACTTTTTCCTCTACTGACCTTCACACTTTGTATTCATAAAACTTATTAAAAGTATGTTAAAGGAATTGACAATAATGCAGACACAAGATTTTGTTATCTATTTCTCACTGGCAACATTTTTCTGGTAAAGATGGACATATTTAAGTGAGTCATTGTATAGACACATGATTGAAATAACACGTAATGAAAAAAAAAAAATAAAGGTTTCTCTAATTAATTAGCTTAGACAAACGAAATACAAACTAAAAGCAAAACCATACCCTCTTTTTCATTCTTGCAGAAATATTGAATGCCGAAGCTCCGTTTCTCAGAGAAACTGCAGTGTAACTAGGACATTTTGCAATTGTAGCCTTGTCTCTTTCTTCAGAACATTTAAAATTAGCAGCTTTGTAATCTGCTTTTAAAAATGTTTAAGTTTTTGGCAGTAGGTGGAAATCGGAGATTATGAAAGCTTTTCTAGACCAATATATTTTGTTATAACTATTTTATAACTATGTAGTAAATTATGCCATCCTAGGATAAGCCCATCAGACATATGTGATATTCTTTCCTGGATTCATCAAAACAACTATTTTATGGTTTTTATATGTGTAAATACACATCTACTTTTTTGGTTTCATGCAGATTCAAATAGCCTGTGTATGGAGTAGGACCTCTGCTTTTAAAAATACAAGTATTTAAGTTGCTTTAAAATGTAATTTTGTGCTTGCTTGCATACAAGGTTTATCTGAAAAAAATTGGGGAAAAAAAGGCTCTTTATATGAACCTTGAGAGTCTGTAAGAAGGGCAGAGAGTAATTAATTTGTAATTATTCCATTACAAACAAATAATTTTAATAAACATGGTATTTTTCTTAAACTGGACAACATTTTTTTTTCAGTTCATCTCTTTTTTTGTTTAAAAAATTGATTTAATAATTTTTATTAGAAAACAGGGATTGATAATCAGAAAAAGCAAAAGAGAAATAGATTTTAGAATACTCTTCCACTGATGAGTAAGAGTTTGTTTCTTAATTAATACATTTTTCCTCCTTCCTTTGAAGTAGGACGATATTATTTTTCTCAGTTAAAAAGCCTCTGAGAGATTTTCATTATAGAAGATATTATTTGAATTTCATGGTTACTGCTGTATAACAGGGGCTGTCCGATGGGTGCTTATAGTGGTGGGGACTATGCATGCCCATACTATTAAATTGAAAGGATAATAAAAAGTACTCTGAGCACTGGTGGGATTATTTCTGTCATACTGATGAGGGAATTGCAACAAACAGAAAAAAATTAAGTGGGATTAAGGCAACTGACATTTCTTTTGGGTTTTGATATTTAGCTACTAATGAAGCTTTGAAAATGTTCCCAGAAATTTAGAACTATTTCATTTAGTTTAAAACACTGAACTGGGACACCTAAGATACCTACCTACTCACTTCAGTTTCCCTCCATAATCAATGAAATCAGCTGGACTAAAATGGTTTTTACAGGCTGCATTAGTCACTAGAGGATCCTGCCACTTCAGAGTAGGGAAGGAGACTAAATCCTCCTGAGAAATCAGAATACAGAGGAAAGCATTATGTGTAATTAAATCCCTCATTTCTGTCCCCCCATCCATCTTCTTCCTATGTTTTTAAAGTCTGCAGGTCGTTATTCTTCATTCATCATTTTGGCATATTGTTTATCCTATTTTCCACTGACAAACACTTTTATCATGGATTCATTAATTTCTGAAGTAGGGAATGAAACTTTTCTTTAAAAAGAAGGAGAAAAAATATAGAAATACTAATATGAATTCAGTTTTATAACATGCACACAACAGTTTTTTTACAATTTTTAAGTACTTACTATGGTACAGCAAATAGTTTGTTTTTTCACACACGCAGAGTCATTTCTGATGCAGAAGTCATAGACTCATTGATAATTGCTTGCAGAATGTTGAAAACTCCAGCTGGTTTATACAATTGGATTCTTTCTGCCTAGAGTGTTTAAAAAAATCTCTGTATTTCAATTCAGGCTGATAATCCTTATAGTTCACTGTCCTTCATGTTAAAACAAGCAGCAGGAGTTTTTCTAACGTAGTAAAATCTGTCAAAAGCTTGTCTTCCCACGTGGAGCCACTGATTGCTGGTCTATTGTGCATAGTCTCACAGTAGTCAGTGGGACTTCTAAAATAGAGCCCAACTTACCAGTGGGGTAAATGGAAAACAGTTAAAATTTGTGAGAGTTGAGAAAGGTCATTTTGATCTGTGTTTGCCATCTATTTATGGCCTCAGTTCAATATGGACAAATTCCTACCTTTAACAACAGGATAATGTCTTGGAGAATTAAAGAGATTAGTGATGTGACTAAAAAGTTTATGTGAAAGGACTTACAAAATCGAGTCAAAAATGAAAGTTCACAAAAGCTTTTCTTCTTTGCTCTTAAAAATCATTATAATTTCAGTAGCAGGGACCAAAAGCAGCCATCTCTTGCTCACTGCCAACTTTTGATACAGCAGCTACATAAAGCGACCCAGCTGGAAGTCAGAGGTGGAGAATGTTATATCTGCCTGGCAACTTGAGTTCCTGTTAGAATGCACAAAAAACCTGTGCACTGATGCCTGTGTTGGCTTTTCAGTGGTTTCCAGATAAATTCTTACACAGTGCTTTTAAGCTCAGATACATAATAAGCCAAAAAAAATAATATCATGGATTTTGGCCAGAGCAGAGGGCACTCAAATCATGCTCATGAATATCTACAAAATCTCATGCCAACAGCAGATGCCATGTTGCTGACACTTTTTACCTTTACAAAAATTGTTTGATAACGATTTTAGGGATTTTTTAGACAGTTACAAAATGCTTCAAACCTTCTTAGACTAGATGCTTTGTTTGTTCACAGAAGGAAAAATTACAAAGCAAGTAACAATGAGTGGCTTTTGCTTGCTGCTTTGCAAGAAACAGTGAAAAAATGTTCTGCAGTGACTCTGTTGGTTTAGTTTCTTTTATATATACAAATCTTTAAGATGCAAGGTAAATAACATAAGGTTGCTCATTTAAAAAAATCATCACATACTGGCAGTACTATGAATGTAAATGTTTTAGTTATTTCTCCTGGAATTTTTTCATACTCATATTTCTTTAGTAGGAGTTCTGATATAATTCAATTTTCCTGTGCTAACATATTACAGAATAAACAGAATTTTAACTGTTTCTATGTTCATTTCACAGAACTCAATAAATGTATTGTTTCAGCATATAATTGATTTAAAGATATTTTAAATGCCTTCACATATTGGTTCATTAAGCTTATGCAATATTTCTGAGGAAAATGACACCAAAAATATCCATTTAAATAGCAGTAAAGTTAAAGAGGGTCTGGCTAAGAGAGACAGACAGTTTTTGAAATTGCTGCATAGAGGGTATCTCTGTAAAATAATTTCTCCCTATATTTTTTTGTTTTCCCGTCTTATAAAATCAAACATTTTTCCCTTTTCCAAATTAAGAAACATTTCCCTTAGGATTTAAAAAACATAATATTGGAAAGTTCCTTCTATTCAGAACAAAGTATTAGGAGAGCTGTCCATCAATTGCATTGTAGTTTATAAGTAATAGTCTGCGTTCTCTGTGTCTGAATAGACAGTCAGTTCTAACTCAAAGAACTGTGGTTGTTTTAACTCTAAACTGAATTGTGTGCCTTAAGTAGTTGTGGTGATTTTACCCTGGATGGACACCAAATGCCCATCAAAGCCATCCTATCACTCTCCTCCCCATCTGCAAAGGGAAGAGTTAAAGATTGGGAGACATTACCCATCAATTGCAGTAAGGGGCAAAAGAGATTGATTCAGGAAAATCATTGAATTTATTATCAATCAGACCAGTGCAGAAATGAGAAATAAACCTAAAACTTAGAAAAAAAAAAAAATCCTCCCTCCCTTCTTCCCAGGGTTAACTTTATTCTTGTATTCTGTACCTTGTCTCCCACAGAGGGGCAGGGGGACAGGGGATAAGGACTGCCATCAGTTCATCACATGTTCTCTCTGCTGCCCCATCCTTTATTAGGAGAGGGCTCCTCACTCCCCCTGCTCCAGCCTGGGATCCCTCCCAAGGGTTCTGGATCTTTATAAACTGCCCTGGCATTGGTCTTTTTCTGTGGGGTGCAGTTCCCCATGAACAGCCTGCTACAGTGCCGGTACCCAACAGGGTCACAACTCCTGTCAGCAGAACTGCTCCACTACAGGCTCTCCACTCCCCTGGGTCACAGGTCCTGCCTCGGTCATCCATCTGCTTAGGCATGGGGTCCTCCATGGGCTGCAGGTGGATCTGTGTTCCCCCATGGACTTCCCTGGGCTGCAGAGGAATTTCTGCCTTAGTGCCCAGAGCACATCCTCCACCTCTGTCTTCACTGACCTTGGTGTCTGCAGGACTGTTCCTATCATATTGTCACTCCTCCTTGGCAGCAGTTTCTGCTGTGCAATAACGTGTTCCCTTCTTGAACACACATTCCCAGAGGTGCTGTCACCACTGCTGATGATGCCTTGGCCAGCAGCAGGTCTGTCTCAGACCCAGCGGGCGTTGGTTCTGCCTGCTATGGGGAAGTTTCCAGAGCTTTTAACAGAAACTGCAACTGGACTCCCCCCGCCACCAAAACCTGTCCCTGCAAACCCAGTAAGTGCACAGTTAAATCTGGCTCATAAATAAGCCATCAAAACTCTTGCTGACTTGGAATGTTCAGCGCTTTTTTCTTAGTTGAATCATTGCTCTTAATAATGTTGCAAGCACTTAGCAGGAGAAGCATTACACTAAATACAGGAACTGTGGAGAGCCACTGTGGGGTATTTGCTACTAATTTATGCTTTTGAAGTGCACAAAACCCTCTACAGTGTCAATATGCATCAGACTGTGTTGTTTTGGTGGGATTCAAGCTTTTACTCGCAGTTAGTGGTACTCCTGAAAAGAGATCCGAGCCTGTTGATCTTGGTTAGCTAACATTTGATTGTCAAATCGTTTTATTCTTGTTTCTGTGAAGTACTGGGCAAGCTGAAATTACTTCATTATAGAAGGAACTATTATCTCTGATGTTAGTGTATATAATATATATATATATATATATATATATATATATATATATATATATATATATATATATATATATATATATATATATATATATATCTGCAGTGATTGACATTTTTTTGTCTCATTTTTAATGCACATCATAATTTTTTGTTACTGGTAGTAGCAATCAGCTTTACTACTTCAAAATTAATTGACGACATCCAATATTATTTTAATGATGAAAACACATTAAAAAAAATTGCATGCATGCTATACCATGGAAATTCTTAACAAATATGAACAAGAAGTCAAATAGGAATCCCCAGTAGTACCTGGTATAATTTGTTTTTTTATGCACACGTACTGTTTCTAAGTGCAGCCCCATCCCATCAGATCCTTCAAAGTTTGGATGTACTGTGACAAAAGTACACTTGTCCAGTGTTAACACTGCGAGGTTGGATTCCTGCTGGGAAGGACTCCTGAACGCACAGCCACATGAGGGCAGCAAAGACCCAGACTCCAAGGGAGGGTTGCATGAGCCATCGACAGAAGTGAAATTCTTCTTGATTCTCCTATTTCCCTTTTCCTTTCCCCAGACAAATTTTGAGAGGATCGTAATAGTGACGGTAGAAAGTCCGTCACTGCAGTCTTTCAGTAATCACTGGACAGAGCTGATGGCACTCTCATGCCATGAGGAAGGTTTGACGGCTTTCAACAGGAACTTCCAGCATTACTTTGGAATCCCAATGCAGGTTTATAAAGCCTGTTTTATCCACACTCTGGATGAGAGGAACTGAATCATGGTGTTAAAACCAGAACTTTTCTCCTTTATTCCTAAGGTACAGAATATGGAATTTTTTTCCTGTATTGCACTGCTTTGGTAATATTTTTTTCTTTTGAGCACTTTTTATTCTTTAGAGTCACATTGCAGTTCATCTTCTCAGCTGCTTTTTCTGTCACATTGGTTACAAAACGTCTGAATACCCCGGGTTTTATAATTGTTTCAATGCTCTATAAATTCACATAATGGAAACTTTAGGTATTCTGAGCCAAGAGAACCCCCTTATATGCATTTTTATGATCTTAGCTTAAATGGCAGGAGTATACATTTCAGATTTCTGTACTTTTACTTTCTATTGTTTTACTTAGCAAAGAATTAAATTAAAAAGAAATAGAATTTCATAAAATTCAGATTAATAAGCATGAATGCCCTGCAGTCCTCCTAGTTTGTACTAAACAAAGTATTTCATAATTACACACAATGAAATGAGTAAAAATTTCTGTCAAAGTTGAGACAGGTTTCCCGAAATGTAAAGCATTTGTTGCAAATTAAGATGGTAAAACCTACCAGCTCTGTGATTTGATATGGCACTCAACAGTTGTCAACCAGGATAGTTCCATTTTCTGAAATCCTAATGCTGATCCTATTTCATATAGACAAAGAAACAGGTCAGGTAGTTACCTTCCATTGTTAGGTAGTTACTATTCCCTCTGGTAGTTAATATTTCATTGTCATCCTGATAGAGGAGTTGAACATTATTACTTTTTTATTTTTATAAGTGGTAATATAATTTTTTTAACCAAATGACTGTGACACTGATGCTCAAACAGCGCAAGTAGAGCTGAATGGCAGACATCTCTTCTGCAGGACCCTTCCCCTCCCCATTAAGTCCTAGCTTCCATTGATTAGAACCAGAATCCAGTCTTTCAGACAATTAGCTGTTGCCTTGCACATTCTGGGGTACTTTAGGGAGTTCTCCTCAGATGTTCTGTTGAGTGAAAAAATCAAGTCTTTGCAGTAAAATACTCCTTTTGTTCTTACTGTGTGTCATAAACCATCTCTAACTGCATCCCACCATTTTTCTGAGGAAAGGACTCCTTATCTGTCTCAGTACATTTCAGGCAGTGAAGAAGAAGACGAAAGGCTGCTTGCTTATCAGCGGCTAGTGTTTTTCAGACGTGTATTTGTGTTCTGCTCTAGGGAAGTCCTCTTCAGTTTTTCAGTACCAATGAAACACCTGTAAACATTCTTCCTGTAAGATAGAGCATATAAAGCAAGAGGAGGGAGGCAAAGGCTAGAGCATAGCTGGTACAATTAGAGCAGAAGAGAATCTCAGTGCCTATGAGTAGCTGTGACAAGGGTAGATTACACCACAAAATGATGGTAAGGAGCATATTGATTGTACATCAAGATTCACAAGGGTTGCAGGACTATTGTGGGTGCTTCAGCAAATTGTTACCAAAAATGTGAGTTAGTGGACAGGCAAGAAATAAATTATCTGTTTTGGAGTGTGGAAGGCATATCTGAGAGAGAATGATTTTGTGATGCCTCTCTAAGTGATCAAGAGTACCACCAGAGAAATAATCCTACTTACATTTCAGAACAGATCAATATCACAGTAATTCAGGACAGAAGTGGCCACCTCCTATAGAAATGATGACGTATCACTGCCCATAGATCACAAGAACTTTGGTATCCAAATGATTCATTTTCCAATTTGCTGTAAAAGTGGAAATAATTCTGGAGAGGAGACTTTAAATAGGTTGGTGAAATAAACTGAACCAGAGATCTGGAACATGAAAATAACTCTAGCTGTATATTAATGCTGCACCTGTGTTAATTTTCCTACCTGTTTGCATGCCACTACCAAAATTTCTTAACATTATAACATTTTTCAGTCAGTCATGCTGACTCAGCCAGTCAGGCATTGCATACTGGAAAATGTGCTTGACTCCTGTGAAAATATTCAGTGATAGAGTCCTCTGTCATGGTAACAGAGGCTTTAAATCAACAAAGGCTTTGAAGTTTTCGGAAATTTCTTCTCATTCTTTTTAACCTTGTTTTCAGAGATTGTTTCCAACACAAAATTGTTGATTTTGCAGCAAATTAAGTAATCTCAGTCTGTGTCTCTATAGTGGAATGATTAATCTCATTAGAATTGCCAGATTGATGATGAACTCAGTTTCTTAAGTTCCTTCATATGCTTAGAAATAAGTCAATGTAATAAAATGTATTAATCATTTTTTTTAAAAAATTGCTTCAACCATTTTCACTACTTATTGAAAATGGTGAACATTTGGTTTTAAACGTAGTAGTTTAGAATTAATAAATGATAAAATATATTTTTTAAATAACTTCTTGATAACTGGGTGGAAGTAAAACAATCAACAAACTGTTTAAATACAATTTAATAAATAAAATTAGACAAAATCACATCTGGATATATAGTGTTATTTCTTGTGTAGGAAAAATATCAGCCTAGTGAACTGCATGCAAAGTGGAAAAAAAAGTTACAAGGTAAGAAATCTGGTGTTAGAAAAATGGGTGTTATTTTCTGGGCACACAATATTTTTTAAAATTTTCATCACATTTTTCTATTTTCATGGAATTTATTTTGAAAGAAGTTGACTGGTAAAAAAAAAAAAGTTACTTTTAACTTTTTTCTATTTCCTGTACCTCCATTATTTCAGTGGCTTCTCTTCTGTTTGTTCTGTGAATAATACTAAAACTTTCCGAAATGCTTTAAGGACATGGTTGAGGAAGCTTCATGTATTACTTTTAAACACATTTCCTGTTTGAAGTATATTTCCTGTGCTAGTGCCTAGAGTTGCCAAACTAATCTACTAAACTTTTATAAAATTTTAAAATGAAATTTTATAGATTAAAAAAAAATTATGAGCAAAATAAAATACACATGTTTTCAGTGGAAACTTTTTCCATATACCAGAACACACTTTTCAACTCATAATAGCCATTATTTTAATTTACAAGGCTTGTGCCACTTCAATTCAGGAGTATCTCCAGTAGAGTTCAAGGTGTTATATTACTGTAAAAAACGGAAGACATCCAAAGTCAAGCATTCAAAACACATCATATGGCAAAAATATATTAAAAATTATTATGTTTTATTGTTTAAAAATGCTTGAACCTTTAAGTAGTTATGTAGAATATCCATATGTCCTGTCACACGCAGCAAAAATAGAGTTCTGATATCTCATTAAAATTGCTTACTGTTTTTACATGGATTTTTATGGATATACCTTTTGTTCTAAATTTTACTTTTCAAGCTCTTGGTATCTGAGCATTAAAGGAGAAAGGCAGGAAAGTTTCCTCTGCATATTTTTAATAATTATTATGCTCAGTAGCCTCTTTTACAAGTTTTGTTTGTTTGTTTGTTTGTTTGTGGGTTTTTGTTATTTGTTTTGTTTTGTTTTCTTCACAAATAGAACAAAGTTCTTCAGTTATATTAAATATTGCAGATTCAGCAAGTGCAGCACAGACTAAAAGAAGAGCTGCTGCACACTTAGAAAATTTTTTTACTTTCTTTTATTGGATGGTTCCAGAAAGTTACTCTAGGCCAGAGAAAATTCAACTTAATACTTCAAGATTAGCTGTGTCTAGGTAAGTCAGAGCAGCCAATGCATGAGACAAGCATTGAGGGGGAATTAGAATGTACCTGACAGGATCTTTCTGTGATATAAAATCAGCCAGGTAGCAACTTTCTAACACAGTTTTGCATATTAGAAATTGAGCATTCCTTATTGCAGCTCATTTTTCACTCTGGGGGTCCTTCCTCTAATTGAGTGCCCCAACATCAGGTGAATGGAGTTTTTCTCATGTACGCTGATTACAAATTCATTACTCGTCCCCTGTTACTTGATGTATATGTATTAATTTAGTTTACAAAGTCACACCCTGTCTCAGAAGTCCTTGCATGATTGTTTTTGATCTTCTTTGGTGATCTTCAGTGTCATAATATTTGAGGGGGCCATTCATTGACCCAAACTCTTGAGTAAGATCAAGAATGTATGACTCCTGATTTGTCAGCCTTGCAGAGCTGAGCTGGTATCCTGTTTGCTTAAGTTACATCCTTTATATATTTTCCCAAGCCTGTGCAGTTCTGTTTTACGGTCCTTATCTACTAGAGCATTTTCAGTCCCAGTCCTAAGAAACATCCAAAGATCAGCCTGTACTTATTCTTGATTAATAGAGTCCAAACTTCTTATAAAACAGACATGTTAATCTTCATGATGAAGGAAAAAATATTCCTTGAAGAAATACAATTAATGAAATGTCATCATTTCTCCACACAGGGAAGAAGAGTTTGCCAGGGATTTGAGCCTGTAAAAGGCTCAAAGTATTAGCTGTGGGAGGAGATTTCAGAGGGCAGAGTGCCTTGCTTATGAGCCAAACCTTTCCTATGGAACAGGTGTGTTCTGTTTAATGGGTTTGTCTTGCTAAATTATCTACTCCTTAGCACACAATTTTTATATAGTTTCAGCAGATAGTGTGAGTGGCACAAGAATTGCCTGAATACACTATTTTGAGAAGCAAGATACTTTACTTGCTGCAACCTTTGGAGTGCTTTAAAATTGGGCTCTTCAATTTTTTGTGCATGTTTTAACTGCTACTGCATGGGAGAGATGAGAGTTTCTTGTCACTGGGAAGCTTATTTTTTTCTTCTCTTTTGATTGATTTCTACAAGTAACTTTTGCAGCCTGTGTGATACACTAATGTTGTGGCAAGTAGGATTCCAACTGACAATTTAGAAAAGGGAGGATTTCCTCATGCATTTCAGCAAATGTGGATATGTTAGCACTGCCACTGGTTTTCTACCTTACCTAAAAATTCTCCACAGAAATCTTATACTGCTTAGTAAAGAAAGTCTATAGACAACTTCTTCTTTGAGAACCTGGCACAATCTTGGAAGGAAAAGTACTCTTCAAAGCATGTTTTCAATTGTGTGTAACTGAAGTCATGTATGGTATGTAGGTGTCTGTGAGAAGTTTCAGATTAGCTGTTTAGATTAACCTTTGGAGGATGTGCTGGGTCTAGCTGGGAGGGTGTTAGGTTTCCTTATTAGCAACCCTTTGCACTTGTGAGCAAAGCAGCACTGACAAACACAAATCTTCTAGCTATTGCTGAACAGTCAAGGTTTTACTTTCCCCTCTCTGCCACTCCAGTGAGGAGGCTGGAGATGCACAAGACTTCGGGAGGAGACACTGATAGACCAGATTACCCCAGCTGGTCAAAGGGATATTGCATACTGTATGGTGTCATGCTCAGCAACAAAGCTGGAGGGGAAGGTTTTTCTTGGAGACAGTCTTTGGTTTTGGACTGGCTAAGCATTGGTCTCTATGTAGGAAGAGGAGCTGAGTCCATTACTTGGCTTTGCTATTTGTTTTTTCCACCCCTTTTCTCTTTCCTTCACTTTTTAAACTATCTTTAACTTGTTCTGTGTGTTATCTGACTTTCCTCTGCCAATTCTGTCCCACAAACCATTGGGGTGGGGAGTGAGTGAGGGTGCTTAGCTACTGGCTGCGGCTAGTGCTCCATGGGAACTCTGTCACATATAGAAAAAAAGGGCAGATTTCTGTATACAGAGAAAATAAGATACATGATGGAGCCTGGTCAGCTCAGAGACTCCAAACAAGAGGGAGAGAACAATTTTGATTAGCAACATTTTTTTTCTGATCCAAGTTAGGCTGTTTTATTTAATCCTACAATGCTTTAGTGCAAGTACATGCATGGTCTCTGAACTACAGAACATCAATGGAGGCCATTTATAAGGAAAATGTTTGACCTTACAGTTCTCTGCAGATCATTTCAATTGGAAGAATGGTCCTACTTAGATTTTCCCACATACTTAACTTTCTGCTGCTGAGTATTTGAAATGGGGATCTCACTCTGCTCACGGCAACAATTTTCTAGAGCAATTACCCAGAGTTGTCAAGACACTGTTTCATTAAATCTGAGCCCTGGGAGAGGGTTCTCCTCTCCATAACCATCAAGAGAGAACTCAAGCACTACTGTCAGCTTGAGTAAAAAAGCACCATCTTCCAAATAGGCAGCAATTCAGACAGATCAGTATCTGTCTTTGAACATCTCTGGTCAGCAAATTACTTCATTAAATCATTTTTCTGAAGTTACTTACCATGCTCTATTGACTACATATGATATTAAGCATTTTCAATCTTATCATTTGAATTAAGCACAAAAACTAATGCATGTGATATAAAATTTCAATTAAAAAAAAAAGAATTGCAATTATAAAAATTAGTCCTAGAAAGAAAAAGGCAGCACTTACCAATTTTGGGACAGGATTACAAGAAGCAATAATCATTCATTGGTGAGTTAAATTCATGAAACCTGGAAGAAGATAAACTGAATTTCTGTTCTCAAATTTCTCCTTTTATGAACTGAAGATTAATATCTTGTTTTACCGCATTTGAAATATTTATATTTCATTTGTCATTGACAAATCTCCCTTCATTTCACAAAATATATTTTTCTGAATTTAAGACTAAGAAACAAAACTGAGCTACGAAATTTAGCTTGTTATTTATACATACAAAAGGATGCTAAATACTGAAAAAAAAAAAAAAAAAAAAAAAAAAAAAAAAAAAGGAGGACATAGCAACTCCAGAGTCTTTCATCTTCTACTGTTTGTATCTCCTTCCCTTCACAGAGAGGAGGTGTTTTACATATTGTAGTAGAATAGGAGATAATACTCTACAGGTTTTAAAATTGCAGGTTTTGTTTTCTTTTTTACATTCATTGTCTGATTTTTGCCTATGTAAATTGGCAGAACATTAGGCTGATCGTTGTTCATTCTGAAACATCTTATGGAAACCCAAACTACAGTTCTGCACCTGTCCTCCTGTCTCCTTTACTTTTTAGTCAGATGTTTCTAGTGTGAAACTTCAACTCTAGTCATTTATGCAGCAAGACCCACAACAGGGAACATAATGAATACACAAGAGGATAAAGATCCAACTTCAAAGTAACCCAAACAACCAAAAGCAGCAGGGGCTGAAGGCAACAAAAGCATTTGAATAATATGAAATGTATCCTCTGCCTTCACTTACTGCTCTGAGAAAATGAACTCCAAGGACAAAATTAAAAATATAAAATTAAAAATATAACTGTTTTCTGCAGTCATGTAACCAAATAATATAAGACAAATTTTTAAGGCATATTTATTTGTGATCCCTCTTAATATGGTTTCATTTTCTTACCATACACTTTTTTTGTGTATGCTTCTTGTCCTTTTTGATGGAGGCATACAGTAGAGAAACATGCATTTGAGTATAAATGCAGAATGTTCAACATTTGAAAACAATAAATCACCTCTAACATTACAACACATAGCAGGAGAGCAGTAGTCTGCATTCCAGAATAGTAGACTAATATTGGCCCCTTTCCTAGTCAGTCACTTCATTCTCCCCTCTTTTTTTCAGGTGTTCTTGGAACACAGGGAAGTAACCAAGACAGCTAACAAAGAGAAGCACATGCAGAAGAAGACATGTATTGTACAAGTTATCTTATTTATGAAGTAACAGTTATGTATATATATATATAATAGACTAACCTAAGCTGTGTCATCAACCCTTACAGCAATCAGTGTTAGTGTCAGTGTTGAAGAAAAAAGAATGTAAGGTCTACATAAGGTGTGCAGAGTTGAAGGAAATGTGGCAATTACAGTGGTCAAAATCTGAGGGAAATAATAAAATATGCATGCATGTAAGCATGTGATATGTAATGAATAGGAAAAACTGGTTTTATCTAGGTGATCTGGAAAATTAAAGCAGAGAATGTTGGTATGAAAATCAAGTAAAATTACAATAAAATCATAATAAGAAAATAAGTTAGTCAAACTTGAGTAGTAAACTTTTACTCAGCACTGGCAGAAGATGAGATCCCAGCAAAACACCAAAAAGTCAACAAGGTTATGTGATTTCCCAGATGCTGACCAAGCACTATTCAAGAACACATTCAGCCAGATGTGATTCCTATGTATTAAGCAACCCAGAAACTATCTGTTTTTCAGCACATTGTCCAGTCTATTTTTCAACCTGTGTAAACTCTGAGCCTCCATGACTCTCTCAGCTAGTTATCATGTGAAGAACCACATCCGGTTTATTTTTTTAATTTCACCCATACATGTACTAGGTTCATGTGATGTCCCTTACTTTTTGTACTGGAAATTACAGTAAATAATTTATCCCTTTCCACCTTATCATCATTGCTGGTAACTGTATAGATTGCTACTCTATTCCCTCACTCCTACCTCAGCTGTCTCACTGAAACAAGTCATGGTTACTATGGATGGAGCTTTGAGAAACCTGATCTAGTGGGAGATGTCCCTGCCCATGTCAGGGGGATTGGAACTAGATGGTCTTTAAGGTCCCTTTCCAACACAAACCATTGTGTGATTCTATGATTCTGCTCTGCTCTTGTAGTTAGCTCCCTAGTTCTATTGAGCTTACCAGAGCTAAGGAGTCTAAGTATGATTTTATCACAAGTCACAGAATGCATGAGGCTGGAAGATACCTTTGGAGATTATCTAGTCCAGCCTCCCTGCTTACAGAAGGGTCAGTTACAGCAGGTTTCTCAGCAAAAAAATCCAGTTGGGTTTAGAAGATCTCCAAGGTTGGATACATGATGACTTCTCTGGGAAGCATGATCAACTGTTCAACATCCTGACAGTAAAGCACCTTTTTTCTTGCATTTTAATGGAATATCATGTATTTCAATTTAAGTCCATTAACTCTTGTCCTGTCACTGCACACCTCTGAGAAACACCTTGCTCCACCTTGTTTACTTCCATCCATGAGGTATTTATAGACATTGACAAGACTTCCCTGAGCCCTGGGGAGCACTTTGATTGGAAAAACAGGCATGAAAGTAAGATTCAAAAAAGAAAACAAAAAAAAACCCACCAAAAAACGAAAACAAAACCAAACAAGAAGCCAACCAAACAAAAACAAATAAACAAACAAACAAACAAACAAAAACCCTGGGTATTTTTCTTGTAAACTAAAGGGGAATAAGAGAAACCTATGAATTCAATAAATAAGTTAAAAAACACTCCAAAGGCCCACCAAAAAAAATTCCAGGAACTTATCTTAGTTTTGCTTAAAATAGCAGTGGTTGCTGGTGTTACGACAACTTATCTGATTCTGGATTTAAATAAGAACAGAAAAGGATTCAGGTTGTTATATATTTTCCATTACAAAAAGGTTATGAATGAGTGTAATATAAAATTTGATTTTCATTCACACTTAAATATCACCTCAGTAGGGTTATTATTGGGGATCATTTCATTATTTACTTTCATGAAGTTTTTCAAAGCTCAAATATGTTTTTATACATACAGTATTTGAACGTCTGTGCTAATAAAAAATCATAATAATAAAAGTAATAATATAATTGCAAAAACAGTACAACCTGAAATCTCAACAAGTAAAATGCAGTCATTAATGTGATTTTAAATGTCTTTAACCCAGTGAATTATTACGGTTTTTTCCTGTATTCATTCAGTAGAGATCTGTTATTCCATAGCAACATAGTCTTAATAACTTTCACATCAATAATGGCGGTAAATCTAGAGTGAATATAGCATCTGCAGAACCAGATTTTTAGCAGTGTAAAGGACGGGCTGCATTTCTGTGGATATGGAAATCTTATGGTTAAGGCAAGAATGTTTTGAAGGTAGACTCTAGAACAATATTGTTATTAAACTATTGAGTCATTTATTGGTCTTTGCTTCATTATGAACTCTGCTTCCAAAACCTTGAGTAAATCCTCAGTAACTGTGACTGTATTTTAATCAGCAAAATTTAGCCAATATCTAAAATAAGTAAAAATCATGGAAGTATAAAATATTCAAACATATCTTTGGGCAGGAGACATAATCTACTGTCATTGCTTTCCAAATCCTTGCTCTTTGACTCACTGTCATTTTTGCAGATCTGTGTTTCATGAATAGCAGTAATTTCAGATTTGTGTGGTAGAGGTTTAAATCCAAATATTAGCAATCTTTTATATTCTGACTCCAAGAGAAACTGTATGAACTTCCCAAGTATTGACACTTTCAGTTTTCTGAAAGATTTTTCCTTTCTTCCCTGAAATTCCCTTCAGATGTTCTGTTATATATTTGTCTTCAATTCTGTATGTTTATGATGTAACTTTAATAGTTGACTTTCCTTAGATACTTCTACTCTTAGCTGTACCTTTTACACTTATCTCTTTATTTCAGCACCAGTAGTGTACGTCATAAATATTTAACTTAAAAAGTGGAATTTTTTGTGCCAGTGAAGTATTTAAATTACCTAATATGCAGAAAGTGTTTTACAGAATGTTGTGATTTGCACGGGATGCACTGTTTGGACATTTGAGATGGTGTTAAGTGTGTATGTACTAGTAGCTAGTTTTGGAAATTAAAATAAAAGCATTCTCTCAATTCTGTGCCTTTTATACATTTTCTTAGCTTCTTGACACGCTGATAGCATTTGAGGTTTTGGCAGAAAGAGAGACATCCACTTTAATATCTTGACTGTGCAAGGGTTTGTAAAGATTATTTTTTTTTTAAGATATAGTGTGTAAAACCAGAAGTAATTAACTGATACAATTTGCATGTGCATTGGGGCTCCCTAATCCTACTGACTTCATGTCATCTCAGATGCCTTGACATATTTTAATTCTTGTAAATTTCATATTTCTCTAATTATCTTTTAAAAAATAAAATTTTAAAAACCTGACAAGCACCTTCTAGAAAGGGAGTGAAAGAACAAAGAATTAAACAAAAATTTCCAGAATCCTAGGTTTTGAATAAATGAAAAGCAATTCCTTTCCTTAGTTCTACAGAACTTCTTACAAAAAAATACCCCTATTATATTAAAATTGTTTGATCACTCTTCAAAAACAGTCTTAAAATATTTTAATTCTTTTTTCCTCTCTAAAATCTTCCTGGATGTGTATAAATTAGGTCATAGCAACATCTCAGCTACAAATATTTTAAATTTCAAAAGTATACACTTGATATTCAATTTGGTATTAATTTTATATACAGCCACTGACTGTCACATACAGATTGTGTGTAGCTGCATGTTAAAAATCACATTTTCTGTCCACATATTTTGGCAGTCAGAGTCACATATAGTCTCTCCAGTTAAGAACAAATGCCTGCCTACTCAAGACAACTAATGTTCAGCCAGTATGTGCTACAAATACAGAGAATTTCCTCAGGAGCAAACATGCCTCATGGGTTCAAAAAGTCAAACACTGCCCTCACTTATGTTGATTTTACTACTGAAAGGCATATAAAGGACTAACACAGCTGCCAAGAGCAGAGTTTGGCTACAGGACTGCACATATGAAAATGAGCAGAGTCAGATGTTTGTTTGAGTTGTGGCAACAGGGTAGGAAGCATTGCCATGCACATGCTACGTGAGGAAGTTTTGCTAATTAGGTGTGACTCTTGTATGAATCAAGTCTCAGTTGTTACTAGTAGAAAATAATTTTTTTTTTTTTATCCAGTGCTCTGTTTTAGGCCCACTCTGCAGTATCATATTGCTTTTGATATACTGTCAAGATGTGTGAAAATTTAAAACATAATCTTCCACATGAAAATCTCTATGCTGTCAAATGGGCTCCATCACTTCATCTGCTTCCCTGTCCTGTGAGGGGAGCTTTTATTGGTTTAGTCTGTCTTTGGGAACATAGGATATTTTTCCTTTCAGCAATAAACGCACAAAATTTCCTCTTTGCCATATGCTGTGTCTCTTCCTCAGCACGCTGCTGGTAGAAGCTACGCCAATTGTGCTTTTGATGCAGCCAATTGTATCGAATGATCCAAAACTCATTTATAATATCCACTTTCAAAGTCTCATGGAGACAATTTATACAATGTTGAAATATCTTTACATTTCCCCCAGAGGGTAAAGGGAAACATGTGCATGTTAATATCAAACATGTGAGCTAAGCATATCTGATCGTTATTAATTCTTTAGCTATACAAAAGTTAAGCCATAGACCTGAGGTGAATAAAAGACTTCTGGTTCAAGAAAGACTCAGGCTGACCTTGGCAGTGCCATTAATCATAAGTAGAGCTCAAACAGACTGTATAGCACTGCAGAGACTTTTGAAGGAGAATATAAGGATATATGCACTTTGGGGGCCATAAACCATTGTCTTACAAAATGTCTATGCTTTAGATCATCAGAAAAAGTCACATAAAACAGCTTTGCAAGACATCTTCCAGGACAAAATGCCTTATGCATATCTGAACTTCTGTCACCTGCACAGCTACATTAAGGCATAGATATGTACATAAAGAGTGGACAAAAGTGCTGGTTTATATATTTATTCTGCTTCTGTTTCAATTTTGTCAAGAGCAAAATCAAGAAAGTGTCCAGCCTCAAAAGGTTTTCTAAAAGGTTTTCTGTGAATGTGGCAGTGAAATACAGTGATATGCTGAACTGTAGCAGATGATCAATGGTAAAAACCCTATATTTATATATTCTTATGGTGCCTACAGAGTAACAATCTAACTGCAAAGAAAACTGGTGTGGAGTTCTTTACATGTGCTTCTTTAGTGATATTTACAGTGGAAAAGGTATCTTGGTACTAAAATATAATAATAGTCTTCAAAAACCCCCTCCATTTTTACGTTCTAATAATAGCCTTATTTCAAAAAAAGAGGGAGACACAAGGGAAATTTCCTTCACATCAAGGAATAACTGCTTTCATCTTTTTATTATTTTGGAAAAATGTAGTATTTGTATGAACATTTTAAATATTCATTGATGTATGCTAAGATCTTGTCCTTTTTAATTTGGGCTTTACATCTTCGGAGTGAGCAATAGCATTTTAAATTTAAATTTTCAGTGAAATTTTGGAAGAGGAAATATGATGTCTCGACATACTGTTTTCTTTTAAAAAAAGACAACAAACAACCCCCAAACACAATGTACACACCCCCCTCCTCCCCCACAGTTCTAGTCATTAGATACTCCAGGACGTGATGTCCATTTTTTTCTAAAAGAAGTCAGCATGTTGCTATTGCTTCTTGTCTTAAAGTTCGTGTCTCATTTACAATTCAGCTTTGTAACACCATCACAGCAGACAGTTTACTACTTAAATGATAAAAGTTTCAATAGGCACTTTAGTGGAATTACGAAAAAGCTACCACTCTTCCACCGTGATGCCAGAAAGCTACCTTCTTCCTATGTCAGGTCAGTAAACTGCACCTTGTAGGCCTGAGCTTGTCTCAGTGTAATTCCGGAGTAACAAAATAACAACAACAAAAACCTGTGTATGTTACAGGATTTATCATTCTTTCGCAAATCAAACCTAGACTGACGGTATGATAAATGTAGTAACTTGCTGGAAATAATTGCTGTCTTTTATAATCAAATTGTGTCTTATATAAAGCTTAGGTTTATCTTTTAAAATTGTTGTTGGTTTGCTTTTCTTTTTGTTTCACTGTTGTAGTCATACTTAAGTGACTTTGTCAGGGTTATAATTTTCTTCTCCAAACATATCTGCCAAGATCTTAAAGCGAGGTCCCCAGTCACTCAGATAGTCGTAATCCTGATCTGCCTCTGTAGTGAGGGAGTCTATAGAGCTGAGAGACTCTGCAACAGAACCGTTTCCTTCATAAGCATAGGTTGCCAAGGAGTCATAAGGGGGTGCAGATGGATCTACATCATTTTCCTGCAGCCTTTGATTAATGAAATCTCTTATGTCTGTGTTATCTTCCGCTGGTGGTCTGTGGCGCGTGAAACGCAAGGTATCTGGTTTTATGTCCCTGCGTATTTTGTTATCTTCAATCACTTTGGGATTCCTCAGGGCACCTATGTCAAAAGCCTGGGTGTCTTCTTCTCCACCTCCTTCATCATCATAATGGATAACATTATCTCTGATGTCTTCTTTAGAGGTCATCAGGGTGTCCTTTTTCTTCTGCCTCCGCAGTGCTACATACAGTACCACAATGACTGTAATGAGAGACAACTGAAGTTAAGACATGCACAGAAATAATTTAACACTCTGATGACACATCATTATACCTTTCTTTGAAAGTCACAAGCAATCAAAGGAATTTTTGTCCTTAGAAAAGAGCAGTACTTAGCAGTGCACCATCCAAGGAAAAATTATTTGCTCTTTGACATATGAATCTAACTTTCCTAAGTGCTTGCTGTACCACTGGAGAAAGTACCAAATAATTTTCCTGCTGGCTTGCTTTCCAAACAAATAGAATTGAACAGGACTTCAGGTTTTTAGTTCAGAGAGAAAGAAATATGATTTTTTTTAAAAAAAATATTTTCCATAGCAAAATAGAGAAAAAAATCCTAAATTTACACTTTAAAGACAAGAATAAAAAACTTAAACCAAAGCCCCAACACACAGAGTATTACAGAAAAAAAATAATAATAATTTGAATAATTTCAAATTTGGAATTTTTGAAATACAGAAAAAATAATTCTACTTTAGCTTTTTATGTAATAAATTTTGGCCAGGGATCTGCCTCAAAAAATTACATGTTATAAGGTTCTGGAGAGAAGAGGGGTCCAGGAGAGCTTGTTGATTTTCAAGCATCCTTCCTCTAAACTCAATAGTGGTCCAACCTGAGGAGCAGGAAATCAAGAAAAGGCAGCAGGAGGCTTGCATTGATGAATAAGAAGCTTAGGAAAGACAAAGCCTGCATGGTACTGTCTCAGAAGGGACATTAAGGGCAACAAGAAGGTCTTTTACAAGTAAGACAGAAAACAAAGGGTAGAAAGGTAGAGTAAATGTGGGCCCACTGCTGAACAGGGCAGGGGAGCTGCTGCCAAATGACACAGAAAAGACCAACCTAGTCAGCAGCTTCTTTGACTCTGTCTTTTTTTGTAAAGTTGTCCTTCAATAATTCCATGTCTCTGAGACCAGAGGGAAGGTCTGGAGTAAGAAAGAATTATCCTTGGTGGAAGAGCATCAGTACTTGAACAAACTGGACACACAAGTGCAAGGGATATGGTGAGATATACACATGAATGATGAGGAAGGTGGCTGCTATCATTGTGAGGTTGTTTGTGGTACTTTTTGAAAGATCATGGGGACTGGGATAGGTTTCTGAGAACTGGAGAAAGTGCCACTCCCATCTTCAAGTAGGGTAAGAATGAGCTAGGGAACTAGCGTCCTAGCGACAGTCTCACCTTGATTTTTAGGAAAGTGATGGACAAAATAATTCTGGAAACTAAGAAGGGCCAGAAGAGTAGCAAGCATGGAGTTATGAAGGTGAAATAGTGCTTAACTCACTTGATGGCCTTCTACAATGAGGTGTCTGGTTGATAAAGGGAGAAAGGTGCAATGATTTTATTCTAACTTTAGCAAAGATTTTCATATTACCTTTCATAACAATCTTCTTGGAAAACCTTAGAAAATGTGGACTATGCAAAGGTGGATTGCAAAGCTGACAAACTGCGAGACTGTAAAGGTTGTAAGCAACATTTCAAAGATCAGATGGAGGTCAGTCACTAATAAAGTACCACAGGACTTGGTACTGGACTACATTTGTTTAATATTTTCATAAATAGCCTGGATGGTGGGATTGAGTACACCCTCAGCAATCTTTAAGACAATAAAAGAGAGTGATTGTGCCACTGTTCAAAGGGATCTCATCAGGCTGAGGGAGTGGACCAAAAGGAACTCCATATTGTTCAACAAATAGAAATTCCAAGTCCCTCACACAGAGAGGAGTAACAGCATACTGTAGATGCTATTGGCCAGCTGACCGGAAAACAGCTAGATAGATGAAGCCTTGTGATCCTGCTGGACAAGTTCACCATGAACTGTCAATGTGCCCTTCTGTCAAAGAAGATCAAGAGCTTTCAGAACTGCATTAGGAGAAACATTGCTAGCAGGCCTAGTGAGATGGTCATTGCCCTCTGCTCAGCTCTGCTTATGCACACTTGGAGTTCTGGGCCCAGTTCTGGGCTCCTCATTACAAGACAAACATGGACTGCCTGAAGTGAGTCCAATGTAGAATCACAAAGATGATTAAGGGATGGGAACATCTGCCACACAAGGAGAGGCTAAGAGAGCCAGGTCTGCTCATTACGGAGAAGGTGCAGGGGGAACTTATCAATGTGAGCTAGTACCTGATGGATGGAAGTACAGACAGAGACAGGCTTTTCTGAGGGGCATCCTGTTACAGGACAAGAGGCAAAGGGCATAAACTGAAATGCAGAAAATTCCATTAAAATGTAAGGAAAAAAGGCTTCTTTATCACCAGGATGTCAAGCAGCGGAATATATTGCCCAGAGAAGTTGTGGGATATCCATCCTGCTCTAACTGGAATTGTGGCAAAGGAGACAGCATTCTTGCTTCAAAAAAACTGATGTAAGTTATTTTGTTTAGTTGGTTGTTTGGTTTTGTTTTAAATTCTTCAGAATGAGTGTATTTGTGAATTTAGCTGCTACTTCATGGGAAGTATGACCATTCTTGTTCTGATTTGAACAAAGTATTTTTCTCACAACATAATTTTTTGACACAGAGCAGAAATCCTGACTTTTGCCCACTCTTACTAAGAAGATATTTATGTAACCCTGAGCCTTTAGTAATTTACTTAAGTGGCACCTGCATCATCCGAATGCAATGAGATATCCACATGTTATATTCTGTATCAGGAGCTATTTTTGGATACCCATTAGACTATCATGGAACCTTGGAGGCCACTAACAAGGCATAGGCCATCATATGTAGACTGATTTCTGCAGCCCCCATTGTGCCTGTGTAAGTTATAAACTTGGATTTATTTCATTAGCAGTTGATTAAGGCTATATTGCAAGTAAGATGCACATGAGTACTAACTGGTTTGGATATGCTGTAAATAAGGAAGTATTTAAGTATAAAGTAGAACAAATTACAATACTACCTTATGAAATCCATGTCTGCCTAAAATTAAAAAAAAAAAAATGTCCTGTGAAGCCTTATATGAATGTGGCCAGCAGCAGACTATGGTACAATTATTTTCTCCTCTTCCATTTCTTCATTCTTTTGCTTAACTGGGTATGAAGAATTAAATAAGGGCTCTTACTATGTCCTTATTCCTGTTACTGTCAGTAGGATTTTCCTACCTTAGTAATAATCTAAAAAAAAAAAAAAAAAATCTTTCAAGAAAGACATTTAAAATAATTTCAAAGAAAAAATTATTTGGGTTCCACTGAAAACTGATTCTCTTAATGCATTAAGAGAAATTGCATGGATTAGCAGACTCATGGTCATGATCTTTGCTATGGAATATTCTCCTAGAAATAAACTACTACACATTTTCCATGGCTTTTGTTAAAAACTAGGAGTAACTAGTTTTTTTATTAGTTTTATTTATTACTAGAATAATCAGAGTAAAGCACTTTGTAGTGTTTCATGAGAACTAACCTAGAAGTATAACAATACACAATAAGATTGCAATCAGAGCTCCTGTGCTGAGGCCGACTGGTAAGAAGATTGCTTCCACATTGCAGGACTGGATGGTGCCATCAGAATCACATCTGCAAACACGGATAGTCAAAGTGTTTGTGCTGCTCTGGACAGGGTAACTGCTGTCTTCTATTACTACTGGAAGAAAGTACAGCTCTTGCTGCCTTCTGCTGTAGCCATTTCTCCTGGTTTCAATCCCTGCTGTGTTGTCTGCAAAACAGAGTCATTAGCAGATTTTTATTGTGTACTTCATTTCATATTGTAGCTTGTATCACCTTCAGTAATAGGCTGGTATTTCATATTTGAAACTTGGTGAATTACATGCATTATGTAATTGCCATGCTTTGCCATTACAGGATTGTATTGTATTCCATCTGGTACAGTTTTTTGCAGAGCCTTAAACAATATACTTTTTCTTGTAAACCTTTTAAGACCTAAAATTTCAAATAAAATAAAAATAACTTAGAGAAACCCAAACAAAACATTACAAGTATGATTTTGAAGACTTATATTCCTTATATTCCAAGACTGTGGTCCAAAGGATTTTGGTTGCATATGAATTTAGAATCATGTCTCTATCAACTAATTAATTTCCTTAAAAATACAAATATACATGGACAATATGCAATTATTTTAGCTTTCCTGCACCATTAAAAATAACTAAAGAAATGAACTGGGTACTTGAAAATCAGTACAGGTTCCATCAATTAGTCCACTTCTAGACTTTGTCATTTCTTCGCAGTTAGTTATTGCTGCTTTTCTAGAGTCAAGCAAAGTAGCAAGGAAATGAAATAAAGATTAAAAGAATTAGATTTTAAAAAAATAATTTAGCAAGGAATTAATGAGATGACAGAACTAAATGAAAGTAACCTGCTGCAACTACCAGTTTTCCATCTAACCCATATTCTTTATTATATTTTTTACGAGAGAACACACAATGGTTTTCATGCCTGAGAGGTTTGTTATGAGGTAGAAGGTTTAGGGGCTCTGAATTTCACACTCAGATACTGGTATGGAGTTCTGATTAAGAACTAAAAGAAGGAACACTAAATATCCAAAATTAAGTATGTTATGATCAGACATCATCAACAAGGTGCATAGCTAAAAAATGCTTCAGACATCTCCTTTTTATTAAACTCAGACATGGACAGGTCAAGCCCAGTTACACTTAGTTTTGAAAAGGAAAAATGTCTCAGAATAGTTTGAATCAAACCAGCTTCCATCTTAAGCTTTTTCTTTCTCTCTATGATTAATTAAGAACTAATTTGACGACATTCAATTTAGTCTTTTTTATTATTTTTTCCACATTTCTATTATTAGAATTATTTATATTCTTTTATTTTTGCTTCTAACTGAATCACTGAAGATCACTTTAATTTCTTACAATGCATCTAAATGACTTTCTATCCTTATTTAAGAAGACTCAATCAGATCAGCCTCTTAACTCCTTACTTTTGAGCAGTTTTTGTGGCTCTTTTATGACCCCTTTCAATTGTTCACAGCTCTTTTGAGAATATGAACATAGGCAGGTGTTAGAACTCTACACAAATGAGCCTAGAGAAGCTGAGATAGTTTCTGGTTCTTCACTCTGTTTGCAATAATTTAATTTATAGGATATGTGTGAGAAAAGGAAATTCTGTCTCTTGAATGAGCAATGGAGTGTACTCTACATGGAAGTTGCCCTTCAGAGAGTAGAGTGAGGCCAGCAAAGCAGAAAGAGGGAGATCTGCAGTTCCCTTTGGAAGCATTCCAGCTCTGCCAGGGCATCACTTCTGTTAACACAGGGGATTGATCTCAGTGCTGCTGAAAGGCAACCTTGAGCTTCAGTCTCACTCCGGTCATCATGAAGTTATGTTCTGACGTGTGGGGACATGTTTCTCTTGGGTGAAGCACAAGAAAGTTACACCTGCTGAAGTATCAGACCACCCATGATTTTCAGTTGTATAGAATAGCTTGGGAATTAGGGGTTCTTGATTATTTAAAAATTTCAAATGCCACCTTTTTTGTAAAAGCATTATTGTACCACAGTGAATAATACTGTGTCCTCAAAAAATAGAAAAAAAAATTGCTTTTACAAAGTACCTGCTTGTTACTAACATAATTGCTAACTTGAAAGAAAACAGTAATTGTTTTTAAAAGGTTTTCATAGTGAAGAAAAGGTTGTGTTATTACACCTCTAAACTCTTCACAAAGAAGACCTTCCTCCACCTTTTTGGCAAACTAAAGACAGAAGCCATTGCAAGACAGGGTTTTTGTTTGGACAGTTCTTTTTTTAATACTTTGTAAATCACTGATAACAAAAAAAAAAAAATTAATGTGTTTTTTTTTGTTCCTTGCATTGTAACAAATAGCATACTTCTTTCCTTTTTTTTAAGTGTTAAGAAATGCTTTTAAAAGTCTGTATCTTGGTGGTTTCCACTTTTTATTGGAATAATGCACCTGTACAGTAGTGAAGCTTCATTAACAGATTACCGAGATCCAAAGTCATCTCAGTGTCAACATTACTGGTTTAAACAGGGAAATTTAATTATCTAATAATATTTGAACAGTTTGCTTGCCAAACTCATATGCTAAGCACACTTTAGAAAAGCAGTAATTACTGTATAGACTTACTAAGTTTAAAGATTCTTTTGATTAATTAAATCAGTTCAAATTACCTGAGAAGGCTTCTATTTAAGGCAAAAGTTTGTAATTATTTGAAAAAATATAAAAACCTTGGTGAAGTTAAAGGATATTTTAGGAAACATGGCACTAAAAAAAGAAGTTAAATCTCTTACTTTAAAGAAAATTTTACCAAAGAAAAAAATAAAGATATTTAGAAATACATAGTATTTATGCTATAACTATTTATGTTATAATTTCTATGTAATTCTGAAGATTCTACCCATGTGGGCCTTGAAATATGTTCCAGAGAGGAGTAATGCCCTAACCTTCAAAGAACAGAAGTAAAGCACTTGAGTTTGCTGTAAAGTTGTCCTTCATATTGATTGAGCTATCTGTCTCAAGAAAACTGTTTGAATGTCCTTTGATAAAATGATTTAGATCTACATAGTTTTGGGTTTATAAGATACTATTATTCATGGCTACAGTATTATGGAGGTTTCACTATATTTTCTATTTACAAATACTTAAGTGAAATTCCTTGCTCTTCTGTTCAATCTTTTTAGCTATCTATGACACACAATCCTAAAAGTCACTATTAGGTTTGGGAATAAACTGTTTTCATTGTATCAGGTTCCCAGGAGAGCTATACATAAAAAGAAGCACAGTTTTGTTTTTCAAATTTATTTCTTCCTGGAGTTTCTTCAGAATTAGTAGTTGTTATCTTACATTGTTTGCTTTAGTTTTCTATTACATAACAATGTCAATAGTGCACATCTTCAGAAGTTATATGGGCCATATATATAATTTAAATACATTATTTAAATACATATTTTTTAAGACTAAAAAAAAAAGCTTTCTCAATTTTATTTCAATTGATGTATTATTCATTTTTAGTACTTTTAAAGGCTTAGGTCATTTATTTCATAAGAAAGTAACCTTTACCTCACAATCGATGTAACCTCAAATTTAAATTGAAAACAGAAATTTAAAAAAATGAAGAATTATATACTTTTTTAGATAGTGATACTCATAACCTGTACAGTCAAAGGTTTTTGAACTTTGTTGTTAAGTGTTCTTTCTTTGGAGTGTAATGTAAATCTTTTTATATTAAATGCTAATCACAGTTATTTAAAGATCATCTAATAGCTGAAATACTTCTTTTTTCTCTTATTTGATTAAAGTGGTTAGTAGTGAAAATTTACTACAATTTATTGTTTTTTAGTCTATTCACAAGACTATAGCCTTGAAGATGCTTACAGTAGAAAAAGAAAAGATTCTTTTTGTCTTGGTTTGTTTTTTCTTTGTCATCTAACTGAAGAGTTCAAGTTAATAAGAAAAAAAAATTCCTTTATGACAAAAATTGGAAGAAAAATCAAGGATGTTGGTTGTATAAATCTCCAAGTTACTAAGGGCGTTGTACTTCAGCAGCACTGTACATGTTTAGAACTCACTCTTCTTCAGGACTACGTATCCTCAAGAAAGCACAATATTTGGGTACTTTGAAAATGGTTAGCAAAGTCATAGTATTTAAACAAGACAGCAATAGTGCCTTGTTTAAAGGTATACCTGCATTGGCACAGGGATTCTTCCTGAGATACTGAATGATAAAAAGAAGAAAATAAAACAGGTAGCAGTGATTTTGAAGGCTTGTAGGGAAATCTCAGCCTTTGGTGTTCTGACAATTCCTGCTCCTAAAAATAAGAAAAGGTGCAAGACCTGAATTTATATTAATGAAAGTCCCAGAGAGTTTAGCAATTAGAAATGTCAAAGAAAAATGTTAGGTCTGTAGACACAACTGTAATTGAAAGTACACATATTTGTCATTGTAACTACAGTCTGCTGCTCTGAAAGAGAGATATGGGTATCCAACTTACTTCTGTAGTCATGGACTGTGAAGTTTGGTTTGTTGGAAGCCTCAGATGACAGTTTGAAGGAAAACCTTTGTCCAGCTGGTGATAAATCTTTATCTGCAGCAGTGATGGTCTGTATCACCTAAAACCAGATTAATTCTGAAGTCAGTTCGCTTTTCTAAAAGAACCAGATTTGTAGAAGTGCAAAGTGAACATCAAATGAAACAGTTGAAATTGAAATCTTGCTGGATTACTCTCATTCCCTTAATACACTGGATAGTGGAGGCAAGAAGTCTGAATTCTATAACCACCAGAGAACTCAGAAGGTCTTCTTTTGACATATCTAATGAAAATCAGAAAGATTTACTGTATATTCATGCTATTTAATATTTATTGTTTATATTAAAATGCTAGTGATGGCTTTTGGTTGAATGGTTATGCTTCACTTTATCTGCTACTACTTCTGTCACAGTTACAACCCTTTAAGAAAATGATTCTTTCTCCTCTTATAGCTATTAAATGCACAGTAAAGGGTGCCTTAGGCCCATATAATTGGAGAAAAAAAAAAAAAAAAAAGAAGAAAACAAAACAAAACAAAACAAAACAAAACAAACTGTAAATAGACCATAAAAGTCAGCAAACAGAATTCCAATATGTATTTCCAACACAGACATTTTGTTTCTAGAATAATTCTGACCACAATGAAATTTTTAAACCCAGAAATTTCTACCACTATAAATAATAAGGAAAGAAAAAGCAAAAGAACAAGCATTACAAATTTGAAATACCTGTCCTGGCTTGGCATTTTCACATACAGATGTCTCATATGGAACCGAAATTTCTGGAGGAAACTCGTTGACATCCAAAACATTTATTATAACATTTACTTTGCTGGTTAATAGTGGGTTACCTGTAAATAATTTTAGAAGAAAAGTGTTATGTTTGTTATCATCACCAGTCTCATATGCTGTTATAAACTTGTGACCTCAGTACTGTGACTACCAAAAGCCCTTGACTTCCATTTATCTCTGATTTGAACTAAGGAGAAGACAGAACCACACTTCTTATCAGTTAGTACCAGACCTTGATCCATTACTCTTCATAGGTTAAGGAATCAATCAGCTTGATTATCTTGAGCATAAATGGAAAAAAAAAAAAGTCAAGTTATACCTATTATCAAGGATGCAAACTTTCCTCAGATCACTTTTCATTAAGCCTGTGGAAAATACTTCCAATGATTAAAAATGAATTTTGTTTTTCCACAGATAAATGCAGAAAATCAATGGGTTTTTTTGCCTAACAATTGTTTACATCCTCAAGATATTAAGGAGACAAGCAAATCATACCAATTTAGAAGGTGAAGAAAGAGACAAAAACAAAATCTTGCTGAAAGCTAGATAGTCAGTGTTAAACTTAGCAGTGAAACATGCACAGCTAGCTTTCAACTATTTGCCCATGTTGTGGAAGGTATTTCTTAAACTGCAAAGTGTTTTCAGGCAGCAAATGCTCTTGCGCAGAAATAATGTTAAACAACATATACACCATGTTTCTTTCCACTGTCCTTCTTCTATAGATCATCTTCATCAGTCACTAGACGCATTTTATAAATAAGTTTACTCGCAAATGCAATGTCTGACAAAACAGAGACACTAGTTCAATACAAAGCAGGCAATGTTCTCTTTTGCTTTATGCTGAGACCTTCTGAAAAATAGCAAATACACGAAAAATAGTATAGCTGGTGAGTCAAAAGTGTAATTACTTTACCCTTTTTTGCTTAAGATGAGTGGCAGAAATAGTTAACTAGGGAAAAATCTATGCTATAAACCAGGGTAGCGTAGGAAAAAAAACATGGGACCATGTTCAAGTACAACAGGAGTTGTCTTGAATCTTCAGGAATAAATCATGGAACCATAGAATCATAGAATCACAGAATCATAGAAGCACAGAGTCATGGAATGGCTTGGGTGGGAAGGAACATGAAAGACTATTGAGTTCCAAGCCCCCTGCCACAGGCAGAGACACCTTCCACTAGACCAGATTGCTCAAAGTCCCTTCCAACTTTGTCTTGAATGCTTCCAGGGATGGGGCACCCACAACTCCTCTGGGCAACCTATGCCAGTGCCTTAGCACTCTCACTGTAAAGAATTTCTACCTCATATCCAATCCAAATCTACACTCTTTCTGTTTGAAGCCATTCCCCCTTGTCCTGGCACTGCATACTGCTGTCAAAAGTCCAGCTTTCTTGTAGGCTTCCTTCAGCTACTGCAAGGCCACAATTAGGTCATCCCAGAGTGTTCTCTTCTGCAAAACACAGAGGAGTGTACTCTTCTGTAAAAGCTCAATCGTCTCAGCCTGTCTTCATAGGAGACATGCTCCAGCCCTCTGATCATCTTCATGGCCCTCAATGGACACTTCACTTTATTTGAATTGGGCACTTTCTTTGCAGTTTGTATAATCCTTGGCATCTCTTTCGTTTATAACTAACACAGCAAGGGGCAAAGTCTCTTCACTTTGTCACTGCAGAAAATTTGCATGATTTCCTCCTTAGTCTTAGGAACTACTAAATGCAGTAGTAGTTTCAGGAGACCTCTGTCAAAACCAAAGGTATTCCCCAATTATTTCCTAGTTACATAGGACTAGCTGCAAGATGAATTTTATTTCACCTATTTACAAGTAGTAGATAAACTGACCATTCTATAAACTCAGCTTGGAATCTAGAAGACAACAAAAGTGCACTATCCAGATTACACATTTGTAGTCCCTACCTATGGATTTAATGGAGAAATATTTAATATTTAATAGAGAAAATATATCATGACATATCTGAATTCTCATTCCTTTCCAATTCAACATCATCCCTAATTGCAGAATCTGTCTGTGGAGAAAAGCATTGTGCAGTACAATCAAAGGCACAGTTTGATCTAGCAACTAGGAATTAGGCACTGATTCTTTAAGTGCCTGAAGAGCTGGAAGAAATCTAGATCACTTGTTCACAGTTGAATTAGTTCCTTTGTATACTAGGAAATTAAAAAAAAAAAATACTAAGAAGTTTTGTGGTTTTTTTTTTGGTGTTTTTTTTGTTTTTTTTTTTTTTGTTTTTTTTTTTTTTTTTTTGTTTTTTTTTTTTTTTTTTTTTTCAGTAGCGGGCAGGACCCCTATAGAGAGATCAGAAAATCCCTGAACAGGTCAAATTCACACAGCTACTGGGAGAAAAAATCTGGCCTAAAACTTTCCTCCTAGCAGTACTCACTGAAAAAGACACCAACTCACATGAAGTAATTCAGGTTTTGGTTTAGATCTTTTTTGTGTGTGTGTGTGTGTTCATTTTAAGGTACAACGCTGAGGAACAGAGGTACGGGAGACATTCTTCAAACAGATTAGAGATTAATGCATCACCACCAAAATACAGGCATAGATGTTCATATCCTTTTAGGAATATGTTTCCAATGCCTTTCCAATAAAACAGTGAATGTATTCAAAATTTATGCACCATGTACATGGAAATATCAGATGTTTCTGATCATTTGTTAGACATGTCAGTTCCTTTAAGAAGCCTTTTAGGTCATATTTTTGTTAAGTACCTTGTATAAATTACTTTTTTATGCTTTTTACAGCAGTTTAGGTAGTATGTGACCTATATTTTAAAAATTACCAAAAGGATGGCTTTTCTCCCTCAAAATCATAACAGGAAAGCATGGTCTAGAAATATACATGAACATGAGTACACTTTTTACATTTATTTCTCACTGATGGTATCTGATTTATTTTCTCTGGTTCTTTGAAAGATGTATTAGAGGCCAAAATCTTCTCTTCCTAAGTATTTCAGCAAAGTAGAATTTTACCTTGCATAAACGGTCTGGAAAAGTCAGATATGAAAGTAAACAGAATTACCAGAGCTTAAGATGAACCTATTTCAGGATTTCATTTTGTTTATATGATTTTCTTTCTGGTTTGCACTGACATCACTTTAACTACTTGTGCATATAAATGAAGACTGGGAGAAGACTGTGAACAGCTTTGAATTCTTATGTAATACCAAAGACCTGTAATACTTGATGTCAACAAGCATGAAGAATTGCATTTAAAATACTACTTTGAAGACTTGACCTCCATTTTCTCTGGTTTCTGATTGTTGTTTCTCTCAAAATCAAGTCTTTATGAACTCTGTGAACACAATAGTGACGTACATGCTGGTATCAGTGAGTGAGTCACTAAAAACATCTTCTTGTGCCATTTAAACCAAGATTGCACAGATGAGAAAAACTGGTTAAATCATGAGCCTAGAAATTAAGAAACTGATTTCATGTTTCAATTCCACCTGCAAGATATAGGAAAATTAATCAGCTTTGTTAATTTATTTTATCAACTTAATTAATTAATTTACTTCATATTTTCTTGTTTTTTCTGTCTCTAAAACAGTGACCATCCTGCTTCTTTTTTTTTGCTTAATTACCATACTTTTTCGACATCTTAATGGTTCAAAGCTGTTACAAAAATAGAAAATATGTGACAGTCTTTGAATAACGAAATTGTGAAAATCCAAAGTATCTGAGAAAATAGATACTGACTATTGAGAAGAACTGCTGATTCCTTAATCCCAGTTATGGTATGCAGGAGAAGATTGACTCCACCTTGAGATGTAAGGTGAGGTTTCTCTAACATTCTCAAAATTTGACAGCTAGACATAACTGGGTTGGGAAAATGGTTTGGACAGAAAGGATTCTTACTTTATTTTTACCCTTAAATTATGCCTTGAGGACAGGAAAGTAGAAGCTCTTATGCATTTTATCTATCTCTTTTTTTATAAAATAGAAGAAACATTTCCATACTACATAATTAGGCAGCATATGGACAAATTTTGAACACTGGGCTGTGATTTTTTTATGCCATTATGCTCTTATGGCAGCACTTGGTACAGTTTTGGCCTAGGGTAACCAGCGGTCTTGTGGATAATTCACATGCATATGCTGGGGAATTAGTAAGGGCAGGGACTGCTCTTAAAGGATTGATTTACATGTGGGGACTCTGGAAGGTGAGAAGGCATAGAAATAAGCTACTTTATGCTATCCGACCTTTTTGCTTGAAATGAATGAGAGCCATGTTTAATTTATTAGTTTGAATAGGTTCTGTGGCATCAAAAAAGTTCAGGAACAGAAACCATGTTGGCTAATAGGATGTTGAGTTATTCTAAGAATTAAGAAACAAGATAACAATCTACATTGAAATATAGTAATGTAATGAAAAGAAGTACAGAGGAATTGGGAGGTGAATTGAGGGAAAACTGTGTGACTCTGAAACCTCCTCCACCTGCTCAACCACTTTGTTCTATATAAAACCTGAACTTTATACCTATGAACGGGTTAGGGATGTTCTGCATTCAGCTGCCTTCATGTCTGTCTCATCATCAGCATGTCTGCAGAACAATCATCCATCCCCTGCTTAAAAACATCTCCATTCAGAGACAATTCAAGAAAAGGTATTTTACAGAATGACCATTAGGATGTGCCTAAAAAGTAGGGGAGGTGTTGTTGTTATTCTCTCACAATGAGAAAAGAAAATTTTAGCATTGAAGCTTTTAAATAATGTAATCTGACTGCTACGAGTTATGAGTCGGCTTATTCATTCTTATTTTATAAAGATATATTTTATATATATATATATATATATATATATATATATATATATATATATATATATATATATATATATATGCCTTTATAGAGAGATAAGGTCACCAGGAAGTGAAAATACTTCAATAACAATTCTGTCTGTTCCTTTCTGAAGAAAGTTTATGCAACATATTTCAATACTGGCCCACCTTTTTACACAGTCATGTATGTCAAGGCACTTCTCAGTGTGTTTTTCTCCATGATAAGGGATGACAGTTTCAGCTTCTCTGTCAGGACTGGACAGAAATTTTTTATATCAATAATTCTTCAAATACAGCAATTTTCCCTCAATCTTTTTCAATTTTTTTTTCTGTATAACCATTATTTTTTGCTTTTGTGCAGCATGTCATCCCTCAATCCTCCACGTTTCTCTCTACGCTCTTAGTCAGACAATTGCACACAATGCTTTGACAGTTACTATACCTCAAGTCCTCCCAAATTTTGCCACTTACTAGTATAGCAAAGATATGGAAATTGTTGTTAACATTATAGAAAACAGTCAACATATAAATATTTCAGGATATGCTGCAATGAAACACAGATATGTTTTAGGTGCAGATTCTTAACATAGCAATTGATAAAATTGGAGATTTCAAAATATATACTCTTTGATACAGCTCTGCTTAAATGTCATACTGGTATATATATGTCCATAAAAAATAAATTTCACAGTTTTAAAAATCTTTAGTTACTCTTGGAAATAGTAAACAGATTCAAATCAAGTTTACTAAAACCGTTTTCTTACTGGAGGAGAAAAAATTACAAATCTTAAATGCCCTCTGCCCACTACTAAGTCTAAATAGTTAAGCTTTACTGAAACATAGACCTTGATGAGACCTTCTTTCTGCATCTGCCTGCCTTTCAGTTTCTCTGGAAACAAATTAAGGTTCTGCTGGATTTTCTGTGGATATACACCAGCATAAATATCTCCATGAACTCAACCACTTCTGACGGTTTAGGCTTTTCTGTCAGTGTACATCTTTTCCAATCCATGGATAAAATTCAAGTGTTCATTTACTGGTGTTTTCTTTATATTTTCAGGTTCCAAGGAGTGAGCCCATGGTTCTTCTTAAGATAACTACAACGGAGAATTTTGTATTTTATCTGAAATAATATATATAATCTCTGCTTCCAAAATCTCCCTCTTCCTGTTAGTAGCATGTATTAACTTTAGAAGACTCAGCCAAGAAATACATTGAGAAAAACATGTTCCGTGCTACAGAAACTTGCCTTTTCCACCACATAAACAACATAGAATTAATAAGAAATACAGCAGAACCCTCTTTTACAGCCTGTTGATGTCAACAGAAAGAATTCTATGGCCTTTACACAACTGCTGAGTGACCAAAAGACTTGTACTCAAAGCGTGAGATAACACCTGAGAGATGCAGTTTGACAAGATCATGAATGAGAAATGCAACACATAAGGATGGCAATGAAGAAAGTTGCGGGTACATGACATACTGGAAGAAAGGACTTCTTATTAAAAAAAGAAAAAAGAAAGAAAGCTATGCAGAAGACACAAAGACAAGAAATTAAATTATCCCACCACAAATCATATAGGAAAAGAAAAGAAGGGGTTAGGAATTTAATTTTGGACAGAGAGAAGAGACAAAAGCAGAGATACAGCACACAGATTAGTTCATTTAAGGCACTAAATCTTAATTTTAGAGTACTCTTTATCTGAGTATCAAATGATTAAATTTTTCTACCTTCAAAAAGCACATTGGCAGACTTGTTATTTGACTAATCTAATTTCAATTGAAGT
Organism: Chamaea fasciata; assembly: GCF_029207755.1. Taxonomy (NCBI): domain Eukaryota; kingdom Metazoa; phylum Chordata; class Aves; order Passeriformes; family Sylviidae; genus Chamaea; species Chamaea fasciata. The sequence continues at coordinate 77,601,725 of NW_027094086.1, forward strand.
GACTTACAAAATCAAAAGTCAGAACTGGGAGGCATCCATACAGCTCCTTGTGCTCTCCATGCTGACAAAAGGTATTTCAGCTTCTAAGGGAGCTGTGGCTACATGAAGTCTGCTAGCAAAACCTTACTAAACAGGGCTGATGGGACATCACAATTATCCTCACGAGTCTGGGAAAATGATATTCATTGAACCTTCTTAAATAAACTCTTGGCAATTCAAGCACTCTTCACATTATATTTATACCTTAGCATTACATTCTGAGAAAAATACCCTATTAGCATATTAATTTGGTTTGTGTCATACTTACTAACTTTACTTGCAATTATAGAGAAATTGTATTGCGCTGTGCTTTCTCTGTCCAGTAATTCATTAGTAGCAATGGTTCCTTCAGTAGCGTCTATTGTGAAGTAGCTGTCCACATCATTCTCCCAATCCATGAAGTATCTGTACGTGAAAAATATTAAAGAAAGTAGATGCAAATGTGTAAAGATTACTCATTTATCATAGCAGCAGTGTAGCCATCTCAAGTTTTGTTATTTTTCTCTTCACAGCTATTACCATACTTGTGGGATGAAGACAATAAAGAATAATTTGTCTATTTCTTTTTTTTGCCAAGTTCGAATGCTCAAGGGGAAATAGGATATAATGAAAGACTTATTTCTTCTAGTGTTCAGATTATTTGAAAACCTTGAAGTTCCAAGAAGTTGATGCACATCTTCTGTCACACTGATTACATATATCAGCCACTTAGGAAGCACTATGTAGGCTTAGAGGGAAAAAAGAGAAAAGGTATGTTTAATAGAGCTTGAGGTAGGGATGGTGATGAGATCCAGTTACACTGTTGTACACCACAATGACACAAAGACTCTGACTGCAGAAGGCTGAAAATTACTCCTTTATTCTTGGGTTGTGTCTCCCCTTTTATACTATTCTACACAGACCAATTTGATTGGTGACAAGAAGACAAACCTCTTCAATCACGCTGGTCAGACCAGAGGGAAATCAAGACGTCCCTCCTAGGAAAAATATGTAAACAAATTTGCCATTACAAAAACATGTCTCTTGTTTACAGAAAATTCCCTGGGAAAGGAATTTCAGAAAACCAAACATCTCAAGCACGAACCAGGAATACAATCCAGTCTCTTTATATCCACTTGTAGCTGCCCAGTTTCCAGCTGGGCTGGAAATAACCTCAAAAGAGGTGTCCTAAAGGATTTTGGCAGGGTAACAGCAAGGGAGATGGAGAAGAGTATGCTTATTCCCACACATATATAGGATCAATAAACAGCACTTTGCCTTTGTAAAGAATTGGTACCTTTCACTGGACCTGTGAGGAACAGGGATATACCATTGTTTTGTATTGTTTTATTTTGTATTATTTTGTTTGGTCTTCGTGAGTCTTTATTTGTCAAGAAGTATAAATATAGAACAGATTTAAAACTAGAAATGTCTACTTATTCCTTATTTTTCTCTAGTGAGGAATAGAAAGCAGAGATGCACCTGTAAACACAGCTGCTTAAAAGCAATCTGATAACTATACCAAACCCATTTCCCTTAAATGCTAATTAATTTTAAAGTCTATTTTCACATTTGCTTTTACTGTTTGTACTCACGACAAATAATATTTTTTGTGATGCAATGGCTGCCAGCTACTAATTTCCTTTTCATTGTTAGTCTCTTCATACCTTGATAGTGTCTCTCAAAAACTAGGCAGGATGAAACTGAAAATGCCATTCGTGATCAGTAGGCAATAAGAACAAAGTGGCACTCAACAACAAGTACAGTCAGAAAATTATAAAGGCTAGAGAACTACTCCTGTGTCACCCCATTACAAGTAAACCAGTGAGAAGAGGAATAAAAGCTGCTTTTTCCATCTCTAGAGTTAGTTATGTCTTTAGTATAGAGGGAATGGAATGGTAAACACTGTTTCTTTACTTTTCTAGAAGGAAGCAATGGCAGAGAGGAGTATATGTCATATTCACACAGAAATTATTTCTACTTGGTACTAAGAATGCCAGTAGCTCTGGAAGACTTGAAGAGTAAAAAAGCCACAAATAAGGTGATGTGCTCATTTGGAGACATTTTAATCAATAAAAATAAAAAAAAAAAATCCTATCAGTAGATGAAATAGGTTATTTTGTCAATTGACAGACACCATTACCAGTTTACAGCTTTAATTGAAAAGCCTCAGAAATGGTTTGCTAAAGGTAGCATGTACAGTTTTACATAGCTGAGTAGGCACATTTTCTTGAATAGGATATTATTATCTAATATATTAATATAATGAATAATATAATATAATATCTTTGAATTATTAAAATTGAAATTTCAATTTCTTTGTTCAAAATTTGCTTGACACCAAAATTATGAAAAATATATAAAACCATTTATTAGAAATATCATTACCCTAAGATACTCTCTCAGGAGCAGCAAAATTACTCTGTCAGGCATTGCACGTTTAATAGATTATAATTTATTCCAAAATTAAATATGCAGCAAGAAACAAATAAATTAGTTCAAAGCATGAGAAAGTAACTTGGCTTTTATTTCTCCTTAGGAAGACTAAGTGCCTGCGTACCCTGCACATCACAGTATGAACCAGGGACAAAAGAACAGGCCTTAATTCAAAGCACCGTGTAGGGGATGGCCTCCTTCACCAGGAGGCTTTGAAAGTACAGAAAACATACTAAGTATGAACCCTGTTGTGTTTAAAGTGAAGCTCAAGCATGAATATTTGTACAATCAGAATCTGATAGTCTGTCTGGAAGCATTCACACAGGTGATTCTCTTCATGCACAGCCACAGTATGCCTATTCCTAAGCATTAGCATCAACAGGATCAAAGTCCACAGTAAGCACTGCAAAACTAGCATCACTCCTGCCGGTAGTTATGGCACAATTCCTCATGGCTTCTGTGGAAATGGAAATTGAACAATTCAATAAAAGCAGAACTGTAACAGTTCTTCCAAATTGATTGTCTTCAGCATCACTGTGTTAACAGTGTGAAAACTATTATGTCATCACCTTTAACACTGTTAGTATTTCTATTTACTTATTTTAATTTTGGCATTATCTGTAGAGACATACCTTCCTTGTCTCTCCATGTGCTGTGCATAAGCTTAAATTAGACATCTTGTTTCAGCACCTCTCATTTTAAGAATCTACATATTCAATTAGGCTACAGAAGGGAGAGGTATAGGCAGAATTATTGGAGATGTATTATCTGAAACAAAACAAGACAAACTTACAGGAAAAACTGAAAACACCCATCCTTCCTCCTTTAATTGGTTCTCTATATACAGTATCCAAGAAAACATACCTAGCAGAAAATCCTCTTGCAGGCAGATCTTCTGGACACAGAATTGCTTCCAGGTGCACCAGTAAGTCTATAAAGCTTAAGAAAATAGTGAATTGGATGAATTCCATCTATCTGGTCTTGAAATGAAGATTGTTCAGGACACCCCAAGGGAAAATCACTTTTGACAAAGGCCCTAAGAAAATGTAGTTTCCATTTAAAGGTAGAAATCACTCTTTCACACAATGATGGTCCGTGTGCAATTTTCTGTAAATAAGACAGCAACAGCTAATCTCTTTTTAAGGCCAATTGCATAGCCTGAGCTCTGTCCTTAATGTGGAAAAAAAAATGCTTTGAAGAAGAGAAGAAATGGGAAAAATATCTCCAACCAGAAAAATCAGTAACTTTCTAGAGATAAACCCGGATATCTGGGACATTAAGCCTGACATTTCTTGTGAGATTGGGATACACAGAGAAACACTGTTGAAATACTGGTATTAGGACAGCTGTCTAGACCTTCCAGTCATGGTCTAGCAGTTTCAAACAACTGAGGCTGGTTTATTTGACTGCTCAGTGTGCCTGCAAGACAGACCATGGATAAGTGCACTAATCCTAAGAGGCATTTCCTTCCTTGAAAAGTTAGGGAGAACTTGTTGATATGGGACAAAGCAGAATTATTTTTCAGAAGCTCCTGAACAGGCTTGCCTGGCAGCTCTGATATCAGAGCTGATACCAGACACTGATATCATTCATATTCACTGACGGGAAAAAAATTTGACTTATATATCTCCCTAAATATTCTTTCCAGCAGAGAAGTGTATTCCAGGTTATATTGTTGAACGCAGGGAGTATGTGGAAGGACATATCTTTGCTAACACTGTCTGAGTTTTCTCAAGAATATCTGCATTTGGATTTCATGTAGGATAGAAGAGACAGGGTGGAAATATTCAGTTTATAAAATTATTATTAAGATTCAAGCCTGTAAGACTCACCCAGAGTCCACACTGAGTTCTTAGATGCTCCAAGAACTATGGACATTCACCCTGGTGAAACAATGAGACTGCGTGTCCCTCACGAGCTCACGCAGAGCACTCCCCTGGAAGAAGGGTCATCTTGCAAAGGGAGGGGGACAACAAGGAAGATTGAGTTGACTCTTGCTGCAGGGATAGGGAGAAATAGCGAGGTAATAGAGAAGCTTTATAAAAATATTTTAATTTGTCTCAACTCACACTATGCTGATGTAAAGCACATTGCTTACTCTAGTACCTAGTGAGTTAGAACACTGGCTTTTTTAAAGAAAAATATTGCAAAGAAAGGTAAGGGGTGAAATAACAATTTTCTGTAATGTGATAGATCACTATTTGTGTACATGACCTTAAATAGTTTAAACTGCATTCACTTTAAGTTTTCTTTATATATTAAACTGCAACTAAATGAAATTCAAGGTCCATGACAACTTGGGATATATAAATACCACCCATCACATCAGAAATAATAAGCAGTAGCCAAAATCATTATAAATATAAATGAAAGCTAAGAGAATTTAGTTGGGTGTTGTGATTCAGTTAAGATTTTTTATGATTTCAATACATATATAATTAAATAGATGAAAGAAGCATTAAAGCAGGAATGGCAAAAGGAGTGAGGGACTGGAAGAATACAAATGAGATTTTAGGTGTGATGAGACTACCTGAAAGCCCAAAAACATTTTCATTAGTAGAATAATCGTGTGCTGTGCCTTGAACTTATTAAATCTTTGCATATAACTGGATATTGAAAGTATGACACGTCTACAATACAATTTTGTCCTGGGCATTATGTCAATAGATAAATATTTTTAAAAAAATAGAGGAAGCTTTCAGGAAAGCAAGAAAAACTGTCTTGGGTCTAGAAATTTCCAAGTTATAAGGGAAGATTAAAAGAACTAACATATGGTTACCTTAGATAAGAGATAAAAAAGGGAGACAGGATAATGGCCTACAGATAACAGAAGAGCTTCAGCAGCAAAAAGGGGAGGGTAGGATTTTTTCAACACAGAGAAGGGCCAAAACTCAGAAGGGAAAATTTATGTTTTGTAGCAAATTCTTTCTGTCAGTGATGTACATTATGCTATACACACAGAGGAATGACAGAAGTGTTGTCGCTTGGTAGTAAAAAGGCAAGCTGGATAATGTAATAGAGATTGTGCAGTAAAGGAAATTTCTAGAAAAGTGGAATGATAATCCTTTTAGTCTCTATAAATTGTAAGCTCTGCTGAATAGGAAACAGTTTCATCATACCAATCATGCTCATCATAAGGTGCAGTTACAAATATTTTAAAATATAACAATGGTTTTCAGGTATTTTTAGGATTGCCATTACTAAAATGCAGGAAAACAGAAAAATCACTCCTACAATGAGAAACAAGAAATTCAGACTTCAAGTCAAGCCTGAAAGGAATTAAAAAGTTAGAGAATGCAATGTGTTAAAGGATACAAGTTACATGTCCTCCAAAATCCCATCCTGCCACTAAAATTTCCTTCCTGCAACTCTAAATCCATTCACTGAGTTATCATTGTATAAAACTCAAGCAAATCCTATCGCCATATTTAAATGCAAAAATATGAGAAGCTCTAAGTCAGAACTTTATTGCTTTTCTCAAAGGTTAAGTGCTAAACTCTTCTGCTGATTCCTGGAAGTATCTTCCATTCCAGTTAACACAGAGGAGTGATTTCCACGATTTTGCTAAAGGTCCAATCAAGAAGTTTTGAAACGAGCCCCTGTGTAAAAATATTGAATCAAATACTCCAGCATAAGCTTTTCCAATTGCTGAGAAGTTCTTTTTTTTATTGCAAAAAAAATGGTACAAAAGTACATGGGTCTCTCCTCTCAGAGTCCCAACCACCCATGGAACAAAGGGTTGCTGGAAAAGTCAGATATTCTGTGAGAACTGCTGCATGACAAGGGCACAGAGACTCCTCAGCTGCAAGAATTTATCAGCAGTCTGCCAGGAATTTGTCCATTTTGGCAAGTTTTTCAACAATGACAGGTTTTTGCTTGTCGCTGTAACCTGTGCATGCCTAAAGAAGTCATTAAGTTCAAACAGGTATAAATAAATTTAACAAAATATTTTATTTTCTTGTGGTAAATGATACAGTCCTCTGAGTATTTACAACTAAATAGCACTGTTAAATTTCCAGTCTTTCTCAGGGCTACAGAACTTGAATTAGTGTTATATTAATTTAGTTTCTTTTCCATACCTCTTTTTGACGTAAAGATTACCCCTGACTCTGTTTTTTGTGGTTTTCTATTAACTTGAAAATGATATTTCACACAGTTTTACAAGAGCAGAAATGCTAAAGAATAATCTTTTTCTCCTCTGTGCAGCATGGTAATATGAAATAAAGTGTCATGTACTACTTGCTCAGTAGTAGCAGGCAGGTTTTGCATATCATTCATATTCTCCTGTGCCAATACAATAACAATAATATTTAAGTACCCTTTACACTGTACAGCTCAGAAGCTACTGTGCTGTATGCATGCATACTATTATATATGTGAAATATTAGATATTACAAAAAAAGTACTTGTTGGACAAACTCTGTTAATATAAAATATTCTAAGAAATAAATTTCTTGATATAATGAAAATAGATAGGATTTCTCTTGTGCAGAACTTCCAGTTTTAATACTCTGGGTTTAATATTGTGATATTCTGCTTGAAGAAAGTAAATGCAATCAAACTTCAATATTTCCACGTAAAGCCATTATCTGATATATTCATATCAAGTGCTATTAAGAAAATCTATCAGTAATAACAGCAAAATAACATTTGAAGTTTTGTTGTAAAATTTGCTTGTCATTACCCAAAAAAAGGATGTTCTTATGTAGCAGATGCTGTTCCACTAGGTTGCAGGGGGTTTTTTTGTTTACATGTTTTAAATAATTTATTAAGCCATCACCCTTAATGGCAGCAGAAATTTTCTGTACCTTTGCTGAATATCTTAAGAACACTGCTGAGGCATTAAAGGTCAAAGCAAAGGGAACTTGGACTGGTCTGCTGTCAGATCATAACACTTCAGCAATCTCATGGATACCTAGTAGATCCCAGAAGAACCCTACCCATGCCAATACATAATAGTCTCAAATACATAGGGTTTGTTTTCTTTTTTTTTTTTTTTTTGAGGCATGCTAGAAATAGAGGATAAAAAATTACAAACAAGCAAGCAAGCAAGCAAACAAACAAACAAAAACCCCTCAGCGGACAAACCCCAGTTCTATTTAAAGTGTGAAAAGGAATCAGCACTGCCACTCACTCCTAACTATTGCCTTGAAATCTTAGTATGACATTTCTCCAAAGTGCCCAGGCAGACACAGTCACAGAAGGGGCTTCTGCTGCCGTTCCAGATGAAGTAACTATCTCCTAGCCTGACCTCCCTTCCTGCTTTGAATCAGCATTATCCTGTAGTACTCCCAAATGCATTTTCCTTTTCAAAAGAAAAGGGAGAGTTTGTAAAAATGTTGTTTGGTTTCAGCTGCTTTGTGACCTAACCAGAGTCACAAATGGGTCATTGCTCAGTTGTTCTTGCACAACTGATGTCAAAAACCACCTCAAGTGTGATGCTAAGTTCGCATAATAAAATGCAACCAAAAATGAGCAGCCGATGTAGTTGGTCTAACTTGCTGTAAGTGCTTTTACTGTCACTTAACAACACCCAACCAACAAGGGGAGCATACACTGAAAGTTTTTAGAGCCATTTTTTTGTTCCAAGGTATTAAAAATTAGAGACGCCTATATGGCTAATGCTATAGACGTGGCAGAATTGTCTTTATACCACACACACTTGACACACCTAAAAAAAATACACCCCCAAGTTTATTGACATACTAAAATATTTCTGTCAGTTTCATTATTATTTTTCTTTCAGCATTTCACACAAAGAGACATATTTCTACATGATTTTCAAATGCAAAAAACACTGAGGTAAAGCTTTTGTTGTAGGCCAGGCTGAGTGCTTTTGAAGATCCCAGTGAGGTAATGGATCTAGTCTTTTAGGAAGGATCGTTTTGCATTAATTAGAATATTTTAAATAAATAATATTTTATTTTAAGAATATTTTAAATATCCTCTGCCTTAAAAAGCAGAGAATTCTGGGACTAGTTTTACAGCGGCCCAAATAAGTTGCTGTCTCTGTACCCTCTTCCAAAGGAGTTCAACGGTGTAATTTCTCAGACTGCTTTCCTGTGATCTGTTCTTCAGCTTTCCCGCAATGAATGCTGTCTATATTGCCCATCAGGTGGTGATGCTTGAGAAGGACAGAGGAATTGCTATACCTTGGGAGAAGGTATGAATGCTTCTTTTCATTGTTCATTGACTATCATTTTCATGTCTTTCATGCAACACTTGATCTCCCACAAGAAAAAAAAATGGTTTGAGTCTTTGGCATACTGCTTGACTGGGTCCACAGTCCTTCACACGTGGCTCTCTACTTCTGTGATTTTAATCAGGACGTTGAAGGTTTAGTGACATTAGCAGTCAGTATCTCACTTGGTCTGGAATGAGTAGTATCAGTTCAAAGAAGTGATACTCTGCTCCTTTGGAGAAGATCAACCATTATGCCAAATTAATTAACAGGAAAGCAGTGGCTGCAGACAGCCAAACTAATGATGGGTCAGAGTCAAGCAAGGGAAGCTGTTAAACTTTTCATAAGCCTTAAAAGTATTACATAAGAATTTTAGTAGAACATGCTAGGTAATACAAGAATTAAAATGTGCTGCAGTTCAGTTATCAGCCCTTTCAAACTGCCAATTCTGCCTGTCTACAACTTCCTGTGATTTCTCTTCCCTCTGCCTTTAAAGGTTTTGTTCATTTGCTTATCTGACCCTCCAGCCAGCTCCACTGTCTGCTCTGCATTTCTCATTACCAGCTGAGTATCTTATCAAAAGCTGTTGTCATTTGGAAAAGGCATTGTTTTTATTCAGTCTCAACATCATTTTTCCTGCTTCATTGAGCAGGCAGAACTGCAAGACAGCCAGGCAGAGGGAAAGCTTTGTCCTTGTTAATTAAGTCTCAGTTTTTAGACTGTGAGCAGCAGTAGAGGGCATGTTGGATTTAACACTCTCACTCCCAGCTCAGCAGTCAATCCTGCAATCGTGGGAAAGCAGCAGAGCACTTTCTATACCAGCACCACACATTATAGATCCTGAGCACCATTTCACCCTGATTTTGAAAGGTGCACCTTTGCCCTTTGCCCTCTGCCCATGGTCTTTTCCCTTTCATCTGGCCCATAGCAGGAAGAACCCACCACCTGCATTCACCAAGGTACCCAGGTACCAGAGGGCACACCTCATACTTGGTGAAGAGGAGAAGGGTGCTTGCTTTGCTGGTTTTAGGTGGAGAAAGAACATGTTGGGATGAGTGTCTGGATGTGTATGAGTATCTCTATTAATGAGCAGAGTGAGCATAGAAAGATGGAGCAAGTAAACCTGAATGAATACCTCAACCCTTAAGAAAACTGAGAGGGGGAAAGCAGATGCTGTGACTCCATCAGATAGTCAGTCTCAGTAGAAGCCTAAACTTTATTTTGTACTTGGGTGCATCTGACATAAACTCTAAAGGATTAGAGGTGTTTCCTGGGCTGCTGTTCCCAGACCTGGCCTGGAATGCTTTGTCTTCTGATAAAGTGCTAAGGTATTAAATATCATAAATACTATAAAGGAGAGCTGGCCTACTGGCATATATCCAATAGAAATAATCTTTGTTTTCTTTTGCATCATGTAAATACATAAATATTAGCTCTGTTCTATATTTTTTGGAACCAAAATCTGAACAAATATCTTATGTTTTATCCATTTAAAAAGCTGAAGTAAAATGCTGATGCTGAGACAATCAAAGGAAAAGCAAGTAAAATAACCATGCTGACTCTAGAGAAAACTGCAGCATACAGTAAAAGATTTACTGCTTGCTTAGATCATCAGTTGGGACCCACTTGGATTGTCAGCTGGATCTGCAAGGAGAAACAGTGAAGTCAGGAATTGGAGGCTTCTTTGTGCTGCTTTGAAGCTGATTCAGCGAAGTGTTTATAAAATAAGAGATTATTCAGAACAGCTCTGATGCTGCAGAGCTGCTGCATTCTCCTCTTTCATTTCTCTTTCCCAAGCCTCTGATGTATCAAGGAATGCAGAATCTGCAGAGGTCAGGATAAGTATGAAGTCACCTTTTCAAAGGTTTTATGAATTTCATGAGGGCATCAGGCAAAAGTTGCTGGATAAGCATCCCCTTGCTCCCATTTGCATGCTGATGGTCTGACCTGAGCAACATGAGGTTCCATCACTTATTTCTAAAATTGGCTCCTCTCTCCTCCTATCTAAGCTGAATTTCTGTTCTGTGTTTCCTTCACACTATTTTTGGTTTTATTTTCTAAAATAATCTGTTGTTTTAAATCTGTATATGTACTATTTTGGTTAATGCTGACAGCAGTCTTTTTAGCCATCATAGATGATTCCCTGGCTTCATTTTCCACAGTATCTGCTCCAGCTTATTAAAGATGGATGTCACAGAATGAGAGAAGGGTGGAGGTTGGCAGGGACCTCTAGAGGTCATCTGGTCCAAACCTTCTGTTAAGCAGGTACACCTATAGCCACCCACCTTGGACCAACTCCAAATGGTTTTTTGGGTTGGTTTTTTTTTTTTTTTTTTTTTTTAATATCTCCACAGAGAGACATTCCACCACCTTCCAGGGAAATCTGTGACAGTACTTGGTCAACCTCACAGCAAGAAGTATTTCCTGTTCCTGATAATTCAGAGAAAAACGGTGTCTCAATTTGTGCCCACTGCCTCTTGTCCCGCCTCTGCACACCTCTGAGAAGGATCTGTCTCCATCCTCTTTGCACCCTCCCTTCAGCTGCTCCTATGTGCACTAAGTGCATTTATAACTGTTAGGACCCTCTTGAGCCTTCCCCTCTCTGGACTGAACATTTCCAACTCTCTTAGCCTTTCCTCATAGAAAGAATACTTCAGTTCCTTCATCATCTTCAAGGTCGTTTGCTGGACTCCCTGCAGTATGTCCACGTCTTTCTTAGACTGAGAAGCCCAGAATTAGAACACAGTAAAAAGTAAAAATATCTGAGATCCATTTGTATCTACAGTCAGAAAATGACTGAAACTTCAAAACACAGAGATCTCAAAAAGTGTAAAACTCTCAAAACTCCTGTTTTTTAAACTTTACTATTTAAACAGAAAACAAAAAACAAAGTGCAAAAAGAAGATAATATATAAAATATAAGAAACTGTATGCAATACCTATTTAAACATAATAATAAACTTGAGCATTTTAGGACAGGAAAGTATAGTCAATGCTTATAAACAGACCTAAAGGATAAATTCAGAAGGAATAGACTTGGAACCCGACTAGGTTACAATGGTAGTTATCCTTGTGGAAAGAGATAAAAGACCTTAAATGAAGAGTATTGGGAAGGTTATTTATTATTCTATAAAAGTGAGATAGCTTCAGGGTCGACTTGTGTACCAAAGTGCAGATTGCCAATCAAAACACTTCCCTGTAGCACATAGGTTCTTCTTAGACAACATTTTTAGTCCTGAGCCCTCATAATTCTCTGTCAAGCCTTGAGAAGTTCACCAGTTTAGGTGACATTATAACGGCTGTAGACATTAAAGCTCTGTTTCAATCTCACAATTGCATTCTAGAATCCTTGAGAAATCCATTCCTGAAGAAATTTGGAAAAACAGTCTTTGATTAAAAATCAGGATGACTGTTGTTTGAGATAAAATTACTGTTTGTGCCTCTGGGATGAGAGCTGGCTTTGTAAAATCACATCACCAGGTGGTACAAGTGCTGTGAAATAAACCAGAAATAATTATGGACTATTATGATAATTTTGTTTCTTTCCCCTCACTTTGGCTACTTAGCTGCTCTCAATTAATTTGAAAGCTTTCCTTGCCAGGTTGTTCTTTGCCTCGGATCTGAATGCATACTTCTTGATTTTTAGCATCCACTCTCTCCACAAACAGGCAATTCACTGAGAGCAGCAGTCCATAAACTTCTCGGGTCTACACATCTATTTCAGTTCAATCTCTTGACTGACATTTTATAGTGCAATATGACTGCATATGCCAACGGAAGATCACTTGCTTTTTTTCACAAGCTTCAATAAGGTGATGAATTACTGACTGTAAAAAAAAGGTTACTGGCTTCTCTCAGTTTTAGACTTTGCTTTCAGTTGCTTTTTACTTGCTGGACTTATGAAATAATATTTCACGCTTCAAGTGCATCCAGGAGTTGATCTAGGAAAATTTATACATGTCAAATGAATCCCACCAGTCTTTTATTTGGGAAGGTCTGATTTTTCACTAGCGCAGCCTTGCTGACTTGTGCCAGAAAGTACTTACCTTGCTCCATGTTCCTACCAATCTCGAGAAAACCCACACAGATCAAAATGTCAGTCTGCGTGTGTCCCAAAATTGCAAAGAAGGATTTTTAACGCATGACTCCATCTGTTTCCAGTGAACCTGCTGCAGCATCACAGAGGGCTAATGAGTGACTACATTTGCCTTTCCCACTGATCGTGTGTGATTGCTTCAGCCTTAAGTATATAGATTTAAGATTAAGGTTAAGACAAATTCACACTTTTTTTGTAGTTTCTCCTTGTAGTAGCTCTGAGCCGATTACTGAATCAAGGTACCACAGACCCTGAACTGATACAACTGAGCCACTTACCAGCTGAGCTGTGATAACTGTCTACATGCATCTAATCCCCAGCTAGTGTAAAACAAAATGTAATAAATTAAACTACCGTGAAGGGGATTGCCACAATAATTTGTAATTCACACCTTGTTTCATGGTAAAGATAACGTAGAGACTGTGCTGCAAGAAAACATCTCCTTTTGACGGACAATTTATACACAGAAGAGAAAGATTTTTCTGCCTTCTGTTTAAAGAGAAGTCACTTTTCTGTCCAGTTCCTTAAAACCACTCAGTCGCTGAGGAGGAAGACAGGTCATTCTAACCTAGAGAATGGCAGAGCAGTACTTGGGACCATAGGAGAAAAGCTTACAGGAAAAGGGCAGTGGAGTAGAGGATGTGATTGCTTGAGGTCATGAAGATGAAGTTTAGGAGCTAGAAAACAGAGAACTGAGGAAGAGGCAGAAAGATGGGAGTAGTGGGAGCTGGAAGTAGGAGTTCATTGTCCTATATCATATCCAGCATTGCTGGAAGGTAGGTAGATGGGGATCATGTTGAGTATATGGTACTTTGGTGCTCACTGAGCCAAATGAGAATGGAAAGGAGAGGATGGTGAGGAAGGAGCATATGTATCTGCCAAAAATACACCTTGGGATTCAGAGAAAATGTTGGAGGGAAACCCAGTTTCCGTAGTTCTCAAAAGAAGATAAAGTAGCTGGAATGAAAGGAAATGAATACATCAAGAAACTGAGTCTAGAAAAGTTTTCTGTCCTCTGTCCTGTGCAGAAGAAAGGAAGAGGGTAGAGCAAGGCACCAATGAAGCTAATGGGAGATGGTTCAGCACTAAAAATACAGAAACCAGCTGCAGGAGAAAGGAAGACCGTGGAATAGGAGACTACTATTAGACAGAGCATAAGAGTTATAAGAAGACAGTGGGCTGGTAGGAGGACAGAAAACGATACCAAGGCATCTTCAGCAGACACTGAGCAGTAGTGCTGCAGAGATTTGAATTAGGTGGTTTGGATAAATTAGAACTTGGAATAGAGGTTTTAAATGTGGGGTGTGTGACAGGGGTTTCATAAAATGCAAAGGATGGAGTATAGTTAAAATTGCAACAGAAACCAACAGGAGGCAACAGAGCAAGGAGTGTGCAAAACCACCAGAGCAGCTGAAAAGGAACCAAAATTCATGAGTCTCAATATCTCTTATCTGTAGAAAGCTGACTTGTTTCTCTCCAGCATGATACCATACACAGAAAAATAGCTGTCACTTAATCTGTTATTAATTAAAGACTCTTGAGGTGCTGGAACTAGATGTCCCAGTTTTTCTATCTATGTATGCAACTGTAAGATACATGTTACTGTCACAGGGCAGGACTTTTCTTTTTGAAGAATAAGTAAATTCAAAAAATGTAGACACAAAAAATTGGAGGAATTATGGGACTGAAAAGCCAAACTCTTACATACTTTCATTCATCTTGTTGGTGCTCTAGATATGGTGTTCTAGGATTCAGGGGGAAAAAAAATCTTGATCTTAACATGGCAAAGTATTTTTCTGGGAAAACTGAACTTATTCATAAAAGTGTATGGACCATTGTGAACTAGTTCAGAAAAAAAAAATAGGGCTTTTCCTTTGGAAACACGTGCAGGGAATAGGGTCTTACCCCCAAGATACTGAGGACAGGATTGATTGGATAGTACACAGGACTTTTTAATTTAAAACCACAGTTTCATGACTCTGGACTTGGTCAAGAAATTGCATGGTCCCCACAGCTTTCCTGCTTTGAGTGGTTCTTTTGGTTCATAAGGCAAAACTCTTGAGTCAAGCAGAGAAGACTTGAAGGACAGGGTTTTGGCACAGAACAGGAAACTCATTGTTAATTAAAATCATCTGGGATTCACATCAGGGACAATAATCCTCTTATACTTTATGCCAGAAAATCATCTCCATGGAAATCTGACACCTTTCAGACGTGTCAGTGGAAAGTTGTTGAACTTCTCGCACACTGTTAGACAGAGATCACTAGTAGGTACTGAAGGTAATTCAGTCTTGCCCTCCATTTCTCATTTCTTGTTACTTTGACAGTTTTTTCTATAACATTCATGCCATATGGACACATAAAACAATGATTTTTAGGAAGTCCTAAAAACCCCTTGTCCAGAAGTATAAGGATCTTTATGAAAAGCTTGCATAATTACAAATTACAGACACTGTAATACAATACATGATACCAGCTTTTTTTTTTTTCTTCCTCCCAGTCATTTTCAAACTGTAGTAAACTAGAGTAGTCTGAGAAGAAAATAAGATCAGAGCTGTTTCTGCAAGTTCTTTGGGATTTTTAATGGCCAAAAAGTACATAGGACTTCACCATAATATGTATGCTGAGCATTTCTTGAAGCACTATGGATAAAATGGGAATAGACAAAAGAGATCACCTGAGACACATAAGCTCCAGATTTAACGCAGTTTGAAAATTAGGTGCACTGGGGTAATGTTTCAAAACAGCTGCAAAGCCAGTCACCTTTGCAGGTGTTGAATACCTGCAGCTCTTTTTCTCCTTGTGCCTAATTTCCTGTTCATTACTGAATGTGTGTTCTCTGCACCTTCACTCCAAAATTTCTAGCAAATACCTTCTTATAAAACAAATCTTTTAAGTCTTCTCACTTGTCTAAAAATTTGACACAAGTAACAGAAGAAAAGAGAAAAATAATATAATCCTTGCCATTTTCAATGTCCTCCAGCAAAATATTTTTTTAACAGCTGATTCCAGTTTTTATCCTTAGTCGTTATCTCCCCCTTCCTGATGTGCCTAACATAACAGACAATGTTTTTTTTGTCTGATAACATGGATTTAGTTGCTGGAACACATACCATTTCTTTTCCTGTGAGCTGTTCTAGCTTGCCTTGCTCTCTGGAGTTTTGCCTTCTGTTGCATACAGTGCAGATTTTATCCCAGTCTTTATTGCTTGGCAGACTGTTGATTTTTTTTTTTTTTTTTTTTTTTTTTTTTTTTTTTTTTTTTTTTTTTTTTTTTTTTTTTCCTGTTACAGACTTCTTAATGGCCAAAACATTCCAGGAAAACATTTCACAGAAAATGAATGAATTTGTAGAGAAACTACATCCAGTAGTTGTAGTATTACTAGTACTATCCAGTAATTTGTATGGGTTATGTCTTCAAAGAGCATGACTTTCTTTCTCCCGTTTGTTGAGAAGGCATATTTACTCAGAAGTTGCTTGGACTTCTTTGCAATATGATGAAATGAAGTCATTCTTTAGCTTTATGAGGTCATCTAGATTTTAAACAGCTAACAGAACGTGATTGGCTTAGATACAATAAGAACTTGTAAACACATTCAACACCTTCAAAGTAATCTACACTTTTATAACTTATGGTCTTGTTTTGTTGTTTTGATTTTGGGTTTGTTTGCTTTTTTTTTTGTTTGGTTTGGGTTTTTTTTCTTTCTTTTGTTTTTGGTTTTGTTTTGTTTTGCATTTTTTTCCTCCTTTTCTTTTTCATTTAGAGGATATAAAACTTACGGAATACTGAGATAACTCATACATTTGTGTATTGAGTCTGTCTGAGATGGAATTTGTTTTCCAAGAGCAGACTTCTCAGTGCTGTGCTCTGCATTAGTACCTAGAAAGGTGTTGATAACACACCAGTGTTTTGGCTACTGTTGAACAGGTACAGCATCAACTCTGTGTCTCCAACATTTCCCAAGATCCGGGGAGGGGGCACAACTATGCCACTTAAATTAACAAAAGGGGTAGAACATACCATATGACATCAGTTGAGATATAAAAGCTAAGGAAAGGGGGAGGAAAGGGGAGGTATTTGTCATTTACAGCATTTGCCTTCCAGAGACCACTACGTGTGTTGAAGTTTGCTTGCATATCTTGCCTGCTTCCCAGGTTGAACATCCCTTGCTGATGGGAAGTAGAGAATAAATCCTTTTTTATTTCTCTTCACTTATGCATGCACAAAGTTTCCTTTTTGATTTAGTAATCTGCCTTAGTGAGTTGTTTTCCATCTTGTTTTCTGTCCCCCATCCAGTTGGGAAGGGGAGTGATAGAGTGGCTTGGTGGGCATGTGGCATCCCTCCAAGGTCAAACCCCCACAGCCCTTTTTTAGTGCCCAGGGAGTGAGAAAAAGGCAGTTCTCTCTCTCTCTCTCTCTCTCTCTTTGTCTATCTATCTATCTATCTATCTATCTATCTATCTATCTATCTATCATGCTATAGTAATAGCAGTTATCGAGTAGCAAGCTCCTCCGTGGGACACGAGGTTTCCCAGCTGCACTGCTTATCTCTTAGTTTCCCTGAGTTTGCTGGGAACATGTTAGCACAAACAATGGCTCTGTGTTTTGCCCTGATATCGCAGCCTTGTTCTGTGGGAGGGAGCTCTCTTCTGTGGATGATGAGGAAATACATCTCCCTCTCCCTGCCCAAAATTGATGTGAATGGGTTTATAATGCAAGTTCCCATGGTCATTGCTCATCCTTATTTAAGCTGCTTAATACTGTTAATAGTATTACAAATACTATTGGCACACTATGGGATTTGTGGAATCTGGTGTGGTCCTGGTGTAAGAGAAAACAAACTTTAAGTATGAAGATACTGAAATGTGCCCTGAAGCATCCAGTTCTTGGGTGGCAGGGTGTGTGGAAGGATTTGGGCAGATTCCTAGGGTGATTATTACTTCCAGTTACATCTGAACACATGACCAACCCTGGCAAACTGACCTATCAATAATGGAAGGGTGCCTTGCCCACCCCAGTGAAAGCCAGAAGCTTCTTGCACTGTGCTGGGGCCTGAGCTGTGCCTGCCAAGCCACTGCTCAGTCCTCACAGAGGACTGTAGTCGAGGCAGGAACCCAAACTGCATTTGGGGATGCTGTGGCTGAGACAGGGACTCAAACCACAGCAACTACTTCTACCACTAGAGGAAACAAAATAATGGATAAGGCAAGCTACAGGTCCATATAATTGACAAGAAAGGGAGGAAGAGGAAGAAGAAGGAGGAGGAGAAGGAGGAAAATCAGGAGAGGAGAGGTCAGATGAAAAAGCTGGTCCTTCAACAAAGAAATTTGAAGGAGTGAGACAAATCAAACAGGAACCTGAAGTTACCCATTCCTTGACCTCATCAGAACCTTGAGATATGTGGAGAGACTACAGTTGCCAGCCAGCTGATGCTGGGGTAACAGGGGTGACAGCCAGCAATTAGAAGGTCATGAAGCCACAACAGCTAAAATCCTTTGCTAGAGATGGGGAAATTGAAGGAGGAATTAGAAAAAAAAGGAGAAATTTGCAGTCTCTGGAGATGGCCTCTCTAAAGCATGAAGGCACAATATCCATTTAAGAAAGACCTTGTGAATTGCCCAGGAAAGTGGATCACTTCAGATGTAGGTATCCAGTACCTGAGAGAATTAGAAATCCTGGAAGTGGTCTATAGTAAAGTAAAGAGTGATAAAGTCCCTGTCTAGGTTTAAGGACAAATATTAAGAAAAAATGACCTAACATGAGCATTTCCTCTAAAGAGAAGGGCTTTGATAATCCTGTTTGCTAATGAGAGAAATGAATCCTATGGGTGAAAATAAAAAAAAAAAATAAAAAAATCACAAACTCTTTATTCACAGAGAAAAAAAAAACAAAACAAAACAAAACAAAAGGGTGCCCTCAAGGCTCAGAAAAGGATTGAATAAATGATAGGTATTGTAAATTCAAAAACTTAACTCCAACCCCCCTCCAGACATCAGAGCCATGAGGCAAAGATGTAGGCTTTCCTTCTTTGTCTCAGGAAAAGGGAGGAGCCAGAGTTAGCGTAGCCACTTGGGCAGAATAGATGGGAATCTTTCTGATGTTAGACTCTTTCTCACAGCAGGAGAATCTGGTGGGTTTTCGTGTCCTTTCTCATGTAGGATCAGCTTCTTTGAGGTGTTGAGTGTGGGGTGGCCTCCCCACCAGCTCCTCAGATGGGCCAAAACAAAAAGAAAAACCAAAAAAACCCACAAAAAATAATGCAGGCGTTTCTCAGCATAAGCAGACAATTATGAAATAAAGTATCATCATAAAATCACCCCAACACAATCCCTAAAGGTCCAGAGGATGCCTCTTGCACAATGGCCATATGGAGGAAGGTGGCTCAAAGTGCCCAAGAAGTACCATCATGTACAAGTTGTCCCAAAACACAAGAGGCCATGCTCTATTTACTGATGGATCTTTCTGCGGGGTAAGAAATGATTGGAGGATGAAAGCTGCTCTGTGGAGTCCTACACAATGACTGCTGAAGGAGAAGGAGAGTCAAGTCTACTTGCAGAAGTGAAAGCCATCCAACTAGCCCTAGAAAAGGCTGAAACAGAAAAGTGGCCTGTATTCCATCTCTGCACTGATTCTGGATGGTGGCTAATGTTCTGTGGTGGTGGCTGCAGCAATGGAAGAAGACTTGCTGGCAACACAGGGGCAAACCCGTCTGGGCTGCTGTACTGGGGCAGGACATCGCTGCACAGGTAGCAAATATGACTCTGAATGTAAGTCAGGTAGATGCACACGTCCAAAATGATGTCACTGAAAAAAAAACAGGACATTCTAGGACATAGTTCATGTTTTTCTATGGGCATGAACCAGCCAAATCAACTCGTAGATGTGACCCTGGAAGGACTTATGCATTTTATCGGTGTAAGGTGTCAGCAAGAAGAGCAGTGATAGTAAAATGTAGGAGTATGAACTGTAGATGGGCATCTGGACACTCAAGCAGTGATTTCAGGGTTAAAAAAACATATACATGGACATTATAAAATGCCTAATGATTCAATATTCCAGTGAACACAGTATGTGGATAAACCATCAAGAGACAATTATTTTTCTTGCCTAGTCACAAATACAGAATCAGTAAAAAGCACTTGAGTCTCCTAGGAGTGTTTGTGAAACAAAACAACTCTCACTGAAAACTTTATACATCCAAATAATTCCACTGTCATATGAAAAACTGCTCAACAACGTGATTAAAGGCTTTCTTTCTGGTTGCAAGAGAGTATGGTTTTCAACAGAATATTGACTTCACTGGGGCTATTTTCATTGGCTACCACCAGGAAAAAAAGGTTCAGACCTCAGTCTTTGTTAGTGAAGGTTCTGATCCTTTGTCAGAGAAGAAGTGTGTCACAGACTCATGAACGAACTGCTATAATAAAAAAAAAAAGAAGATTCTATTTTAAAAAGTGAAATAAACAGCAGTAGAAGGAGTTCTAGGCAAGAACTAACAGTGAATTGACAAAGCAGAAGCTAAACAGTCACTGTTGTATGTTAAATTTTTGCATATGATTACAACTAGCATGTTTATTGTATATTTTGAGAATATAAGCATTGAACCAAAATACACATAATTAATAAATATGGAATAAAAATGTACAAATTCAATTTTTAATCAAATATGCATGAATTTGTGTGCCCTTGGTAGACACTAGTGGCATTTTCCTGTTTTGTCATAGTCCCATTTGATAAAAACTAATATTTAAAGATTGATGACATCCATGCCATCAATACTTCTTATGAAAATTTGGGGATATAAATGTATCTTGAGGTCAGATGGGCCCAGCACAAATTGGTACTGGAAGCATGTGTTAACAACTGCCTATATCTTAGACAATGTCTAAGAAGCTTCCTTATCTGTACATGACTCTGGTTCACTTTAATCTTTCTAATGTGGCTATAAATATGTTGTCAAAATCAATGCATTACATTTGTATACCAGATCCCCCCCTCCTTTTTATTTCATGAAAATAAGCTATAGCAATAGATGAGAGGCTTGCCTGGCAGGAGTTTCCTTGGGCTGAACACAGCAATCATGCCCCCACAGCCTCAGCCAAGACATGTGATGATTATTTATCAGAGCATTTGTTCTTTGCCAGATGTAGGGAGTAAGTGGTTCTTGTGAAAGGGGCAGTTCTGTCACACATTGAGGTCTAACTCAAAGAGATGCAGCATGTAAAACCTTCTTTCTCACTACTCTACTCTGGAGATACTTTGGCGAAAGACCCAGAGCAGAGGACCAGACCTAAGCACATTTTGTCTCAAACTTTCCGAGCATTGCTACAGGAAAGGTGTGATCAGAGGAGAAGATCCTGCAGAGATGGAGCTGAGCTGTTCTCAGCCAACTTCCTGCTCCACCTTGAGACTAATTCTCAGCTTCCACCTGTCAACTCCTTTCCTGGAGAACCTCTGGATGTGCATGTGCTAGCAAAACAGCGCGGAAAATCTACTTTAGGGAAGACGTGTGCACCAGGTTAACTATAAAAGTAATGGATTGGTCCCCCTCACTCTCTCTGAAGGTATGTTGTGGCCTGTGAGACAGCACATTTTGAGGAGGTTGTTGTGGGAGTTGAAAACTTATTGACATATACCTTACAAAATTAAGGGCTATCACTCTTGTGGAAGTACATTTTAAAAATTTAAGGGCTTTCTAGCCAACACCTTGTGAGTCAGAGTTATCGTGATTGTACAATAAAAGCCTGAGAGTTCCCTGACATGTGTCTTTGTTCAGCCTGAAGGAGAATTTTTAGCAAATACCAGGTCCTCTACCAGTGAGTTGTGACACCCAGACACCATGATATTTCTTAGTCTTAACACACTGTGCCTGTATTCATGTCAGTGTGTGGTAACTTACATGATCAGTATGATAAGAAACTGAGCATTTAATGTATTTTTTCAGATAATTCACCAAAATGAGCCTCTCCTTCCAATATTTCTTCAGAGCATCAGTAATCTGTTATAGTGACAGACTTGGTATATTTCATATCTTCCTACTAAGTTCTTTGCCAGTACATCCAACTGTCAGCAGCACTTTGGGTTGTCAGAGAGTCATTGAAGGAGGAAACGCTCTCTTACCTAACTGAGCTGCTGCCAGCATCAAGGTCTTGCGCTGTCACTGCACCTATAATGGTCCCCACGGGTGTGTCCTCATAGACTTCCATGGTGTACATGGGTTTGCTGAACACTGGAGGTTCATCCATGTCCAATACGTTTATCTTCACAGTGGCAGTATCTTTGAATGGACCCACTGAGTGAAATCGTTGGTCAAGGTGGAGATTGGAGGCCTCCACCTTAAAGGTGTATGCCTTCTTCGTTTCAAAGTCTAATGGCTATGGAAAGAACAAAAGCAAAACATTAGATTAGACTAAAAATTAGATAGTGTAAAATCACTGCGGTTGGTTTAACCTGACAAAACTTAAGATACCTTTATTGTAAAATTCATCTCCTGAGATGATCAATCATTTAAGTTTGTTTTGAAGTTCATCTTATGCTAAGGTGGTTTTTGAAATAGGCCAGATGAATCACAGTCAGGAAATTACTGCTTCTCTACATCAAAAAAATCAGGGTGACTGGCATGGATGTAAACAGTTACATTGTAGACGTCTGAAGTTAAATGAGTGAGATTCATCTCTTGCAAATGAGCTGAGTGCAGGTTAGTCAGACATTTGCATTTGTAACTCCCATGCACCGGCAATCAGCTGTCTCTACCTGATCCAGCTCCTTAAATAGATGATTTTTTTTTTTTTTTTAAGCAGGAAAAGCTTTCAGAAGACCATGACAGTGATGAAGATGAGCCCAAATGAAAACTCTGATATATACCAATGATTCAAACTTCAGGTATGACTTGGAATGTGAATTCTAACTTGATCTGAAACAATCTTTTCCTGTAAAATGTCAATCTTAGCAGTGAACTGCTATTCATGCCATATGTTTGAGCTGCATGTACTTTGTAAAATGCAGATTTGGCTCTCTGTTATGATCCTAGGTGTAATTCATAAGGTCTTAAAGATGACACAGCAGATTTTGTGTACTACTGTGGGGTTTTGATGGAACGTATCCTGCAATCAGGTTGTTTTGATGAGGGTTTCTGTCAATGCATATCAATTTAGTGCTTTTATTTCTAGAAAAGTAATTGTCTCAAAACACTTAATGCATTCTTATTTAGTTGAAAAGATTCAGAAGCTTTATTTTCATTTAAAGGATTTATCTGCTTTGGCATTCATGTTGTTTTTAACGTTTCTAACAAAGCTGTTCCCTGATGTCTGGGTAACACTGGCATCTAGTGGTTTCTGTCTATATTTGTTCAACTGGAAATTTGCTTATGGGAAAGAATATGTTATCTGGAAAAAATAACAGGTTTATATGTGTATGAACAAAAATATTTCAATGTCAGTTATCTTTTCCCCAGTGTTTTCAGTCAGTTGTCACAGCCAGGATAGATATAAATTTTTCAGTTTTCTGTCCTTATCACAACAGGACATAATTGGCAAGATGACTGACTGGTGTGAATTGAAATAGCTCCACTAAAATCAATTGAGTCACCCTGACTTACATTAGCTGAACAGCTACCATAATTATAAATCCTTATGAAAGACTTCATAATTTTAGTAGACAAGATACTCACTCTTTTTTTGAGCTGGGGACTTAAAATTAGCCAGGTAAATATCAATGCCATAAAAATAATCAGACTTAAAAGTAATTCACTACCAAACACAACCATCCTCTTACAGACAAAATTACAGAAAAGCCAGTATGTGTTACACCTTTGTGTCTGGACTGACAGAAAGAAGAAAAAACTAAGCCTGAGAAGAAACACACAAAATTAAGTCTGGCAAATCTCATGTCCCAGTGGTGAAACCCTAAGATGTTGCCTTCACTAAAAATAGACACATTGGTCCATTATCCAAATTGCTTCCACATTATGTTTTCATTTTCTATACTACTTTTGCACACTTGGCATGCATTGCCAAAACAATTTTACCCAAAAGAAAACAAAACAAAACAAAACAAAACAAAAAAAATCTTCTCCAGATATTTATATAAATTCTTAACACACTTTCAAAAAATATAACAAGAGGAGAAACCTGACATTTAAGGACTTAGTCTGCTGAAGAAATAGTCAGGTGTTAAGCTAACGATACAAGACAGAGAAAGCAAGAGATCTAAGCTCCCACATAGGTAGTAATTCTGGGTAATACCTTGTATATATCTTTCATACCACCAAAATTGCATTAAACCTTTCAGATTGGGTCCTGTATATCAGTATATTTGCAAAGAGATGTATTAATGGAATAAGTCATAATTCATGCAATCTTTGCAGGCTGTCTTTCATCAAATTACTCTTCAAGGCACTTATACCACATCACGGTGCATGGCCAATGCCCAGTCACAACATTTCATAATGCAAGGGGAACAGAAATCAGTAAGATTTCAAACAATTGTCTATTGGTATTTTCAGACTGGCATATTTTACTGCACAGGTACCCAGGAAGCAAACAAAGTGGCTGCATTACTTCTCTAACCCCCAACATTATGGGGAAATACTAAAGTATATTTTTAAATAGGCAGTGTGACCCAAGAAAGGACAATGTTTTTCCACTGTAACCTCTGAGCAACTCATCCTCTCTTTCTGTCCTTCTATGGGTCTGATGATAAATATAGTTAGAGGTTATGTGGTCAGTGCAAAGCACAGATGGCAGTTAAAATAAGAAGAGACAGGCTGAAATGATGAGCCATCATGAGAGAAAGAAATCAGTGACAGACTCCCACGAAATAGCAGAAATTAGCCTTTAGCTAAGTGAGGCTAAACTGGAACTGAAATGTATAGAGATTTGGGAAATGTTGAGACTGGTAAACCTAGGACTTAATTTCAAATAGAAAAATGTTTTGTACAACATATACAGTGTAACAAGGGTTTGGTTTTATTGTCTTTTATGTATGGGGATTGCATACTACAATCTCCTGACCAGTTTTTTTTTTTCCCATATTTGAACAATTGTGTCATATAGATAGCATTGACACTTTAAGATTTAGGCATTTGTCTGAATTGTCCAGAGTGTGCCTGAAAACAATAATATTGAATATCTGCATTAGTCTCAGGCAAAACCTTTTGGATTTTTTGATTTTTGGTTAAAAACATGTTAAAAAAACATTACCATTTTATTGTAAATTTTAGTAGATATTGCCAAAATCTATCACGGAAAAGAGTGGTTCACGCAATATTTCACTTGTATTAAAAAAAACCCAAAAAATCAAACCAAACCAAACAAACAAAAAAACCCCACAAAACCAAAAAACAACAAACAAACAGACAAACAAACCCCAGCACTGTGGTTTGCTGTCATATAATAACAGTCTGAGGGTGCTCAGTCCCATTTTAATTTTGAATCTGGAATGCTGCTGATACAAACAGAGTAGAATGTTTGAATTGTACAAAACCCCTCAACCAGCCCATTAAGGTTCTTGAAATGTCTTTCAATTAATCAGATTTTAATGAAATTACTTCATAAAAAATTTTTAATAAGAAATGGAAGTATTTATTCCTTCTATAAAAGTAATTACATACAGTAGGTAAGTTTCAATAAGGCCTTTTTTTAAAATTTGGTTTTCGGTGGTCTTGTTTGTTTGTTTGTTTGGGGTTTTTTTGGTGGTTTTTTTTTGTGCAGTAAACACAAAAAAGTTTTTTTTGCTGATATCAAGCTGATGCTTTATTAACTGTGAGCTATTCAATAACTGGAGAATTTCTAATTGATATTCTAAGTACCAGTGACAGAACAGATGTATTTGGCCCCCTCAACTTGTCCTCATCTGCTTTTTCCTATGTTGAGGTTACAAGCTGCTCTATATAGTTGCCTAGTAAAATGCTATCAGCATATACACACCTGTGCTCAGCAAAGCCATTCTACAAAACCCTAAATCAAATACATACTGACAAATCAATTTACCTTGCTCCTCTGTGAGCACCATGAATAGACATATTTAGTGTGACTAGGACAGCACAAAAACAGCTCTGTATTAAAAAAAAAAAATACTTTAAAATCTTATTGTTTTCCACATTCAAGGCAGAAGTTAAGAAATGCTGCTATATAGATGCATCTACATATAAAATTTTATATTAGATAGTGGGAAAGAGAGAGAATTAAAGAATTGAAAGGAAAAAAATACGGTCTGAAAGATATAATGAATTCTAATGATAAGCACAGCAAGGGTGGAAAAGGAATTACCCTGTCAGTTTGTTTTGCTTCACAAAGAGGCAGGACTGAAAACTCCAGAAATTTCTGCTTTTTATCCACACATAAGGAATGCAAGAGTATTGTTTCTGATAGAGGCTTTCACCTATAATGATGGAAAAGCTATATTCTGGGATGAGATTTTAAGCCCCAGGACATATGGATAGTTATGGATAGTAGGACTGGGTTGACAGGAAGTGTATAATAACTTGGATTTGACTTCATAATAACGCTGTGCAATTGCAGAAAAGCTCTGGGTCTCATGTGCTGGTCTCAAAAATCGGAAAAACTTTCCTATGCAAATATGTTCAGCCCCTATGCATTTTGTGAAATATTGTCATAAGACAGTTTGCTTTGCATTGACACAGTTTCTGTATGAGCAATTAAGTTTCAATACCTGGACTTCTCCATTGAATTCTAAATAGCATAGGGAAATAAGTGGTATTACAAAGCAGTTTAGTAAAGCTCTTGATCAACCAGGAGCATTCATTAATTAGAGCTGAGAATGCACAGTAAAAAATGAGAACTCTAGTGAATATTTGAAGATTTGTTTGGAAGTGGGCAAAATACAGGTCTGTTTTGTATCTGGAGAAGGGGAGAAGCTGTCTAGTGTCAGGGGTTCAATTGTTTGCTGCTCTCTCAGTCTCAATATTGCAAGGGATATGGTCTATCCCTTTTGTTAATTTAACTGACGTAGTTGTGACCCCTCCCAGGATCTTAGGAAATGTTGGAGACACAGAGTTTATGCATTACCAGAGCTGTTTAACAGTACCCAAAACACTGGTACATTATCAACACTTTTCTAGGAATTAATGCAGAGAACAGCACTGTGAAGTCTGCTATTGCGAAATTAATTCCATCTCAGCCAGACTCAATACACCAATGTATAAGTATTCTCAAAATTCCATAAGTTTTATATCCTCTAAATGAAATCTCACCCATTTCTGAAGGGGTCTTTTCCTGTTCCAGGGAAAATCAAACCAAACAGCTCTATCCAAAAAATTCAAAGACTGAATGTCTCTTCTTCCTTGTTCTTTGTGATTGTATCTGCACAAAGCTCACAACTTTCTGCCTGTACTGAAGGACTTAATATTACCTGCTCTTCCTCTTCAAAATGCACAACCAATATTCCCACTCCCACAAACTCATGAGTTATGATTACAGGCAGACAGTGCCTGTGCTCACACTTGCAGAGGAAATTCCCTGCTTTTGGAGAAAGAATTGGTGGGGTGGGCTGTGATGAGCAATCTGCAAAGTTTTGGCAGTAAAGCAAGTAGTAGCTTTAATGCTGTTTTCACTGAAGGATGTCAGGAGTCTGCCTCATGCTCATTCTTGTATGGTACAGATGTTCTCAGACTGCTTTTACGTTAGAGCAACATCCCAGAGCTACATACATGGGCTGTCCCACGGGCAAGACAACTGAGCTTAGCCAGCAGTCAAAGAACTACTTGCTAGCTGCACTTAAAGGCTTCTAAAAAGTGTCTCCTGAGGTTAAAAGAAAGCTCACACTCCCAGTACTTTCCTGCACCTTCTGGTTCTGTTCATTGTCTCTCAGTTCCTTCTATTTTATCATCACTAAAGTTACTGTTTTTCATTGTGCAATGATGTGACATGCTCGGATTTCATAGGCACAGCTTTGTCATCTGATCAGTTAGTTCTAGAAGTGGTGCACAACTTACAAAAAAACAAGATGTGGTTGTCCCCTGAGCTTCCACTAAACCACATGGAGAAGTTAACCCAGTATAGTGGAGCAGTGTAGGATCACAAAAGGGCTTCTAGGTGAAGCCTAGAAGCAGTTGTTTTCCAAGGTTTTAATGAAACAAATTAGTAAAGTGATGTCTTCAAGAAGAAGTTGTTCAATGCCTGAACCCTACTCAGTTTCTGGATTGGCACATGCTGAAACCATTAAATAGCTTCTGCACAAAATGGGCTTATTATATACACTCATCCTTGGTTTAATAAATTTAATGACAACTTCTCAAAGAAGGCTGGAACCTTCTATTTTCCTTTACAGTTACTGGTCACTAAAGATTCCAAAATCAGTCTCTTGCCTGGACTGACACATCTGAGGCCACTACGCCCTGGCTTGAAGGAGATGGCCCCTTCTGTCACCATGTTTCTCATAGCTTACACTCACTGTAGTTTGCTGAAGATTCAGGTACAATAGAAGATACTATCTAAATACTAAATGCAATAAACACTGTATTAAACAACACTAGACAAGGGAGGAATTATAATTATATTCCTAACACAGTAATATTTCTGACTCTTACAGAGAACTGTATATAGTACTACCCTTAAGCCAAGATTTCCCCCATTTTTTTAAGGATACTATTTTCCTTTATTTTTTATTTCAAGAGATTTAAGTACTAACCACAGAGTGGTCCTAGATGGCATTTGGATGATTTATTTAGTAGAATATAGGAAAAGCTGTTTCATTTTTAATATATGTAATTAGCACAAGAGTAGTAGTAATCAGACTTAAAAAGGATAATAGCACAAATAACAAATGAGCAACCAAAACAGAGGATTTAAGATCTGCAACTTGTCCAGCTGTAGCTGTTCTTACCCTTTTAGCATCCCCGAGGCAGAGAATGGCCTTCTGCATCTGTCAACACAATTAGTGTGCTAAAAAAACAGTTTAGACTGTGCAATTTTTTTCTCATCAAATGTATCTTCCATCAAAAAATAAAGGTAGTGCAGGAAGGTTTCATTTTTTAATAAATTTTGAGATAAAAATCTCTCCTTGTTTTTCTGCATAACAGCAGACCAAAAAGCATCTGTGCAGTTATGGACAGTTTCTGGCTGCAAGAAATTTTTCAGGGAAAATAAAAGCAAATTTTATAAATGGTTTTGAACTGCATCACTTCAACACTGTAACTAACTAACGCTGAGTTACTGCAGCACTTAGAGCACCAGAATATGCTATAAAGAGAAGAGAGTGCATACCTGTTTTTAAAGCATGTAACACTTTTTATTAATAGTTTTCACTGTTTATTATTTATGATTCTTAATTGAATGTGTCAGTTTTATTCATTCACCCACTTTCATTTAAAAAAAAAAAGACTTCAATACATACTTAAATATTTGCATAATCCCACAAGGTCAAATCAGTGTTTTAAACATCTTGCAATGTAAAATTTCTTCCCTGCAGGCAAATGAATAGTCCTGCTGTAGGCTTGTACTGCACAAGTAGCATGCATTTTAATAGGTGTTTATAGAATTGTGAGTGTCCAGAACTTCCGTAATCTGAAAACTACAACCCATGAAAACACAATTATATTACCTCAAGTGTAAAGGTATAAAAAGACAACAGAGTGAACAATACCTTCAAGAATCTGTATTGCTCTTTTTTAACCTGGGATCTAGCAGAGAACCTAAGTGGATGGATTTTAGATGATTCCAAAATGTCTTAAAACACCAGGACGATTTAAAGTTTTGTGAAAAGGATCTTTTTCCTGAGCAAAGTTTTGTGACAGACAAAGTGTAGGGTCAATATAAAGGCATATTTTGCTGAAGGCCCTGTGTGTTTAGTTTATCTTCTTTCCATACACCTTCATAAAACAAAGCTGGTATTTCCTGATCTTCACATTCTCTCACTGTCCCCTCTTACTATGATGAAGATTAGGAAGGCATTAGAATTACAGTTTTTCTCTCATATTCAGTGACAGAGATCTATCATTTACATTAGCCAACACTGATCAAAGTTCTGCTGTTGCAAAAGTTCCTTAATTCAGATTATACCCCATCTTGTTGCTGGAAAGACTAAATATAATGACCAACTCTAAAGCATCTGGATATAAAAGTGGTTGTGTCTATTTCATTTTTTTCTTTCATGTCTCTAATTTTCTTTCTACATGCCCTAATGAGATCCTTAAACATTTCCTGATTTGCCTGCCCACTTTTCCAAAGATATACCCTCTTTTCTCTCCTTCATTTCTTCAAAAGCTCCCTGCCTGGACAGGTCAGTTGTTTTTCTTCCTAGCTCATCTTTTAATACATAGGGATAGCACCTTTGAGATTTCTTTCTTAAAATACGTCTATTCTTCCTGGACCCCTTTGTTTTTAAGAGCTGTTTCTCAACAGGTACTCTCTGATCAGCATCCTGAATAGGCTGAATTTGCCTTCCAGAAGTCCAGTGTAGAAGTTTTGTTGGTCCCCCTCCTTGTTTCACCAAACAATGAAAACAATTGTTTTATGATCACTGTACCCCAGATGGTCTCTGACCACCACATCTCCCACCAATCCTTCTCTGTCTGTAAAGAGAGGGCTAGCAGAGCCCCACCCCTGGCTGGTGATTTGAAATGTCCTCCAGCTGCTTATAGAATAATATATCCACAGACTTCCACCAGGATGTCTGCCTTGTTAGCCTTCCCCCTGATCCTTACGCATGGGCACTCAACCTCATCACTATTGACCTCAAATTCTACCCTGTCAAGAGACTGCCTAAGGTACAGAGCCACCCCACCACCTCTCCTTCCTCACTCATCCCTTCAAAAAGCCTGTGACCATCCATTGCAGCACCTCAGTCGTGCAAGTCATCCCACCATGTTTCTGTGATGGCTACTGTGTCATAACTTTCCTTCTGTACCATGGCTTCCAGCTCTTCTTGTTTGTTTCCCATGCTGGGTACATTAATGTACGTGCACTTCAGCTGGGCCGATTTCACCCTCGACTCTGGTTTACCACCCTTAGGCTCATCTCTGGAGAGTCTGGTTTCTTCCCCTTCTCCCTTCAAAACTAGTTTAAAGGCCTCTCAATCAGCCCTGTCAACTCACAGGCTTGAATCCTTTTGCCCTTGTTAGATAGAAGGAGTCCATCTAACTCTAGTAGGCCTGGTGCAGTAAAAGTCATGCCATGGTCAAAAAGCTCAAAATTGTGCCAATGGCACCAGCCCTTAAGCCACTTATTTAGAACATGGGTTTTCCTGCTCCTTTCATCACTCATTTCTACTACTAAAGGAACACTGTCTGCACTCCTGTCCCATCAACCAATCAATCAAGAGCCCTGAAGTCCTTTTTGATTCCCTGTCACCCTTCTTATCAATATAATCACTGCCAACTTGGACAACCAGCAGTGGGTAATGCCTACACTTAACCACAAGTATGGAAAATTCTGTTGTTGAGTATAAAAACAAAAAGCACAGAAGAGACTTAGGACTAATGCAAGGAAAACTGAATTCTATCAAAAACCTGCTCCTGATGATCAAATATTGATTTTTTTAATGGTTCTTACTTACTGTAATTTCTGACTGGCATTGCATATGCAGCTGCTCAGCCTGACAGCTCCAGTTGGACTCATTTTTGAGTCATCAGCATGAAGGGAAAAAGGTGACCAGATGGGTTTTTAAAAATGAAACAAAGTCTAAAAATTCCCATTAGGAGGAAACAGAACACTCAAACCTTTAGTCAGAAAAGAAGGGCGTGTGAAGAGGTCAAAGAGTTTGTGTCTCATTGACAAATTACTTCCTGTGAGTTTAGTGGCTTCCATTTTATGTCATTAAAACCAGCAAAAGAGACCGTAGCTTGACATCATCTTGTCCTTTAATGCACCCATGGATAATTTAGTATTTCCCAGGTCAGGAGGTTGAAGCCAGCACTTCCATTATTAGAATTAATATAATGCAAATATAGATCTATGGTCAGAGCTGAGGGAAGATAAGCACCTACATTCTAAATTTTCTTAGAATTAAAGCTTCACTTTTCCTGAGGCTTATCATAACATACATGTTCAGAATTCTTTTCTTCTCAGACCCTTGTATAATGTTCAGCCAATAGTTTAGTTTGGTTTTTTTACAAAATTTACACCTACTAGCCTGACCTGTCTATAAAACATAACTGTGCCTTCCAAAATGACTTGTGGTTCAGATTTCTTTCTACTGAACAAGTTGATCATATATGTAAATGCCTGGGGTCAGAAAATAGTAACAGTTTAAAATGTGACATTCCCTGTTTTGGATTTCTCCTACTGAGTGCTTTAATCACTAAATTCTAAATGAAATACACACTTTCCATGAAATTGAAATTCACTAATTCAGTAATCTTGAACTTAATCTAGTGCATTAAAGCAGCATCAATGGCTGAGATGTAGCGTATTTCCCTGCATGAGTATCTGATAACCAGCTACTTGGTACACTGTTACAAGACTGGAAGTAGGATGTGGCTATTTGCAACCAATTGGGACTCTTCTACCCTGAATAAACTTTGTTCACCATAGTACTTTGCAATATTCATTATTAAAATAGCAAACACAAAGTCAAAATTTTCAAAATAAAATGCTTATACGTCAAAATTTATTACATTTTACCTTAAAAAAAATATTACTCTTTCATTCCGTGCTCTGAAATAAAATGTTTTTTGTATGGTTTTAGGTAGAAAACTGCCCATAACAAAGAAATTGTACTTTCTAGACAGAGATTAGAATTAATTCTTCACCATGACATTATTTGTGAAATATCATACCTGATTGTATGTGAAATGAAAGACTAAACTACAATGCCTTTTTAAAATGAAGATCACAACCATGGATTCAGATAGAGATGTAAACTACTTACATAGCACTACTACTGTGTGCTACTTATGACATAAAATTTCAAAATGTTTCATTCCCTTACCTAGTGAGTCATAGGCACATCCACCCATCGGTGTGACATACCTTTTTCAGTTTAATGACTCCTTCCTGGGTGTACTCATCTGTCATGATGTCAAACAAGTTTCCTCCATCTCCTGGAACTATGTTGTACTCGATTTCTGCATTTTTCCCAAAATCAGGGTCCACAGCTCTGATCCGTCCAATAGCAGAACCAACGTGAGAGGTCTCAGGTACTTTTAAATGGAAGATACCTGTGACAAAGTGGTAGACAGTCATTCTTGGGATTTCTTGGTAATTAACACAGGTGTTTCTGATTAAAATCATGGAGCCTGTGCAAAATAAAAAAAAATTATTTAAATAATCAAATTAAAAATAGGAGATGAAACCAAAAAAGGTTTTGAAAAATATATTCCAGTTTTATCTACTGACTTCCCCTAGATTCTAGATTTTATCCACTGTAATTGTAAAGGCCTTAGCACCTATATCTTGAGATATCTATCTATATTTCTATATTTAATTTTTCACATGTGATTGACTCTCCTTTGAATTAAATTGTACTTACAGGTAGCACATGTTTATAAGCACTTTTTTCCTTTTTTCTTTGTTTTTGGTTTTGTTTGTTTGTTTGTTTGTTTTTTGTGGGGTTGTTGGTGGCTTGGTTTTGTTTTTGTTTTTTAGAAAATATATTTATGACTTTCCCATTGGTTGAAAGCAAAAAATATCAGAGGAAAAAAATTCTATCCATTTCTTTAAAATCCAGTATTATATATACAACTCCTTTTGGAAGATATAGCGTGTTGTTCACATATGGGCCACCAGAGGGTGCTCTTATAAAAATTTCAGAGCTAAACAATTTTTAGTTTAGAACACTTTTGCTTTCAGATTATTTATTACAAATTATAACAACAACAACAACAACAAAAAAGCCAAAAAATTGCACACTTTAAAAAATAGTAAGTATTGCAAATGACATGTAAGGAGAAAATAGTTTCATTCAGGGGAACAGCTATGTTGGAAAATTATAGACATAATAGTTAATAGAGCTGAACAAACTAATCCAAAGTGTTTTGAGGCATCCTTGATTTTAGCAACAGCAGTAGCAGCAGGCATGGGCATGTAACATGGTGCCCTGACTTATTTAACTGCTCCTGAAGTGCCTGTATTCCCTGTTTAGCTCCACTTCTAGCTGGAGTTGTTACTTTGCTCAGCTGCCAGTGAGCACCTCCATGACAAGTACTTACAGTGGGCAGGCAGAGTTCACCTTTCTTCACGTAGCAGTCTCTGCTGTCAAAACTGCCAGCAACTTGTGGAGCTGGTTTTGAGCCCAGGATGTTTGATTCACTTCATCCTGTCTCTCAATAAAGATAGTCCCATCATTTATTTCCCTTGGTTAATTTTGTTTTCCTGGGTCAGTGTTTCATGGCTCTCACAGAGCAGCCCCTTCAGAGAACATCAGCAATAGCCTGCTTGGTTCTGCTCCATGTGACATGTAAGAGGAAATTTGCACCTCTTTTTCAACAGCATAGCAGGACAGGCAACTGTCACTATTAGGAGGCACGTTAGGGGATGTCTCAGAGATTTCCACCCAGCAGTGGTTCAGCCACACATCACAAAATGAGGCTCTGAGAAGCTGTATATTATGTTACAGGGGATAGATGACTTTCACATTCAGCTGCTGAATTAAACAGCAGACGCTGTTTCCTGTCGTTACCTCCTTACAATGCATGCTGTATCAGCTTTTTCAGCTTTACAATATTTTCAGGTGACAAAAAAATGACATTAGCACTGCTGAGAAATGCTCACTCTTTTGTGAGCTAGTCATTTGGGCTATGGTAACTATATAAATGTCTGATTGCCTCTGAAAAAAATTCTTTTGTTTGCTTTCCCTCTCTGCCCATCAGTATGCAAAGTATACACAAGGCAAAATTTGCCCTTTTTATTTAAGAAAATCCCTATAATTCAAGCCAGTTTGTACCAGCATTCATTTCTGGACATCACAGCATATAGGTTTGTATGACCCTTTGACTGAGCTACTAAAGACTGAGCAATTATCATTTCACTACTTTTCTTTCCAAGGAAACATACTAAAGGAAGCTGTATTTCTTAGTGTTGTTCTAATAGCAGGAAAAGATCATTTTGACACAAAATGGTGTCATGACAAGATAGTCTCAGCTATTTCTTAGCTGCACTTAAGTGATTCTGAGTAAAGAATAAAATGTTAACATGGTATTCGTGATACAATCACAAATCCTCCTATTATTTAATCTCATTTACAAACACATGTATTACCGAGTCTCTGCTATACGCAGAAAAAAACCAAAGAGGCCTTTACATATACTTGAATCTTGTATTAAGTTTCCACAACATAGTGCTAGCCCTTATGTCCAGGTCTTTTACAGGCACTTATATCTGGTAACAGAAATCATTGCTGCAGCATTTGCTGTTTACATCCACAGTTTTATTGAAAATGAAATGTAAGAGCACATGATCATAGATTTTTCCATCTTTGACAAACTGTTCTATTTTTAATGATCTGAAGATCACTCAGATTCATTAAAACAAACATTTCCCTATAAAATTTTGTATCTGCCTGAAAAGCATATGAGAGTTCGATGAAGTCAAAGAAAGACTAAATTACTAATTTCTGATTGTTTAGGCTTTTATCAGTTATTTTCAATGACTTGATATTTCATAATTTCCAGAAATTCAACAGCAATAAACATGTGGTCATCCAGACTAATTTGAAACTCTGAAGCAATCTTCAATCCTGCAAGAGTCAGATTTCTGAAGATGTAATATGTAATTACATTGTCACTGTCCTCCTGTAATATTATCTTCACAGCATATGGAAGCTGTTAAGTGTTCCACTGTGACAACTTACTTTCAGAATAAAAAAAATGAAAACAAATAATGTATATTGTTGCCATTTCAAGGAAAAAAATCAAGAGAATATAATATATAGCATGAAACCCTCATTCCTTTCCTCCCCTCCCTCAAGTAATAGAATCCTAAAATCATAGAATATGTTGAGCTACAAGGGACCTATCAGGCACACTGATTGCAGCTCCTGACCCTGCACAGGACACCCTGAGAGCCACATCATGTGCCTGAGAGTGTTGTCCAAATGCTTCTCGATCTCAGACAGGTTCAGTCTTTGTAGGGAGGACATTTGAAATGATCAATATATGCTATACATCAAACGAGATAGAAAGACAGTTTTGTAGGTTTTTATCTTTCTGTTTCCTGCAGTCTTTACTTCTTTCTGTGACAGTTCAGCATTATTCATTTTTTATTGTCCATTTTGCCTGTATATACTACTACCTCCATTTGCCATAGAGGTATGTTGAAAGAGACCTGAGTAATAGCCTTTTACTCCCAAATGTCCTGAAAACCTTGCTCTCTTCAGCTTCCAGGAATGATGGAACAGGCACCTCAGACAAACTTCAGCAGCTGGTTACGCTGCTGAAACAGTTCTGTCAAATTTTGTTGATGTGACTTCTCTGCCAACAAAAAACCTTTCTTCTACTTGCACAAATCTCTTTCAAATGTGTTTTTTAAGTTTGCCCCTGTCTTTTGGGATGTACCAAAGGAGAAAACTCTCACTTTCCTCAAACTACACTAGAAAACAGGACTCTGCAAATAGCTCCCCTCTTTGCTGATTTTAGTCATACATATTGCATGCTAGTTGGGATATTTTCATGTATAGGAAAGCTGGTAGCAATAAATATTGCTTGGTCAGGACTTCTTGGTTTTTGTTGAGCCACATCAGTGAGGAAGATAAAAATAAAGGAGTGATGATGCTGTTGAAGCTTTTAAGCTGAAATAACTGACAGGGCTAATTACTTAGCCCCAAAATCATTCAGGAAAATGAGGCAGAGGTGAGCTAACAATTCATACATGCTGCCTCTGAGTTTCTAAAGCAAAGATGTGCAAAAGTGCACAGTGGGAAGAATCAGAGCTGAGTAAGTGACAGGTAATCAGTCATATTGACTGAAACACAGCACACATTTACAGTTCCTATGATGTGATTAGATTAGTTTTAGTTTTTAAGGCTCAAAAGCTGTTCTGGGGTTTGATTTTTACTTACAAAGAGGTTAGGGGGGGTTTTTGTTGTTGTTTTTCCACACTTGAAGTCTACACCATCATTTATCAAAAAGCTCTTCAGATCTGATAGGAATAGCACATGAAAACTATCATTACTTCTTATCAGCTAAACAACCATTAAGAAGTAACCCAGGTTAGCATCAAAGGACTTAAGCTAAATTCATAATGGCTTTTAATCAAACAGCTGTAAATGCTATTCAAACAATTTTTCTAATCTGTCACCATACTTGTACTGTGCAAGATTATCCTCTCCTGAATTTTCTTTGTCTGTACTTTTTCCAGCTTTCTGGCAGTTGCCAAAGTATTGCATTGCAGTGGATCACAATAGCATGATTCTTAAAGGCAAAAATATTAAAAAAAAAAAAAATTATCTCTCTTTCTTCTAAATATTTAATTTTTTCCTCAGAAAAAAAAAAAAAAAAAAAAAAAAACAACAACAAAAAAAAACCCAATCCCATAGTGTATTGTAATATTATTGTTATCTTAAATTACCAAGATATTTTAATTTTTATCCTGACATGAGTTGTAAAGGCAATGATTTTTAGCTGTTTAGCAAGAATCATAAGACAACAGTTCATATTTCCCCCCTGTTGTTTTAACTATACTGTAATAGGCAAGGGAAAGGATAATTTAAATATATAAGCATATACTCAATACATTAAACCTGCTACATCAGCTACAATTAATCAGCCTAATAAATAGCAGCATCTGATGCACATGCTCCTAAAACTAGGAGATGTGATTTAGCACAGCAGTGAAATGCATTCATGCCTTTCCTAGATGTGGGTCCGTGCCCTGCAGAGGAGCTGGGACATTGTGTGGGGAAAAGAAGCCAGGCTTTGTTACCATGTGCCTGATGCAGGTCATGCATGATCTGGGGTGGGCTTGTAAATCTCCAGTTATGGAAAGGCTCCTTCCACTCTTTAACACACTGCTCTGAGTAAGGGTTTAGGTCCTCATTAGATGTAACATAAACATGCTTAAAAATTTCTGATTCTCTTATCTGGATTCTGAAGTCCACACCTAGGAAAATGCATCTCCCAATGCTGCAGAGACTCTGGATGTCCAAGGATCACCAGTATTTTAAGGGGAAATGAGCAGAAACATAAAACCATTTTGAGTTTAATCCTCTGTTTTAGGATAATTCACAGGATGGAGCTTCCCCAGAGCTGGCAGTTCCTGAGCCAGAACTCTATCACCCCCTGAGGTAAGCTAGCAGACTGTGTTTTTGAGGCCATCCTCCTTCCACCTTCCTAAAGAGAAAATTATGTTCATTATACTGGTATAATTTTTGTATACTGAAATATTCAGTATAACCATTGGCTGTATTTTTTTTCTACTGATAAGGTGGTGTTATCATATAGCTTTCTAAAAATAAACCTCCCCATTGCATGTCAGAGAATAATTGCACAGACATTAATATCTCCCTTGTTGGAGCAAGAGTTCAGGAAATGGGAAATACCAGTTCAGTTTTATTATCTCAAGGTAGTCAAGCCCACAGCTTTTGCCTCCAAAAGTGTGCTGGTTGTTGCATAGAGAATACTTGTTGCAACAGAGAGTGCTCTGTTTAAAAATATAATACAGAAAAAATTATAGAAGCAGTTTTTTGGAGCCATACACACTCAGATGTGTGACCCAGTACTCAAACCTCCACACAGGAAGGGATGTGGACAAATGTATCCTTCTTGGAGGGTTCTGTTTGGCTACGTACACTTTTACTAACTGTGGTTTTTGATCATGTAAAAACCATTATTAACAAAAAACCCCAAACCAACCAACCAGCAAAATCGCAACAAAAAACAAACTAAACCCTCCCCCCTGCCCACCCCAGCAGGAGGAAACCTGCATCTCTGCTTTCTTGCCTTACCTGCACAAGCTAC
This sequence comes from Chamaea fasciata, assembly GCF_029207755.1. Classification (NCBI taxonomy): domain Eukaryota; kingdom Metazoa; phylum Chordata; class Aves; order Passeriformes; family Sylviidae; genus Chamaea; species Chamaea fasciata. Next base: position 77,640,305 of record NW_027094086.1, read on the forward strand.
CAAGCAAACTGCTGTGCTATGCCCTCAGAGACATGCCATGCCCCTGCTTGCTCACTCCTGTTCACCATGCTCCCTAGAGCCCTCTTTTAATCACCACACCACTGGCTGGAGGAAGTTTAATAAGTCCAAGTGACGAGTCCTGCATTTTGGCCACAATAACCCCCTGCAATGCCATAGGCTGGGGATGGTGTGGCTGGACAGTGCCCAGGCAGAAATGGACCTGAGGTCACTGGTGACAGCTGCTGAACATGAGCCAGCAGCGTGCCCTTGTTTCCAAGAAGGCCAGGGGGATACTGGACTGGATCAGGAATGGTGTGGCCTGCAGGAGCAGGGAGGTCATTCTTCCCCTCTACTGGGCACTAGTGAGGCCACACCTTGAGTGCTGTGTCCAGTTCTGGGCCCTCAGTTTAGGAAAGATGTTGAGATGCTTGAGCGCGTCCAGAGGAGGCAAGGAGGCTGGTGAGGGGCTTGGAACACAAGTCCTGTGAGGAACGACTGAGGGAGCTGGGGTTGTTTAGCCTGGAGAAAAGGAGACTCAAAGGTGACCGTATCACTCTCTACAGCTGCCTGAAAGGTGGTTGTAGCCAGGTGGGGGTTGGTCTCTTTCTCCAGGCAGCAACTGACAGAAGGAGAGGACACGGTCTTAAGCTGCACCAGGGGAAAATTAGGCTGGATGTTAGGAAAAAGTTTTTTATGGAAAGGGTGATAAAGTTCTGGAATTGTCTGCCCAGGGAGGTGGTAGAATAACCATCTCTGGGTGTGTAAAAAAAAAAAAAACCCAAATCTGGATGTGGCCTTCAGTGCCATGGTTTAGTTGAGGTGTTAGGGCGTGGGTTGGACTCAATGATCTTGAAGGTCTCTTGCAACTTAGTGATTCTGTGATTCTGTAATACTGAGGCAAGGATGATACTTAATCTTCTCTGCAGGTCTTAAATCATCTTTGTGTGGTAGCATAGTTTTACCCAGAGGGGAAGAAAATATTCCATTCTTGAAATTCCTCAACATTATAAAGAGTTTCTTCCAGACAATATGGAGTTTCTATATTCCAAGAGTGAGGAGAACTAAACAAGTTCCTAAATAACTGCTTTAATCCTGATCATATTGTTGTATATGAAAGATCCTTTATCACTTCTTCTTTTTGTGAAAAATCTGACCTTACCAAAGCATTCATGTGTTAGTCAGTGTAGCTTTCTGTAACTCTGAGGGCTTATGAGGAAAACCAGATCCACATGATCAGTTTCATTATGTGCCATAACCAATGAAGAATTAAATCATATCCAGTCTACTAATTAGAAATTAGTAGACTAGTAATTAGAAATTACTACCAAAAAAAATCATCCAGTGAGAGAAATAACTTTTCACAGGTGCAGTCGAAATCGGTTGGTTTTTTTTTTACCTAAATTACATAGCGGTTATAAAGAATTATCAAGGTGTAGCATGCCTTATAGACAGAAAAATAAGTTTCCAGGAGAAGATGTCTTGTCTTTTTCAGAATCCCAGGCAGCATGTAATTGGCATTTATCAGGTAGGTCGGCTGGTAATATTCCAGTGATCACACCATCACCATGAAGTAAATCAATACACTTATCCCCTCTATAAAATTTAAATTGAAAGATACATGTGAAACAGTAACATGATAAAAAGTACATTTTCAAGAATGGAACACAGAGTTTGTAATGCTCTTCTTAACATCCCTGCTTCTTAAATACCTTGCCAGAGCCTTTTCATATTTTCTTTATCACTCTGGCACAAGAGATAATAACACAACTTTTACTACAATTCATTCACTCTTAAGAATATGGTTAAACCATTTACTTTAGGACCTAAGCCAGGTGCTCTAAATCATTTGTATTGGAAGAATAATTTTTCTCTCCATCGACTAAGGAAATTAGGTTCTTCTCTTAAGTCCTCCATGTCACACCTCAGTTGTAACCCTAAAATCACCTAAACAAAGCCTGCTTAAGATCTTTATTACTCAAAAAACTCTTTGTGAAGACTTGATTTTTGCATACTCACTGGGTACACTTCATGCAATTTTTTCCCTAAACTCCATATTACTTTTTTTTCCACATGCAGGCACAGGCTGATGCCAAAAATTATCATTTTTAAAGATGAACTCGGGAAATCAAGTACAAGTCCATAATAGCTTACAATACTGTGTTTCAAGTTTTGGTTTACTCTATGTTAAGTTTCCTTAAATGCTTGTGATTTAGTGTGTGACATAGATAAGAAAATAGTGATACAATAGGATAGCAATTGTATATTTTGCATTTGTATTCCCTTATACTTTATAGCAAGTATGCTCAACTTATCACAAGTGAGTTTTATGTTTTACAATGTAAGTGTTTAAAGTAAGCTCTCTATAAATATTTCCCATTTTGTAATGAAATGCAAAAGTAGTGAGTGCTTAATTACAGGTCCTTCTTTTGTGAGCAGTAGGCAATGATATTTACAAATTCAATAAATTTTTCATAGAAGCCACCGAGAATAAAATAATTGTCATGGATTCAAGACAAAACTTAAAAGATACACTCTAGAATATTTCTGTTATTTTCTTTTTCTTTATATTTTTATAGCTTTCTCTATGCAAATATACTAAAGACGTATTTTGGACTCATGGAAGACAATTACATACTGCTTGATATCTTCAGCTCAACTCCTACTGCTGTCATTAGGATCATGTGAATTGTTGCAAGCACTTGGGCATCCCCTTTAATGCTTTTACAAGGAGTGGAGCACTGCTGAAAATCTGAAAACAACTGCAGTTCTTAGATATTTTTGAAAAACATGAGCCTAAACTCTTGTGATTATAATTAGATAATTATATATGGTCTGTTTCACTTTATGTTGCCCTGTAGTCTCTAAATTTTCAGAAAGTAAGCTCACCATGGTTAGATGCAGAAAGTATATGTTGATTTCTTACTTGGATGGAAGACCTCAGGGAAAATGGCAGATGCTGCCAGAACTGATAGTGACACAGCAAGTGACATTGTTGTCAGTGAGTCACTTTGGAACTAATTCTCAAGGCATTGCAAGGCAATCCCATGCTGTTAAATCTGTAGCCTTAGCTACTTTTCAATATCAGAGTAGGCGGAGATGCATGGGGCTTTCAAGACATACCAAGGTTACAAGAATAATTTCATGCATCCAATCTAAATACTCTCTGTGTTTTGAATGAATAATTTCTTCATCACTTCCCACAGAAAACACATTGTAGTGGAATGAATTACATGATTCCTGCCAAAGGTTGTTGAATTTATTTATTTGCAGCTTCTCTACATAAGGTAGCAGATGCAAAGTACCATATTGATGATATTAATCTACTATGATGATAATTATAGTGTTTAAAAACAATTTACCTAATCTTTTGGTTAATGATCAATTATCACTCAGAGATGGTGATAGGAAGGAAATGAATTAACAACAGAATGTTAGGACAAATAGATAATATTTAACTTCTAACTACTATTGTGCTCATTTGCATTTCTCGAACTATTGTTCACAGTGAAATCAGAGCATTGCATTTCGGTCAGTGAGAAATTGCCTATGTTTTTCATTGGCTATGGAGTAGTGTAAAGAAATAGCTATATTTGGGCTTATGATCTGCTTTGCAGCTAAGGGTTCAGTCTCTCTCAGTTTAGACCTTTAAACAGGTTTTTTTGTTTTATTCAATATGTACACCAAACAGTCCTCAGGTAACCTTTGCTACCTAAGCATTCTTGAGAGAGTTAAAAAACAATATAATTGCAGCAGACAAATAATTTGCTAAACATTTAGTGTTTCAAGAATCTGTGGTAATTTAATATCTCCGCCTCCAGTTTATTTCTCAGTTTTCTTCCAATTAGTATGCTGTGGCTGGAAATTTAGTTATTCAGTCTGAATAAAATGATTCACTCTTCAAGATGCTATATGATTAAGAACATGCAACAGTGACAGCTGCAAAAAAGAGAAGATGTTTCCAGGGAATTTTTACTAAGGTTACATGCACCTTGGAGGGAAAATCAGTTTTTACTAAAAGTGCATGCAGAATTCTGATATGGAAAGGAATAAGAAAAAATTAAGAGAAAGTGGTCATTAGTATAAATAGAAATTTTTATAGAAGTCTAATTTTAACTTCCTTTATGTTGGGCTCACACAAATAATGATAGAAGGCTACTTAACTGTGGGGTACTGTGACCCAAAGAGGGCTGCATGGTCTGGATTGCAAAGCACAAGCTGAAAGAAATTTCATGTACCAGCCGTAGTCTGTGACCCAGAAGCCAGACAATATAAATGGCCTAATTCCATGTTATTAAATTCTTTTACCCACACCAAAATAGGTCAATTTCATGGAAAGTGACTGCAGAAAATAGTTCCTGATCTGTACTAATTTCTTCAAATGCCCTAAATTTCTCTGAGAAAGCTTTACTTGTTGTTGTTCAAGACTGTGCCCTGGACTGTTCTAAGACTAACAGTACAGAACAACGTAAATCTTCAGGAACTTTCTCAGATATTCTCATGGTATTTTTTTTGCTTTGAAAAGCAAAATGTAATAAGCCATTATATTGCATCTTTTAGTCTATGTAAAAATGTCCATTATTTCACTGATTAAATGGTGGTGCAGGGCAAAGAAAAATACAGAGACTTTTTTATGACTACCTGTCAAATGTGAAACTCAAGTGAGTGAAATAGATACAACAGGCAAGGGTCACTGAGCTTTATGACAGGGTAGTGGCCTAAACAAGTAAGATGCAGATGTAAAGAGTTTGTATGGGATGGTGAATTGATTTCAGCATAGCAAAATATGGAGAAACTAAGAGCTGGAAGTGGTACAGCAAAGTATAAACTCTTTTCGCAATGCTACCATTGGGAAAGAAAAAAACCCTTGTGGAGTTGAAGGAGGAGATGGCCGCAATCTATTTATACAATGGAAATGAGATCAAGAAGAGTGGAGACAAGAATGCATGTTGAAAATAAGGATATGTAGGATGAGGAAGAAAGAGATGCCAAAGGAGAATGAAAGAGGTGAGAAAGAAATGCAAATAGTACAGAGGTGTGAGACTTGGAAGGAACCCCAGAATAAAGAGGAGCTACCCTTGGTTCTCCTCAGATTCCTATAAGAGCCCTGTGCAAATACTGCTCAGCAGGTATTTATTACTGTACTGATTTGACTGTAGTTTAACTGATGCTAAAGCAGTAGTGAGTCAAAGGTATTGCAATCCAAAATGGGTGCTGTTTTTGTGATTGGCTTACAATTGCATGAGCTGATCTCTGGAGCCTTTGCATACCTGTCTTCCATCACTGTTTGAAATGGTTGGTTAAAGAACATGTTTAACTCAAAAATGAAGTCTTAATTTAATCAAAATTCACAGGTAAATGAAATCAGCCTTGCATAAGATTTTTTTTTACATCAAACAATGTAGTTTTTCTTTAGTCTTGGTTTACAAGACCAAGCTGGTCCTTTTTTCCTTTTATATCTTATGGCATAGAGGTTAGAAAATTAAAGATGGAGAAATCAGGATTTGACCTTCTCTCCTTTTCTGATTCAAAGAAAAGTCTGGCTCAGTCTCACAACTAATCTCTGGTTGCAGGCTAGTCTGCAATGAATCTGTCCACGTGTCATGTGCAGGTATTTCCCAATTGGTATAACATAAGTAATTAGTTGCTGGAACTGAATTAGGGCATCTTGTCTGCCAGGCAAATTCCTTAATCAATGAAAGATGGACTTGTTTTCATTCTGAGAGCCAACAAAGATGCAAGCACTGTATATAAAGCACAACTTTTAACAGATATACCAAGAGAAACTATACTTCCATATCTGAATTACAGGGAGTAGAACAACTTCCAGAAAAAACCTCGTGCAGACTTGTAAAATGCTTAATGAGGCAGATCTGAACCTTAATCCTGAGTAAGTTTTCTGGTTTTAAATTGTCCAAGTAAGGAGGGAATAAATCTTCCTCACTTATTTTTAAATCAGATCTCTGCTTTCATTATTTATTTTTTTAGATTAGTGAACAGAATAATTTATTAATCACATGATCTTTTCCTTTAGATTTCTAATACACTACTGAGTGGGATTTGTGTGCATTCTTCTGAAATCTTTAAAAGTAGATACAATTGTCTCTCATAAGCCACTCACCTAAAGCAATGGATTAAAATATTTTCCATTCTGTCTCTTGTGGACCAGAAGATCCGTTGCTTGCATTCTGCTTCTGAACCAATTTTTCAATATAATCTGAGCTAGACTTGTTCAAAGCCACTTGAATGGAATCAGCCACATTTAGTTTACTGAGTTAAAATTTGACCAGCTTTAATGTAGTAAAACTTAGGATAATTAATGCATGTGCAATTTCTGTGATGTACTAAACTTCTAATAATATATAAATAAATTTTTTTAATCTACAAAGCGTGCATGCATAAGTATATATAGGCAGGCTATTCCTGGTTCAGCACTTGGTTGTTCTTTCTTTTTAAATATTTCTACAGATTGTAGTACTTGACGGTATGCCTATTAAAACAAGTTGCAAACCAATAAATGATCACACAAAACAGATGCAATCTAAGGGGTAATAATATGCAAAGGCTATTCTTAAAGTATAATACATAATATTTCTATATCATAGATCATGCAGTTAATAGATAATTCAAGGGTCATGCCAAGGTTAAATAACTAAGAGAATAAAGAGTGAGTTTGTGTTTGCAAATGTCTTTTTCACTTCCACTGAAATTCCTGAAATTGCATAAATGACAGATATTTTCCTGTTTGTTTCTGAATTGTCTGTTTTTTGAACTTTTCTCTCTAAAATTATTGTTTCTTCTGCTTTCTCAAATAGAGGATTTAATATATTCTGTGGAATGCACTGTACTATCCACTGGTGAAATCCAAATCAAATTAGCTGCAAAATCCTACAGTATGGACTGATTTGCAAAGTCATGGGAATGATCCATTATCCTTGCATTATTTAAGGCGTCACTGCCAGAAAGATGAGTAGCTGTGTTTTTGTTTCCAAACATGTTAGCATTTCTGGAAATTTGCAAAGTATCTTGATGGATTTCACTGAGATGCTTTTGGAAAGACCAATGACAGAAAAAAAAAAAAAAAAAAAAAAAAAAAAAAAACAAAAAAAAAAAACCCAACAAACAAACAAACAAACAAAAAAAACCCTGTGATGTCTAGGCCTTGTTCTACAGCTGTCTGAATATTTTAAATTTGGTTGCAAAGCAGCCCTGAGATAATGGTTTCTGACCATCAGAGATTCTTTTTTTTTTTTCTTTTTTTTTTAAGCTAAGACATGCTCAAGAAGACAAAATTCAAGTATCAAGTTCAAACCTTAATTAATTTCTCTTCTATTAGAAAAAACTTTTAATCATTCTCTCAAAAAATTGACTTCTGTTAGCTGGAAATGATATGATAAAATATGACTTTACCCAAGTAGTTCTTTTGAGTTCAAAAAAGCAAATTCAGGAGGCATCACCTTAAAAGTACACACCTTTAAAAGAAATCAAACTTATTACTGACTTCATAAGACACTTGAAATAGTCTTTGAGTTGCTAATAACAGAATAAAAACTGTCTAAAATATAGAATTGAATTGCATTTCTTCTATGTCAGGGCCTTATTCTCTAAAAGTATATTTATGCAATATTAAAATAACAAGACATACTATTCCTTTGACTAAAATGATCTACATTTGCCTTTATTGCTCAGCATATAAGGGTTTATTTCTCTAAATTGCATTGACACTTACTCAGCTGTGAACAAAAGAAAGAGACTGGGAAACTGAAGCATAAAAACTTACAAAACATTAATCCACCACTTCACTTAATTGGTTTGATTTCATAAAGCATAATTTATACCAAGTAATTATACAGCTTTTGTAATTTAAATGTTGAAGTAAATATAACCCATCCATTTCTTCTTGAAGCTTATTTTGCAATTGGAAACAAGCCACTGCTGTCCTGGCAGCTTGCTCAGACCGGTCCACTGCTTGATGAGTTAAAGGTTAGCCCATTAGCTTTCAGGAATGATGTGCTGAAGTATCTCTTTACTTAGCCAGCTACCATTTACATAAATAGCTGAGAGAGAAAGGCCATCAGTCACCTTCTGGACCAAGATGCATGCCTACATGTACACAGCTATTGTCCACTCTCTCTGCTCAAAGGCACTGTTGTGTTATACCAAATTTTTGTTCAATTGCTTGGACATTGTTGTTATGATAGGAAAAGTATTTAGCTTTTCAATCTATGCCTTAGTTTTTTTCTCTTGCTTTGGTAAAAATCAAACTTTGGTATGAAATATTTATTTTAATATTTACCAGAAAGATCATTCTTTAACAATGAAACATGCACAGCAATGCAGAAAGCTGCTGTAATAATGAAGAGCCAGAGAAGACAGAAAACACTTCTGGAAATAAATTTTTACTAATAAAATCTTTCCGATTAGGTTTTTCTTACTAGTTTTAAAGAAAATATCCATTTACTGAAGTGTCAGTTTTCTGAAATGTGGGCCAATAGATACCTGCAGGTCAAACAACTCTGACAGAAATATATGTTCAGAGGTTTCCTCTCAGTTACATTCCTCATTACTCGGAGACATGCAAGGTAGGAGGTCCCCACTGAATACGTTCAAAAGCACAGGTTCTAAATAAAAAATTCCATGTTCAGCAGGATAGTCAGTGCTTTTTTTATCACTGGATGCTGATAACCCATCCAAACCTGCCTGTCTCCTTAAAGGACCCTCAATGAGATGAAGGTGTTTCATGATACTTTTTTTTTTTTTTTGCAAGCTTGTAATGTATTATTTATCAGTGTAGCTCCTTTCAAATATTAATAATATATGTTCTCCTACTTCTGTTGTGAAGTCTTTTCTTTTTTTCCTCCAGCTTTACTAAGTTGAGAAAATAAATTTAAGCTTTATTCTGTGAAATTTAATATTGTCTAATTTGATTGGGTGATCTGTAGCATGGCTTCTTTGGCATGAGACCTTTGCAAAACTGTCGTCCTGATTATGTTATGCAAAAACATTAACCCTGCAGCAGTTTTTGTTAAGGTACCTTTAGTCCTCTTTTTTTAGTCTGCACTTCCTGGCTTTGTTGACCAATGATGAGAAATGGGATACTGGAGATCTCAATTACAGCAACACTTAGGGGCCCTGACCTCTTGCCAGGCCTGAGCTTGGCACGTACACAGACCAGATTTAAAGACTTATTTTCACAGAAACTAAAATTCTACACAAACATCCTTTTAGCTGTGGTAGTCAAGCAAATGGTAAACTCCATTTCCTGGCAGGTAATTACTCCAAATCATTGCAATGCTTTCAAGAAAAAAAAAAAAAAAAAAAATACAGCTGCTATGTTTGACATATAATTTATACTCCATTTTTTCTCTCTTATTTATTTTGTCTAGCTGTAATTAGCCTGGTGTCTCTGTGAATTTCAGGCATACTACATATCATCTCACATACTGCTTAACCAAACAGGCCTGTCTAAGTAAATCCCCACTGATTGAGACTGTTGCCTGTAACACATTCAAAAAAGTAAAAGGCTTGACCAATACACTGGAGTCCCCACGATGATATTTTAGCTCGTAAGCCATGTTAAGTGCTTGTTATTTTCAATATCAACACAAACCTCCAATCTTATTCTCTTCTGTTTTGTTGAGAGTCACTGCTGCAATTTGTCTTTTGTGACATTTGATATAATAGTAAGAAAAGGTTTTCAACCTTACTAGCACGCAATACACAGGACAAGCTTTGTCTCTTGTGTGTGATTTTTTTTTTGCTTCTTCATACAACAACTGGGCAAAGATGTCCTAACTGCAATTCATGCATTAAATGAGACCTGGAGGCTATCTTCTTCAACGAGGATGATATATTCCATGTTTCTCTGTTTCATGAAAACCATGTGACATTATGTAAAACTTGTGCATTTTTGCACCACTACAGTAGATGAAAGCATATAATAAAATATAAAATACTAAGCCCTTAAAAACAAAGGAAGTAAAATATACAACTGAAAACCAGAATATGAGTGAGCACTGGGCACGTGAAGCTTGCCAATGTACTGAGTTTTCAGTCTCCAGACAGTTACATTATTTCCTGTTTTACCCATGGTACCCTTCCAAGAGCAGAGATTCCAGCTGAAAGGAAGAAGCAGACTGCAATTGGGGACAGTTTAACAAGCACTGAGGATGCGGACAGTAGGAATGGTGGTATAAAGAGGCCCTCTAGGATGATTGCCTTATTCATCAGATTTGGAGCATTCCACAAGTGCTTTGACAGCATGTAATTAAATTAAAAGGAGATACCATGGGAGGTTTGACAAAATAAAGAAGTTTTAGGATTGAAATTTAGGCTAGCAAATGAAACCTGAAGATAAGGACATTCATAGTAGCTTAGTTTGAACTCACCATGTACAATCAGAGTAAAAAGACTGAAAGGCAGAACTTTAAATGACTGGCTGAGAAAAAGTGGTGAGGAGAAGTGTCATAGTATAGGAATGTTGGAGCACTTGTTAAAGAATGTGAAAAATTACAAAGTTAATTTTGGCCATGACAAAAATAGGCTTATGAAAGTTTAAAAACTTTTCTATGACCATTGTGATACCTAGTGAAAGGTTCAGGAGAATTTTCAGGTGTTGGAAAGCAAAAAAATTAGAAAAAAATAATGCAAAGGTATGCAGTTCAGAGAAAGGGTGCAGTGATGAGAATTCTGCATTCTCCACTCAAAAAGACTACAAAAGGAGATGATAGCCCTGTAAGAAATGCAAAAGTGGTAGTTCGTACAGAATCAAACTAAGGACTGGTAAAGAGGAGAAAGAAAGTCATAATATAAATGCAAGGGTTGAAATGGGAACTAGTATAGGTAACTTTAATGCCTAATGCTACACAAGAATATCAGCATCATAACTATGTTCAATATCTGTGGGAAAGAAGAAAATCAGTTAGGCAGCATATTATCGAGGAGCAAAATACACAGGAAGGTCACAGCAGAATTAATCAGTGGAGGAATAATGATGGTTGTGAAAGAAATCTTTGTCGACCGAGACTTTAAAAGGAGGATAGTATTAACATTAGATATTCAGGAAAAGTTCCCTAGCTTTTCTATAATTTTACAACAACTATAATTAGTTTAAATACAATATTTGTGCAGGAGCAATAAAAAACCAGAATTATAAGATGGTTGTATTCAGTTAAATAAATAATAACAAGAAAGTGGAAATAAATAAAACTGAGGCATATTACTATAGAAATTCTGAATGGGATAGCTGAAACTGTTAAATCACTATGGGTGGTGTGGATGCTATCTAGGGATATCATTTAGAAGACCCACAGCAAATGCACATATCCATTAAAAGGCAAATCTGTAAGGGCAAACAGCATAGCTAATAAAAACAAGAACACATCTTTCAAAAAAATGAAGTTGTGTCTCAGAGAGGACAATAGAAAGAACCATAAAACCTGCTTTATCTATAAAACCACAATAAAGAAGACAAAAAAAAGAGTTTGAATAAATCTCTGCAAACAAGCTAATAATAATTGTTTTTTAAGATATCTGGAGGCAAAAGCCTGAGAGGAGCTGTGTAAAGCCTGCCAGCCCAAAACTGAGATACAGAAGTGCTCAGAGAAGATAAGATCACAAATGTAAAACTTAATACTTTTTTTTGTTTGTTTATTGTTAGTATAGAAAAACTGTGGATTTTTTTTCTATCCTAGAACTTTATAGAGGACTCAGGAGAAGGTTAAATTAGCTACAGAAGCAGTTGTGGAACAAACAGACACAACAGTAACAAATCATTTGGATTAGCTGTTACATGCCCAAGAGCCTGAAGAATGAAATAAGGGAACTATCATGACTTACAATATTTTGCTTCAAACCACTGTAGCACAAGAAGGCTTGAAGGTATAATATAACACTGATTTTTTTTTTTTTTTTAATTCCCCGCCCCCCCAAAAAGTTCTCCAGGGAGTCCAGGGGAACTAAGGATGGATATGACTGACATGCACAGGCAAAACAGTAGAAAGAATAGGAGCAGATTCTCTCAACTCAGAGAGAATTTCTCATACTGAAGAAAAAAAAAAAAGATAAATCAACATATTTTCTAAATAAAGCTGATATTTTGCAGTGCTTTCTGAATTCTTTGAAGATGTAAACATGCAAGCAATTATGTAAAGATGGATTCAAAACAAATGAAGGGAAGCTGTTTGTTGTATGATATATGATTAATCTGTGTACTTCTGACAAAGGATGTGGACTCTGAAATTTAACATAAGTTTCAAAACAATGGGACAACTTGCTGCAAGAAAAATACATTGAGGGTTGTTAAATACAAAGACACCATTATAACTAAATATAATTAGAAAGTAAGGGAGTTTTTTGAAGTATTGCTTGGCCTGTTTTATGATTACCATTTAGACATGAGTGTAAGAGACAGAGGGAAGGAGCCAAATGGATCCTTCTTGTACACACGACCTTTCTTACTTGCCTGCAAAAACACAATACATTTTCAGACTGAGTAAAAGACGAAGAATTTTTATATGATAGAAAACTTCACAGTTGCAGATGCAGTTTTGTACCTATGGGGCATTCATAATACATACAGTGGGATTTCAATTCATGGGCAAGGAAGAGATGCAAAGTGAAAAGCTGCTGTGATCTTACTCCAGATTCATACAGTATATTATAATACGAATTTTCATTACTAACAAATTTTAGCAGCTAATTATTTTGGCATAGTTATCAAGATTTATGCTTGATTAGTTTCTGCATTTTGAAGGTATGGAATATACAAAACTTCAGTAAATTTATGGAGACAAGAAAGTGAAAATTCTTCTAATCATACACAGACTATGAAACTCGTTAAATTAGCATACTTCTGAAAAGGTTAATTTAAACTAACTGATGTGAAACAATAAATTATCAGTGAACGATCACTGTTTTAGGCTGTAAGTGTTTTCAGGGAAAGATATAATCTCCTAGGCCAAGACACATAAAAATCTGTTCCTGAATATTATAACAGTAACACTTAGCATGACCTAGCTCTACCTTTTGACCTGGAAGTCTCAAGTTATAACTTTTTGTAATTTGAAGGGGTTCATACAGTTTCCCTTGGCAAAATAGTATTTCCCAAATAATTTTTATAGTGTAAATGAAATTAACTCTTAGGCTCAGGCTTGTTTTGTGGAATGATGGTATATATCCTCTTAAACATTCAGCTCATACTTTCAAATTGAGTCTTATATTATTTTAAAAAAGAGGATATCTGATTTTTTTTCATCGTATACTGTTCTTCTTCCAGGATATCAGTTTCTTATCTACAGGACTTTTCCACATTAATACTTTTAGTCATGCTTATTTGAAAATCAGTGCTTTGGAATACTACATACTCTTAGGAAATCTGGGTGGGTTGTCGTTGACATCCGTGAGAGTAATGTTTACGGTGGTAGTACCAGCCAGTCCTCCCAGCTGTCCTCCCATGTCCTTGGCTTGGATTAGAACTTGATATTGTTCTTTTACTTCTCTATCCATATTTGGCAAAGCTGTTCTTATTACACCTGTGAGAAGAAAGGGTAAAGAAAAGGAGCAAATAAAGAAAGGGCTGTGGTTTTCTACTCTTACAAATTAATACTGGATCTCTTGAACAGGAATAGAATTCTTCTGAATGGGTTGATGAGAGGAGGTCACACAAAAACAGGCAAATCACTCAGGCTTTTCAAAAGAGTGTTTGACATCCATTCAACCACTCAAAATTACTGTTTTGTCTTTTCAATCAGGACATGAATGGATGCAAGAGAATGAGGTGTTTTCACTAGAGATGTGAATGCTGGGAGCATAGGTTTGCCACATCAAGGATGAGGATCACTGCCTTGTACAGAGCAAGGCAATGTAGGAGGAGGTGGCATTGCATTGCAGATCCTGCATCTTCAATTGTTTCCAACCAGTCATTTGACAATAAATTCAAGTTACTGTAGGCCAAGACAACGTTCCTCTGTACAAAATGAGATCTTTATTAGAAGATTCGTCCTTTCCTAGAGAAAGTTTCCTTGATTTAGCACAAACATGCAGTGAAAAATTGAGGAATTTCCTTTAATAAAAAGTAATTTAAATACCACAGTAACACATGACTTTTAGTCTTTAGTGATTTTGGACAGCTGCTGTCTAAGCAGATATGCCATAATCTCCCTTCTGATATGCTAAGAATATATAGAATATAAGGAAGACTTAAAGAGAGAAAGAGGGGGGAAAAACTTTTGGGATACTAAAAGCTTTTTCTTGAAATCAAATATGTAGGAGAAAATACATTTATCTTTGTCAAAATTTTAGAAATGTGAATAGCATTGCAAAATGCTTTTTATTGAACAACAGTTATCAGAAAATGTCTAGGTGCACATTGGTGCAGATAACATGCAAAATTGAAAATTAAACCAGCTGGAAGTATGATTTTCCTTGCTATTATTGGTTTAGAAAGTATTCTAAATATTCTAGTATTAAACAATTTGATCTTAAAAGCAGATTTTTTTACCTGGTGTTAAAATGGGTCTGGAATAGCAAGAAGCAAACTTTAAGGACCATTCATATCTTTATGGCTACTAACCACTATTGTCTTAACAAGCCAGAATAGGAACCATTAGCTTATAATACTTTTTTAAAGTCTAGAAATAACTTTGACCTAAATCTGCTATTTCTGGAGCCTATTTTAAATTCCTATTGAAGTGAACTCTATAACAAGTTCCTTTCTAGTCACCTGCAACATGATAATGACAGCATTATTAGGAATCACCATTTTCCAGCCTTAGGATGGCATGTATTATACTGCACAGTTTGCTCCAAACTGAAATCTTGAATTATAAAACAGTAAAAAAAAAAAATGTTCATATTCAGAAAAAGAATATTTTTGCAAATAGGATGAGGTTTATTTACTAGGTTTCCTCTTGAACATCTTAATCTTAATTAATGCTTAGTTTGTCATTGTGGAGACTATATGTTCCACAGTATTTTACAACATCCTTGGTATGTTCATTCCAAGGCAAAAATGGGAATGAAAGACCTCCTATGTTACCCTAACAAAATGAAATAACATATAATTATAAAATCAGGATATGCTAAGGT
This sequence comes from Chamaea fasciata, assembly GCF_029207755.1. Lineage (NCBI taxonomy): Eukaryota > Metazoa > Chordata > Aves > Passeriformes > Sylviidae > Chamaea > Chamaea fasciata. Next base: position 77,655,389 of record NW_027094086.1, read on the forward strand.
GGAAGCCACCTTTTAGGATGGAGTGCAACTCCTGTCTCTGCTCAGGACACCCCAAGAGTCAAATCATGTGCCTGAGAGCATTGTCCAAATGCTTCATTAACTCTGTCAGGCTGGAGCTGTGACCACTTGTCGTGGGCTGAAGTATATTCTATCACCATCTTCATGAACTGTTTAAACCAGGTGAGGCAGGGCTCCCTGCCTCCTCCACTCTGGATTATCTTCTGTTAATGGGCCCATCAGCACCTTTGCCACATGACTCACAGATAACCCCCTCCTGGACTATCTCCTGTTCATGGGCCCATCAGGCCTTATCACATGACTCACCATCCCATTGTGAGATGCTCTGTCCAGAGGGAGGAACCAAGCATTCCAGCCTAGATATAAGCTGACACTCTGAACACCAGAGCAGCGCTTACCTACTGGACTCCCAGAGGACAAGAGCAACTGCAGGATCTTCAGACCCATTATGTCTACAGGATCACCGCTTCAACAGAACCACTCTACTTGGACTGGTACCACCATAGGGTGTCAGGTTGCTTTCTGTCTTTGTCAGTGTTCTTGTACTACTGCATTTATTTATTTCTTTTAATTTTTTTTCTCTATAAAATTAAAATTCTGGCTTACGATCTCCCACTGGTTTTATTTCAAACTAGTACACCACTTTCCTGGGGAGCTGTTCGAGTGCCCAACCACCCTCTGGGTGAAAAACCTTTCTCTGATACCCAAACTAAACCTCCTCTGACTCAGCTTCATGATATTTCCTCAAGTCCTGTCACTGGTCATGAGAGAGATCAGTACCTGCCCCTCCTCTTCCCCTCATGAGGATGTTGAAGACTACAATGAGGTCTCCGCTCAGTCTCCTCTTCTCCAGGCTGAACAGACCAAGTGACCTCATCTGCTCCTCATAAGGCTTCCCCTCAAGGCCCTTCACCATTTTTGTGGCCTTCCTTTGGATGCTCTCTAACAGCTCAAAATCTTTTTTATATCTTGGCACCCAAACCTGCCTCCAGCACTGGAGGTGAGGCTGGGCCAGCTCAGAGAAGAGCAGGACAATCTCCTCCCTTGCCGGGCTGGCCATGCTGTGCCTGATGCCCCCCAGGCATGCACAGCCCTCCTGGCTGCCAGGGCACTGCTGGCTCAGATTCAGTTGACCATTGCCCAGGACATGCAGGTTCCTTTCCATAGTGCTGCTTTCCAGCCTCGCATTCCCCAGCCTATACACAATCAGGTTTGCCTCATTCCAACTGCAGAATCTGGTAGTTGTCTTTGTTAAGCTTCATATGTTCAGTGATTGCCCAGCTCTCTATTTTGTCAAAAATCTGCAGGATCTCCCTGCCCCCAAGGGAGTCAACAGCTCCTCCCAATTTAGTGTCATCAGCAAACTTACGTAGTGTTCCTTGCAGTCCTGCATACAAGTCATTCATGAAGATGTTGAAGAACACTGTGTTGAGGATGGATCCCTGGAGAACCCCGCTAGTGGCAAGTCATCAGTGTGATGTCACCCATACACTACCACCCTTTTGCCTGACCCTCGAGCCAGTTGCTCACCCATCACATGATGTGGTGTTTACCCAGCTGTGTCCAGAAGGATCCTGTGAGAGATGGTATCAAAAGCTTTGCTGAAGTTCAAAAATATTACAGAAAATAATGACACAAAAAACTGAGCATGGGCACACAGCAGGTTGTGAAGGAAAAATGCAGTTTATCTGGTTGATATAGGTGTTCTGGGTACAACTAAATGGCTTTCTCAGAAATGTTCCAGGGGTTTTTCAGAAAATGAAGAATGGGCAATCACTCCAGTAGTAAAGTTCCAAATCACCCACCGTTTATTCCTGTCTGGAAATGTATGGTCGTTCCATATATTTTTCTAGAAAAAAAACACCTTTATCTTCAGAAAAAAACAATCAATGAAAATAATTTTTATGTCTAGAAATTCATGGCCAATTTTCCTTTTTCTGCTACTCTGTTTCAAAGGCTTAGAAAAAATATTATTTTATCCAAAATCAGTTCATATGGACTGAGCAAATGTAAATTTGACCTATCTTACCAGCAAAATAGAAGAATAAAGTAGAGGTAAGAATCCATGTAAAGGAAAGGGCTACAAATGTTAGTATTTCAACTTCAGCATCACAAATAATATCTAAATTTAAATCAAGAGGTAATTAACATGTAGAGTGCCTTATGTGCATGTAATGCTGTTCTGAATTTTTGTAAATCCTTTTAACCTTATGATTTTACATTATTGTTCAACTGCAAAACCAAATAACTTCGGTTTTCTTTTTTGTCTTTTCAGATGTCATCAGTATCAAATGGGTGGAAAAATATGGTCTCCATGAGATTGCTGAGAAATGAAAACAGTATGCATGGGACTTGGGCCAGAAGATTTGCTTTCGAAAGTTATTGACCTGTAATTCAGCAGGAGATGACTCACTTTCATGGAAGAGAAAACATAGATTCCAAGAAAAATTTCCTGCATAAATATTACCATCAATACTCCTGCAGATACCAATTTGGATTTCAATAATATAACTGAATTATATTATAGTTTAGCTGTCAGAAGGTGGACTAGAATACCAAGTTTAACAACACCTGGTGACATCTAGCCATAAATAAGAATATTGACCTCATAAAAATATCAGAAAATAGGATGAAAAGAACATTTTAATGATGGAAATGGACATTTTCATAAGAAAAGAGAGCATACAGAGTAAAGAGGAGAGAGGTTATCTGTTTTAAGAGAAGTTCTCACGTTAAAAAACCCCTCACATAAAAATCAGAAGAGCAATTATTTAGCCTTTAAAAGTGTCCCCCACAAAATAAGATTTGAGGCCTTAGAATGTGCCATTCAAATAGTTGCTCTCCAGAAGGTATTGTATTGCATTTAACCTCTCTGAAATAGCAATACAAACTGACTCTCCTACTTCCACATGGTTTCCTTGTCTCCAGCAAAAAGATGGAAAAAGATTAGGAGGTCAATAAAGACAAGGAGTAAAAGGGGCAGCTAGGATATTGATATCCATGCAGGTTAAAAACTATTTAAAAGTACTAGTTTCATATCAGAGCAAATGTGTAGCACCTATTAGGAGTGATTTGAGGAAGGAGTATGTGTAAAGTTGTGTGCTTGACAAACAAAGTCCTTATTTCACACATAAAGCTATGATCAGTGGTTTCACTGTTACTACTTTGCAATGGGATCTTGAGCTACTAACAGAAATTTCCACAAACATATCAACATCTGTGTAGTAGAAGCTAAAGAAACAAACAATGTTTGAAACTGCTTGGGAAGGAATAGAGAACAGAAGTGCTATTTAACAGCTGTGTACATCCATATCAGCTGCCTTCCTGAGTACCGTGTGCACTTTCTCACCCTGAGGAGGAGAAAGATGATTATTGTTATGGAATGGCTTCTGTTTAAAGAAGTCTTTAATCCATAAAAGAATCAATTCAGGGAGAATATAAATAGAAATTAACTCTTCATTCTCTTATGCAATATAGTTAAGAGATGCCCTTCTTTCCAAAAGAAGAGCAAGAGGAGATGGTTCTTAACCTAATAAACTTTTGCTGTGGAATTTCTAGTCAGTGGGTATGCAGCTACTGTACTACTGGACAAGTCAAATCTACTGGGAATCTAAAAAAGTTGTCGGGAAGAAAAACTTTCAGACTTTTAGTTACTTTGACTCTGCTAGCCACCCAGGAACTTTGTAAGGACAAGTTCTTTGAAAACTAGAAAAGTATTCCAGGGGTGCATCACTAAACACTTAACTCTTCATCCCTTACTAGATCTAAGCAGGCCATCACTTTTGGAAACATGATACAGGGCAGAAACTTAGTATAGATGTTCATGGGTTCTTTAAATAACTACAAGATTATGTCTCAAAATTGTTTCTGGAATGCAAGAGATGGCAAAACAAGCCAACAATAACACAAAAAATGCTTATTCATCTCCTGATAGTTCTGAGTTTGTCATTGTACCGAAATAGCTTTCTTCCCCTTTCCTGTCTAAAGCACTCAGGACAGATTTCCGGCAGTAAAACTGCAGTTTAAAACTACTGTATAAACTCCTCAGTTATAAAATAAAGAATTGGAAAGACCAGATCTGTAATACTACTCCTGACTTCTGGATTTTAGAAAAAATCATTAAGCACCATCCTGTCCAGTGTTATTCACATACTGTTTACCTTTAGAGTCATTGCTAGACCCATGAGTAATTCTCATAATGTGAACTTTCTGGCATAAGACACTTTACAGCATATTATTGATGCTTGTAGAAGCATAAATCTAATTTTTTTTTTCTTGTACAGGATTTTAAACTAGGCTGGGCTACTGTTTCACCAATCTTCCTCTACAGCTGTGTGCATTCTTTTAGCACATGAGTAATTCATTTAAGGTAATAGCCAGGTTTGTATGATGTTCCAGGGCTAGTAGGGTGCAGGTCATCACCTATGGTTGACTCACTACGGAATAACAGATGAGAATGTATGACACAGACATTTGAAGTCCCATGAGGAAAGAAAAAAAAAAAAATCTTCCATGTACACCATGTACAACTAACTACTTATTTTTTCTTGTGAATCTTGTACTAAAACTCAAATTTTGGCTCCAGTAAAGCTTTTTCTTGCCACTGAATTTATACCCATTCTTTACAAAACTGAAATGAAAAATTAAGTTCAAGTGCAACTACTTTTCATTTCCCCAGACACCTGAAGAAGTTATATTTTGAAGTTCAGTTTGCAAAGTAAAATTGCTCACTGCAAATTGCAGTATGATCTCCTGCTAAATGGAGCATGGAACAAAGGAATGTGTACATTGGAGATGGTGCACTCACAGCCTTACAATACTGCACCATCAGGGCTAGAGACCCTGAATCTATATTTAAGAACAGCTACATTGGAATGTGAAACGATTTGCTGAAAGGAGCATATGGATAGCTTTCCCTGTAGAACAGTCAGGATGCCACAATGTGTGCCATTCACCAAGTACGTTGTAGCTTCCTCAACTGAATTGCTAAATATAGAACCAAGAATGGCATTAAAAAATATAGGACAAGATACCCAATTAACATGTCTGTCAACCTCTCAAATACTTCAGTCTCTTTAAGCATACTATCTTCTTCTGCTCACACATCCAGTAACCCCAGACAAAGATAATATGACCCAGGAAAAGAAGAGGGAAGGAGACGATTAGCTGTTCCACAGTCTCAAAATAGTTCCATGTAACAGAACAATAGTTGCTGGAGAATTTCTGACTGCATGTTCATCAAGTAAAAATGCTGAGAAGACCCAAGTTAAAAAAAATCAATCATCAGGAAAAAAAATGGATACATGTAGAAGATAAAACTTTATCTCTAGGGAAATGGTAGAGCATTGAAAAAATAATCATTCAATGTAGACACATTTTAGATATTCCAGGACTGATTGGGAGAACATGTTTCTTTTGTTTCTGCAACACATTATAATTCATAAAAAGCTAGTCAATACTCAAAACTGAATCATGTGGAAAAGCTTTTGTCCTGGATTTTGGTCATATCAACCAGGTCCATATTAGTTCATTGACACTACCTACATGGGAAAAAAAAAAAAAAAAAAAAAAAAAAAGAAGAAGCTTAAATCTTCTACTGTTGCTAATAAACTATTTACCTGTCTTGGGATCAATGGAGAAATATGGTTGCCCCTGAAGAATGCTGTAAACCACTCTAGCACTGTTTCCATATGTAGGATCATCAGCATCTGTCGCCTTTACTTGAAGCACATATGCTCCTGCAAAGAAACACAAGTAATCATATTTTTGTCATAGAGCAGTGACCAGGAATATTTCAGACACTTTATTCCAGTTGCCAGTGGATTCTGTTGCAATTCTTGTTCCACTGGAAAAAAGATGAGAATAAAACTGTTAATTCTTCAGCTCCGTGCTAGCAACCATCTAGGTAATAGGTGAGGCATAAAGCGGAAGAAAGGGAAAGGTATCCACCATCAGAAGATACTTATAAATAGTTTATGATGCATGCATTATTTGCAAAACTTTTTATGCAACACATACAGGATGGAGGTTTGTGAACACTTAATATTAAATTTTGTAAAAGGATTATACCCCACAAATTTGTGAAAAAGTAGAGAACCATGAAAGTAAAGTATGGGAGTTTCCTTTAAAACAAGTGTTTGATCAATCAGCTTCTGAATCTTCAGTAAGATCAAGTGAACAAAGCTTTAAGTACATTAAAGAACTGCACTGCAATCTCCTAAAGTTAGAATTCATATTCCTACTGTAAAATGAAATTAGGTGTTTAATTCAGGTAGTTGTCTTCAAAATCCAGACTTGAGTACCCTTGCCCTTCCAATACCACTCAGTAAGAAATAGAAGTACTGTGGGGGAAGTACACCTTGTCACTTTATTTTCAGCCATAATTATAGACCAGACCTAGTGCAGTTTTCTTTACATTACAACTTAAAATGGACCAATAGAGCAAAGGAAATGCAATGAAAACAGAAAACTCACTGCAAATAGCAACAGTTTGCAGCAATATCTTGCTCCTCCTGCTGGTTGCTAATCTAGTTACTTGCATTTCCTCACTGCACCATAATGAAAATGGTTTTCAAACTATAATCTTCAGCAAAACAAACTACTACATTGTTACACTTTCCCATCAGTTTGAAAAATAGTTTTCTATGAACTTTTGTGAAATTCAAAGTTGGGATTTGCAGTGCTGATTTGGAGTGAAGAAACAGCAGAGTGCTGTGCATTATCTCCACTATTTCTGTTTTAAGCAGCATTGTGTATTTGGAGGTCATTTGACTTTTTTTTTCAACAATATCCATGGAATACTTCAAGAGTTTTAAGACTGCTACTTTTCTGCAGTGAAAATCAGCAATTTTTAAAGAATGTTCAGAATTGGAAATGAACCTTAATGGACTTGTTGGAGTTTAGTTCTGGGGGTACCTCACTGAGAGATATTCCACGTGAAAGGTCCTATGACTTAGCAAGAAAGTAACAGTGAAGTTAACTGTTTGGAAGATAATCTTCAGTGCCCAGACACGTAATCTTGTCATATGCAGACTGACAATGATGCTGAAAGGTTTGGTACAAGCATTGTGAAAACATTTGCTGCGTGATGGCAGCATCAGACTTCTCCTGTTACAGTTTATTGAGTAATAGAGAATGAAAAGCTATTCCAAGAGATATTTTGTCTCTTGAGGAAAACACGAAAATATGAGTGTTATTTGATTAGCAATCACTTTTTACAGTTAATGGGCACATCATGTTCTTAAGCTGACAGCAAGTTTCATTAAAATCAAGTTCTAAAAGAAAGAAAATATTAGAAAATAATAAGTGAATGAATGAAAATAAACACCACGGCTGATTCCATATCTGTAACTCCTCACTCAAAAATGTGATGATGCAATGTGAAGGAAGCTGACACCGGCCATCAAACTGCCTGAAAATTCTGTCACTGACTGAGGTGCTTGATGATCCCTGCACATATGAATTATTAGTGTGGATATTCCTAGGCACATGCTCCAGGTAGTCCAGCCTTATTACACAAAAGGAGGAAGAAATGTTGATTTACAAACTAAGTTTTTTTAAGGGAGACTAAAAAAGTCTGATAAATAGCTGACACTGAATATGAAAAAGAATCCATTTCCCATTGACAGCATCTTCAACTGTATTGACTCATTAGTCAGATCTTTTTCAACTAACAGATAATATGGAAAGCTTATGTTTTTATGAGAGATCTGGCATGTTGGTTTTGGAAATTTTTTTTTATATGCCTCCAGTCATTTACCTATTTAAATGAATATCTAATGTTTTAAATTGGTTTTCTGAAATTAATTTCTCATCCTTTTAGTATTATCAAACATCGCTTTTTGTATCTAACAAGCTTTCTGTTTCTTTACAAAGCATGAAACCAATGTATTTTTAAAAGTAGACTCTAAATATATATATATATATATATATTTTTTTTTAACAGGCAATAATACAGGAACTAGAGCTGTAAATCTTTAATGCACAAAGGTATTGAGGAAGGATCACATTAACCATAGTTCATGACATTTTAATTAAAATGTATACTTACATTATTACATGGAGTAATGAAACATTAAAAAAAGATACAGTATTTCTTTTTTGGAAATACCTTTATGATAGTCAACATTTAAATATATTTTTAATTTTTTATGTCCAAGCAACACATATTTTATGTAAGGTATTATAAAATGCAGAAAAAAATGAATTATGTGCTTTAGTTATTTATGTTTTAAAAAGAGAAAAAAGTAATGTTAAACCATTCACATAGCCCAAGAAATGGTGTGTAATTTTAAAGATTCTGTTTTCTTTGAAAAAATATGAGTGGTATTGAGGACTAAAATACTGTAAATCACAGCATGTATATTCACCTGAATTTTACTCTAGCTAAAAATAAAGGAGATTCATTAATAAGTGCAAATGGAATGGAGCCTAAGATCTTTAACTTGTTGGCAAAACTGAAAGAAAGAGAACTAATAAAAGCCTTGTTGCTCATATCAGAATAACTGGAAGGAGCTGAACAGAAATGTTTATGAAATATTGATTTGACTTCTAGAACAGTTACCTTTTTTTTTTTTTTCTGACAGTTTCTCATTGGTAAAAATGCTATTTTTCCAAAATAAAGAGAATCTTTGAAAGAGGAGCAATATTGATGAAATCTCTTCCCATCCAAGGAGTACTAGAAAAAAATTTCAAAATATTCTAATACCTGGTTTGAGATTTTCAAATTGCTTATGAATCTCAAAATTTGCTAAAAAAATTGCTTTAAAGTTTAGACCCTCCAAAATTTTGACACGGAGTATTTAAATCACTGGTTATCTTTCACATTTTTTTTCTTTTTTTTTTTTCTGATCAAAGACTAAAATATTGACCCTTAGTACTATTTCAACCTGGAAACAACTTTTACCTTCACCAAAGTGTATGTGGGGTGGGATATCTCGCTCTCTGTGGAGCTATTGCTGTCTTTCAAAGTGATCAATTTCAAAGCATGAAATCTGAGTGTTTTATGTTTAGTTTGTTGACCTGGAGAGCATGACAAATACAGAAAACTCAACTGGGGCTAGATAAAATGATTATTTCATTGTAAAGGAAAATCAGATGATTTTATGAGAATACTTATTTAGACTTGATTCCTGAAAAAAAAAATAATACACAGTCAATAGAATTGCAAAGACAAACTAGAAAGGAGATGGTGATATATGTTTTTTCTTGTTAATAACAGCTTACACTATGCCTTCAAAACCCATTACGTTTTGCTACCAATGCCCAGATTCAGTTAAGTGGTCACAGTGCATTGTTTTACATAGGAAGTGAGATTGGCCTGCTTTGAGGCGTTGAAGAGGTAAGAGAAGGCTGGTTAGGAGCAGTAATTTTGAATTTCTCCAATAACAAAGACATCACTTTATTGGTGATCCTGTCAAGCAGATTACTACTTCAACTGCTCTCCTTTGAAATTCAGGGCTCTGACTTTGCTATTTTTTCTTCATCTTTTTCCTGTCCTTTGTAAGTAAGAAATGAGTATGTGACATTGTATGTGAATTTTATGGAAATACTTTTTGTAATGGACTACCAAAGGTGTTTTTATCTACTTCATGGTGAGCAAAGACATGATTTCCTTGTAGAGTCAGAGCTGTCATCATCTTGCTGCACAACCTCTCCCCTTCCACATGCATTATTTAATACTTTTGAAAGAAATTAGATGATTGTGATTTTTTTTTTTTTAATGGGCAGGGGGAAGGGAGAGCACAGCTGCTGGCATAGAAACAAACTGCTTTGTGCAATATTCTTTCTAAACATTTCCAAAAATAGTACCATGGCAACCCAAACAGCATCCATCTTCTTATCAAAATTCAAGTAAAAATCTAATCAACACATTTCATAGCTGTGGGTTTGGCTTTTTTCTTAAGTTTAAGAAAAAAAAAAAAAAGTTAATTTATGGCTCACTGCAGCACTACATTGCAATTCAGATCAGGAGATTCTGTGTCTCAATAAATATTCCCCTGACTTGCCACTAGTAGTTTCAGCAAAACTCTAGTGCTAGGAAGACATGTACATTTGCAAAGAGAGATGCTGACATTGCCCTTTTGGGGCTTATCTTTCATAGAAAAATTACCAATAATAAGTTTTGAACATATATTCAGGACGCTGACTCCCTCAAAAGTAATGTGAGAAAGACATATTTTACTTGGAAAAGTCAGTTTCCAGTTTATATATTCATGGCTGTGCAGCCCTGATAATAACACAGGCCTGCTGGCTCCATCAATATCTTGAACACTAGACGCAATCAGGGAAGCACACTTTATTCCTGTTTTGCATTCCAGACATCACCCTGAACATAGATATTTCTCTCAGCTGTCAGAAGCATGCATGGCCGCAAAAGCAATACTGCCATTCTCTTTTATAATTGATGAAAAATAGCAGCCTTTTACTAATAGTTCTGCTGTGTTAGTAGCTAAGAGCAGCTGCTGCAAATCTCAGCATTTAGTGCATAATCAAGCATATTTCAAGTATGTCTAGAATAACATTTAACTTATATTGGCAACAATCCAGGGAGTGTGGAAGCTGACATTCTTTTCCTTCTGGTTATCCCTGCCTCCCTCATGGATGATGAAGATAAACAGGGGAAACCTGCTATGGGGGTTTCAGCTAATTATTTAGCTTAGAATATTTTTTTTTTTTTTTTTTTTTTTTTTTTTTTTTTTTTTTTTTTTTTTTTTTTTTGGTAGTATCATCTGTTGGGGTCAGCCAGAGTTAAGCAACTCCGTCTGGCTAAGCTAACAATGCTTGTTATTCACTGAATATTTATTTAATTTATTTTTTATATTAATTTAGGCTATTCATTTATTAATAAAGACATTCAGCTGCTTACAGTCTCAAAGCTGTGATAATGTTTACAGAGGTTACACTTCTGAATAAAATTAGGAGCTTGATATAGCAGCTAATAGTCTATACCCGGTCTGAACATAAGGAGTGGCCTGGTAAAGTAACTGCTGGAAGTGATGCATAAGGAGAATGGCAGAGGAAGCAATTAGCAAATACTAGGTTTAATATCTATCTGTTTGAGAAATTCACTTCTGGAGAGTGATTTTTTCCTTTCTGTTTTCAAGATTGTTTTCCTCTTACCAATACAACAGAAGTTCTTTCTTATATATATGGAATTTAGCAAATAGAAAAAAAATTAGCTTTGAATTTTGCTTTTATTATCTTGACAACTTGATTAGTTTTCTAGCTATGACTCAACAGGCACTTAAGTGTGCCAGTATACCTTCATGGCTAGGATAGGTGAGATAAAAATAATCAGTACACTCTCTAATCATGATAGCTGTGCTGGCAAATCTCCCACTGTAGATGCTTCTGTGCTGATAAAAACAGTCTTTTGCTACCTTCGTTTATGTTTTTCAGGGAGGTGGTTTAAGTTGTATTAAAATAACCTTTATGATATCAAATGCTAGGTCTCAACCAGACAACTTTTCCTAAAACGCCGTAGGAAATTGGATGTGTCCTGGGAAATACCTACTTCAATGGAATTGCAAAATAATAAATTTTAGCCTTATTCAATACACTGAAATCTTAAAAGCTTGAGGAAAAATGACTTTACCCTAGAATAATAGCACAAAGAGTTGCTATTCATTTATTAATCTGTAAAGTTGTTTCAGTACAATCAAAATATTTTTTCAGACTCAAATGTTCAAAAAAAGTCCGAAGTATTAAGTTCAATTTGAGCAAGGAAAGTGATACACTGGAACTGATTCCAAGCTAATGCAACCTGATGGTTGTCGTGATGTTTACCTGGACAATATATCAGCTGCATGCCCTTTCAACAATGTAGATCTTTCTCATGTCAGATAAAAGTGTACTAGATAAAAAATTTTTAAGCATTCACTTTTCTCATGGAAGAGCTCCTGGAAATTCTTAATGTGTGGCAAAGGACTTGAAATTGTGACTCTCCTCCTGACAGCCTCCAAGTCCTCTTGCCCCCAAAATAAAGTATGCCAAAAATCGCCATCACATAAAGAACTCAGGAGAAAGCAAGTCACAGTGTTACTTCTGCTATTTTATGGTTTGAAGTTTTCATGAGCTGGAGTTTCACACGTCAATTCTTCAAATGTCAAATGATTTATTCAGAATGCAGTAATAAGAAAACTTGAGCTTTACAGAGGATACAAGAAAAAAATTACTGTGAAATAAATGTCATTCATCATAAATGTAAGCTAAAGAGACCTGGTTTTGAATCTCAGTAGATGTTCTAATGCTAGATGAAGGCTGGGCTGTTTGTCCAACAGATATTGGACCGGTTTAGAAATAATTTAATTCTATGTTCACCCAGGTATCTTTAGTTAAGCAAAGTTAATTTCCAGACCAGTATTTGGAAAAAAATCTTTAGATTTTGAATGAAATAAAGAAGTTCATCAAGGCCTTTTCCACAGCTATATTTAGAGTCATGCACTTAGAGGCTCAAGAACTGTTAACTCAATTACATACCTATTTTCAAGAAAAAAAATTTGAAGATGTTTGAGCACTTCTAAAGTTTGCATTGCCTGCATCACTTTTCTTCCTACTTATTTAAAATGTTGTGGGGTTTTTGCTTTTTTTGTATTTACCACTTTTTTCCTACTCAAAATTTATAAATATCCATAGGGCAATCTTGGATTAGGTAGAGTCATGATAACATGCAAAAAGAACTTCAGAATACATCAGTGACTTCTACATAACTGAGTAAGCTCTGTGAAAGTTTCTGACTTTAATTATTTAATCAGAATATTGCTTTGAAGTCTTTCCTTCCACTTGAAGATCAAAGTACTGAAGAATCCATAGAATTTTACTCTATACATTTGCATTAAAATTTAAAATGTAATCTGATTCATTCAGTGACTTAATTCATAATGTCAATAGAATTCTACACAGGTCTCTACATCAATATCTAGCTACACTAACCTTCTGTGGTGAGAGGAGACAGTAACTCCACATACCTACCATAGAGGTATGACTACAGGGGCTCCAGAACGTTAAAACAATATGGATATCCTCAGGCTTGAAAAGAGGTTCCCCTCATGCAAACTCATTTGCAAGAATAAGAAAAATGACAAAAGAGAGATTGTTACTTTAGGTGACATCAGGCATGTCCTCCATTACAAATGATATTTCAGAAAAAAAAGTGAAGAAATCCAGCATCTGAAAACACTCAGGATAATAAGCCCCTGTATAAGTCCTGGTCTGATTCCTACCCCTGACTGATTTACACCATGAAACATGCCATTTCCAAATACTTCTTACCCTTCGCCACAATAAATAGACAAATTATTCCTAAAACAAAGCTAATTAACTAATTTCCATTTCTACAAGAGCAGTACAAGGAACTGAAAGGAGTCAGAAATTTGTGATGGATGAACAGAGCTGACAGCTTAAATAGAGCTGATGTGGTGATTCTTCTTCTCATCTGAGCTTTATGTCCCCTCTCAGAAATCCCATCCCTGTTGTAGGAATGACCCAGTGACTTATAAAGGTAAAAACTGAGGTCAACTTCAGATTTCCTTAATAATTCACAGCAACTGTTGGACCTTGAACATGCAGCTGAATCATCCTTGCAGAGGAGACTCTTGAGAGACAGTGGGAACAGACAACAGGCAACAGAAAGCCATGTAGGCATTAAAGTAACAAGTGGACAGACTTAAAATAGAGCCCTCATGTCAATGGTAAGCACATAATTAACTTCATTTTGTTCTTTTACTAGAGGGATCATTATCTTTGGAAGTTCTCAAGAACAGACTGGACATCCATTAGGAATGACATATACGTGGTGATCCTCATGGCAATGAATTAAGTGAATCTGAGATTCCTTCTGTCCCAGCTTTGTGATGACATGTACTGTGTATAAACAGACTCCCCTCCCTTCAGAGAACTATTGCATCCTTGGTCTTACGGCTCTGATAGAAGTGCTTTAATTTGGTTCACGAGTGCACTATTGAAGCAGAGCTTTCCCTTCCCCCCAGTACGCTCTTTCAGTGCGTGAACTGGATTATTTTGGGTTAAAGCTAAGGTGGAGGGTAGGTGTGCACTTGGTGCAGTGCTACTGTAAACAGGTAGTTGATAAGAGCTCATTTGAAACCACGAGGGTTCCAAATGTTCTGGACGCCAATTTCTCGTCACACACCGTTTCATCACACAGTTCTGTTTCTATTGCATCATGCTGCTGCCTAGTGAGACATCACATTATTTTCAGAGCCTTTAGATACTGTAGCATTATATAAGTATCATTATTATTTCACATCAGGAGCAGTTGCAACTTAATTAGCATAAATCTATGAAATTTAAACTGAGGACAGAAAATGCTATCATAATACAACTCTACATATTTGGCCAATTACATGACACTGAAAAGAGAACATTTTAGTGAATAGGAGTGAGAAGAAATTCAAACCACAAAGTCACATTACACATATGGAAGTTTTAAATGTACACACTTAAAACTGAGCATGACTCCCCTGTCTCAAATCTCTTAATGCGACAAGTCCCTCCTTTTCATGCGCATGCATTAGTTTTTGATATATTTTTCAGAAAATTATATTAAAACCTTCTAACATACCAGTCTGATTTTCTGTTGATCTGAATGGTAAACACAATTTTGTATTTGCTTCATAATTTGGATCAATATAATGCTTTGATTATACAGTCTTAGTAAACAAAACCTCAAGCATCGTTCGCAGCAGGCAAATTTCTAGACTGTGAGCTGCCAGAATAGGTACTTACATCCAGTTTTGTTAGGAAAAGTCAAATGAACTAAAGAAAATGTCAATGTTTCACGCGAGGAATGCATTTCCCAGGCATAACTGGGAGGATGTTCTTTGCCAAAAGGTCACAGAAACATACTTTTCATTTTTTTCTGCCTTACTAAGCACAACTCAATTTCAAGATACTGTGTGCAGAGTTTTTCTCAGCATGAGGAAAGACTGAAGCAGAAGATGGTATCAGAGAGATCTTGTCCTGTTCTTAATTCAATACCAGACTGTTGCTCAACAAAATATTTTTACTATTTCTTAGGTTCTTTATGAGAAAATGAAAACAGGAACCTTCACACCCTCAATGGTAGATACTGTTATAAGTTTAATGTGAAGTGACTTTTGATGCTCTGTAGTGTGGTGGCACTAGAGATATCTTCTGTTACATCATTGATCATGACATAATAATATACGTAATTTGGAAATGTAGCATTAGGCAGAATACCACACCATCCAAAAGTAAGACATAAAGCAGCACATTTTCAAATTTCTCAAACTCCTCAAATTCATATCTTTGAAAGAATTATGGACTACAGTCAAGAAGCAGTCAAATAATCTTGAGAGCTGAGAGAATTACAAAATATTGCTTATTTTGAACAATATTTTATGAGAGAGGATTTTTTTGACAGAAGAAAGCATCTTCTGTCAAAAAATCTGAAAGCAACCTGTGGCTGTGCAAATATGCAATATTCTTTTTGTTCAGTTTGTTAAAAACTGGAAGAATGTGTGGCTTTTGGAACAAACAAAAAACCTGAAGGAAGAATGTGATTTTAAGTTAATATAATGCTTATCAATACATGAAAATCATTGCAGTTTTGCACATGGTAAACAGGCAAGAGCAAGAAAGCTTTTGTTTTCAGGGTTGCATTAGGAGTGGAATACACTCAGGTGTCTGTAGCAGTTTTCAGTTCAGATGATATATTTTGCCTGAGGTAGTTCAAATTTTTACTGGCCATCTTTCTGGAAAATTTCATACATGCGACTGCCTATGTACTTTTATATTTCATTTAATCATGCACAAGAGTATATGCCTGTTTTCTAAAACAACTCATCCAATGTTACTCTTTCTTTCATTATGTTCCATCTCAGTTTCTTCGTATGAGCACTCCTGATCAATGGAAATCTGTGTTTTCAGAAACATGAAACAATAATATCAACTAAGCCTGAAAGGCATATATTTATCTATGATAGATGGAAAAAGACCACTGCTGGTAGAAAAACAAAAAGAAGTTGAGTCTTCTACACAAACTGGACTACTGAATTTTTTTTTTTTCCTGATGCATTTTTAGGCATACATAATTGGCTAACTGGCAAACATTCAAGACATCTTGAATTGAGCTTTTAAGTGAGTGAACTCTTTACTGACACAAAATTGCCTTCAGTAGCATTCTTGTTTTTTGTGACTAAGTTTTAACCTCTTAAGAGTGATTCAGAGCAGTGTTGTGGCAACTAAGAAATATGATGGAGAATATGGAGGAGAAGGAGGTTTGAGGTATGGGACAAAACCCCCTCCTCCTCTTTTTACAGAAGACTACAGCTCTAAGATTGCTCTTTTTTAAAATTACCACTGTTTTCATCAATGTGTCTTAATTGTGGGTACTGAAGTTTTGCTGTTTAACTCCAGGCACTTGAGACTTCAATCTCAACACTCTAAAAGTTAATGTACCCGCCCATCCCAAAATACGGGCAGTTTCATTTATCAGTTAAATTTTCATTCATCTGTTATCTAAAAATAAGCCTGAATTCTCCTGGGATAGTCTGATTGCATGGGTTGTGGCTGCGAAGCTTCTAACTGGAATGATGCCAGATCAGACAAAGACCCAACCAGTGATCCTGGGGTTATTCCAGGTGATATTAAAGGCTGTATTCATGCATGTGCAATTCTTCCCTTTGTGCCAGCAATAAGTCCAGACCTTCACTCCCACCTGTTCTTGTTTAGCCACGATTGACAAAAGAAACTGTTCTCAAAGCTAGTCAAAAAGTGTATCTTCAGGCAAAGTGTAATTATTATCCTTATCTTCTATTCAATTAAGACTATTTCAGCTCATTTTATGCTGCACTTCCCATTTTAAAGTCCTGTTTGGGAAGGTTGAGATCCTGTTCATCCTAAAGTTAACAACAAACTTGTCATTACCTTGGATAGCAAAGGATCACATATTTAAATACTCCTGGTTTAAAATTCAAAATATATCATTCTAGAAAAAAACATATGTTTTTCCCATCAGGTTGATAATTATCCAGAGAAAATGGATAGAAATAAAATTTTCATATTTGACTTTGTGAGCTATCAATTGGTTTTGAGCAGCCTTTCTGTTGGAAATATTGACTCAAAGCATTGCCTAAATGATTCTTCAAGCTTTCCTTTCTTCAAATCAGTAACTGGCAATGCATTCTGTATCCACAATATGTGATTGAACTCTGTGGAAACTCTTAAAATACAAAACCTGCTGTCACCTATCTCAGATAAATACAAGAAATCCAAAATATTTTGCTCCCCCTTGCAAAGAGAGATTTAACATCTTCAAAAAAAGGAGTGTTTAGATTCCAAGTAATTTATGATTTTATTACTACATTTCTCTAACTTACTAGATCACTTTGAAGATTTTAGCACTTAAACAAACAAACAAACAAACAAACAAAAAACAAAACAAACAAACAAACAAAAACATGGTAGCCAAGGTTCTTTTACCTAATTCACTTGAAACTGGCTCAGAAAATTTTCAAAAATTTTTTAGAAATGTATTCAGCATGTGTGTCACAGATGCTAGAGGAGACAAAAAACCCCAACTTTTAATAAATTGTCATTTTTTTCCCAAATCTAAACATTTTGAAATAATTTTCTTCCCCAAGAGCTGCAATCAAATTTCCCAACTTAACTGATCCCTGAAATGAGATCCAAATCTACCGGGATAAAATTAGTACAAGCCTCAGGCATAAGACAGCAGTTGTGTTTAGCATTTTTGGTTTATTAACTGCTAAAGATCTACAGCAAATGAGATAATACGATGATTCTGAAGTCTAGTTGAATAATCCTGCAGCAGAAAAACTGTTCATTTGTTTGTTTTTCTGGTTTTCTTGGGGGTTTTTGTTGTTGTTGTTGAATTGGTTGGTTTAGTTTGGTTTGTTGGTTTTTTTTTTTTGGTTTTTTTTTTTTTTTTTTTTTTTTTTTGGTTTGTTTAATTTGGTTGGTTGGTCAAGTTTTTTTTTATTTTTTCTACACCTCTGGAACCCTTTACATGGAGTGGAGCACGTGTATCTGCAAAGGCACATTGAGGTACTCAAACTTCCAGCATCTGAAAGCACTAAGTTATCAATTTTCCTCTTAAATTTATTAAGGCTTCTAGTCATAAGACAAGTTACCATCTAGAAGCAAAATCAATCCAAAACAATAAAAATGACAAGACATCCACTGAGCTGCTAGAAGTAGTCTTTCTTTAGAGAACGGTGATACTTTGACTGCAGCTCTTCTCCTTGGCTGCTGAGAAGACCTTTTGCAATTTCCAGCCATATTCCTAGTGCCATTCCCATTGTCTCCATCTAGTGAGTGACACAGAGGAAATTCATCCAGTCTAAACTGCAGTTTCCCATAGTTACTTACTACATTTGCTTAGCCTCCCTGTTTCTCCTGACATGTACCCTACTGTGCCTGTTATGCAACCTACTCCCTTGTGCCCTTGTTTCTTTCTCCTCTGGGTCTTCCACTCTTGAACCTCGCCCAGATCTAGCTTGATAAAATGTTCCTGAGGCAGCCTCTGTTTTCCCTAAATTTCTCTCTACAGGGGAAAAAAAAAAAAAAAAAAAGTTTTATAGTGTCTCCTTCCCACAAAACAATGCTTCTGGATACAGCACCTGCAGTCATTTTTCATTCTTCAAAAATAACCAGCCTACTCCTCTTGTTTTCATACTCTTTTCCATTTTATTTTAGAAAATAAAATTATATTCAAAATAACTATTTTTGACACATTTTAATCTATTTAATCAATTATGGAATGAATAAATGTAAGACTGTATTTTCTGGAAATGTTTTGCAAATGAAATATTTCACACTGCATCACAACAAGGTTTTTCCTGGCCCCATTGCACATAGTGCCAACAACAGGCTTAATGTCAAGGTGCTGACAAAAATATACTAACTAAATAATATGGACACCTTAAAGAGAAATTTAAGCAGCATCCGGCCACTTATGATTTTCTGGTTTTTAATTTATTCATTTTCCTTACTCTGAAGGCCTCTATGATTTTTCTTT
The DNA here is from genome assembly GCF_029207755.1 of Chamaea fasciata. Classification (NCBI taxonomy): domain Eukaryota; kingdom Metazoa; phylum Chordata; class Aves; order Passeriformes; family Sylviidae; genus Chamaea; species Chamaea fasciata. Next base: position 77,674,428 of record NW_027094086.1, read on the forward strand.
TTAATCACCAAAAGTTTTAAAAAAGGAAATTAATAGTAATTTGTGTTAATGGGGACTAGGTGAGGAGAAATGTATAGGAAGACAGCGGAGAAAACAGTCTCATTCATTTCTTTGTTATTGCAGCTGAATATAATGCAGAACACAGTTTGGTTTTCTTTAAATTCAGCAGGCATGTGAAGGCCACATTGAATGAAGGAATGTGCTCTTTGACCATTTTGTAAAAATGTCTAAATAATTTTCTTTTGTCATTTTCAATATGTTTCTATTGCATGCTTGGGACTACTGGGGTTCTCAACGGTAACTGAACTTTGCAGCTGAAAATTACTGTCCTTAAGTAATTCTAAGAATTTCTCACTGAAAACTTTTAAGCACACATCAGATGCTGGTTATGGCCACACAAAGAAAGATTCAGCTTGGTTATACTTATTATTTTGCATTGCCTTGAATATTATTTGTTTACTCAGGATAATTGAAATTTTTTTGAAAAGTCACCTGAAATATTTTCCTCTTCACTATAAATGAAGATTATATGTTCCTGAAATACTCTTCTCATGGATGACCATACAGGAGCAAGTGATCCTATAGACTGCATACTGTTTGGCAGAAATGAGATCTGGGAGTGTATCTGGTTCATCCAGTCACCTGATAAGTTACAAGTAGTGCAATGTAGCAGGGCAAATACGATGGGCAGAAGGTGCCAGCATACACTGTTGTCAAAGATTCCCTTGGATAAAGGTCACCTGTGTTACCTACATGAGAACAACTGGCTGGACAACTGAGATTCCCAATGATGCTGGAAACCAACAGAATGCATTTACCAATGACTATCACTGTGTTTGAAAAGCAAGAACTACTACTACAGAAGTCCTCACATCAACTGAGTTGCAGTGTAATGAAAGAGTAAATGAGGGCATTTGTATCCCCCCAAAAACTCCTTGAATTTATATATATTATTTGAGTTTCCTGTACTCCATTACCAAGTTTCAGAAAAATATTTCACAGAATTATAGAACAGGTTCTTTAATAAATGTTTATAGTTATGAACAGAATTCAAGTAAACACTTAATAAATTGTTTCTGATGAATTTTCTTTGTACTCTTTATTGTTCACATGGTATTTATTGTGCAAAAAATAATGATAATTTTCCAAAATGAACAATGGTGAAAATTATGTTGTTAATAACTGTTACATTTCTTTGCATCTTATTTAACTTTTAGCACTTTTTGCAAAATATTCAGTTTTATGGTAGAGGAACAGCCTCTAAGTTATGACACCGCTTTCCAGGAAAATATTTCCAAACGATAGATCCACCAGATGGTGCCATTCACCTAGCCAGATGAAGAACTTAGTCCATGAAAGCTTTCAATATCTTACTAATATATAATATTTAATAATCAATATATTCTTGTTCACCATTTTATCGATGTCCTATGCATTTATGAAAATTATGCTGATTTTTATTTAAAGACCTAAACTTTCAAATAATCTCTTTCTCAAGGAAGGGTAGGAGATGACCCAACATGTTATTCAGTAGCAGAGAGTTCAGGTTTTGGTTAGGGTGTTTTGTTTTTGCTTTTGGTTTTTTTTGTTTGTTTGTTTGTTTGTTTGTTTTTTTCTTTTTTACTGAGAAAAATAATAATAAAAAAAAATCTGGGAGGGGTAGGCAATACCCCAGAGTGCTCTTCAGCCCTTCAGATAGACCTTGACAGGCTGGAGAGATGAGCAGGTAAGAACCTTCTGAAATTCAACAAAGGCAGCTGGGAAGGATTAAGCCCATGGACCAGGACAGGCTGAGGGCTGGAAAGCAGCTCTGCAGAGAGGGACCTGGGGGTCCTGGTGGACAACAAGCTGTCCATGATCCAGCAGTGTGTCCTTATGGGCAAGAAGGCAAATGGGGTCCGGAGATGCACTAGAAAGAGCACTGCAGGTCAAGGGAGGTGATCCTGCCCCTCTGCTCAGCCCTGGTGAGGCCAAATCTGGCATGCTGTGCCCTGTTCTGGGCTCCTCAGTAAGAGAGAGACATGGAACTCCTGGAGAAGGTCTGGCAGAGGATGACAAAAATGGTTAGGGACTGGGGCACCTCAGGAAAGGCTGAGAGAGTTGAACCTGTTTCATCTGGTGAAAGATGACTGAGAGAGGACCTAATTAATATGTATAAGTACCTGGAGGAGGAGTGTCTACAGGATGGAGCTAGATTCCATAGGACAGGAGGAAAGAGGCAGAAACAGATGCACAGAAAGTTCCACCTGAACATGAGGTGACGAAGCACTGGAGCAAATTTCCCAGAGGAGTTGTGGAGTCTCCCTCACTGGAGATATTCCAGAACTGTCTGAATGCAATTGTGTGCAATGTGCTCTAGGATGGCTCTGCTTGAGCAGGGAGGTTGGACCCAGTAACCCACTGTGGTCTCTTCCAACCTGACCCACTCTTGTGATCCCTGTGGCTGAGTTAAAACCTGCATGTCACCACAGAAAATGAAAAAGGTAAAAAGAAAAGCAAAACATTCTACCTCAGTTCTCTACTTTTTCCCTCAGTAGGAAGCAATCCAGGCCTGTCTTCCAAAACTGCTCAGAATGTTTTATCATTGGCTAATATATTTAATTTATCTTTTTAAAATTTTGATCTCTAGATTTGACACAAGCTGGAACTGAGTTTATCCATTAAATAACTGGACAGGTTTTTCTGATTTACTTTAAATGGCCATTTCAAATTGTTAATATCTTTTCTCAGAAAATAAATATTTTCACATCTATTGTTCTATTATTAATCCTAGGCCTTAAATAGCAAATACAAGTCCAAGTTCTCATTTTAGCAAGAAACTTACCCTCTTTCTATCTTCATACTGTGTTTAAGTAGCATTCAGTTTTGTCTTATCCATTTGAATACAACAGAAGACCATTGCACAAGGTCCAACATCCTTATCTGGTCTAGCCTTAATGAAAATACATTTTTTTTTTTTGTCAGACTTAATGTAGCATTTGTCAGAGAGGAAGTCTTCATCTGTCTCTGTGGGAAATAGTAAAAGCAGAAAGCTTTCATAGCAGTGCAGATGTAGGCCTAAAGTTAAAAAGATACCAGAATGAGGCCACAGAACAATAAAGCTGTGTTTTTGTGCTGCATAGAGTTAGGCCTTAGTAAGTAGAAAAATATGTTAAGTAAGATAATAGTAAAGTTTAATAATGAGACTCTGTGCTTTGTTTTCAGAAGAGTATAAAAAGTTCTTGAGTAGCAAGAAATATGAAACAAGCACCTATTGTTAGATATAAGGTATAGATGTAGTTTTAATGATTGGTTCATGCAGATGCCTGTAAGCTCTTAACAATTTGCTATTGATTAGAAAATTTTTAAAAGGCCTTGTAACACAGAGAATTTAAACTGCTTTTTTGGCAAAATGTGAGCTGTTGCCATCTTTCAATTGTCTCACCTTGTACTGATGTTGCAATAAAAGGAACATCTCCCAGCCATCCCGTTATTCAGAAACATTAATATCCAACATGTTTCCATTCCCCAGAAGTGTCTCCCATACCACAAGCTCCCTCTCATTACTGTTCCCATCACAGAAATTAGAGTAGAGCAAACACATCTGGAACAACCAGCAAGAAAGTTTGAGGTGCCTGAGAAACAAGGCACTTATCTAGATGTAAACACTGCACTTACTGATAAAGCACAGGCCAAAAACAGATTGGACACAGACTAAATGGTTTGGTGCTAATTCTGGACAGTTTCCTATACGGCTGTGTGCCAACACAGGGCTAAAAGCCACACAGGCATAACAATGCTCATCCATTCACCTGAGATACAGGGCATGTCAGTCTCTGCACAGACATGTACTAAGGAGCACAGGCAGCCCTTGGAGCAAAGCTGCCTCTCCCAGTGCATGCCCAGGGATTTTGCACCAATGCATGCAAACACTATGCAAACAAATGTTTCTCTACTTAATGCAATAAATTAATATATTGAGCCAAAAAAATGAGCATCTATAATGTCCAGTTTCATTTTTATCACAAGTCTGGAAAGCCCTGAAAGCAGACTCCTCTGAGGAATCAAAGTGCCTCCTTGCTCAGAGATACTTCCCATTTAAACTTGGAGTCTCTCAAACTTTACTCAGAACAGCGTTAATGGATTTTGGCAGAACTCTTACCTTTATAAGCATTTTCTCTGCCTGATCTATTCACAAAACACCTTAGCTTTTGCTTTCTTTTAACTGGTTCTCCATTTATTTATTTTTCTATGCATTTTTCCTTAAATTAAATGCAGTTAAAGTTGACATCTTTGACATCCTTATTTTTCATAAATAAATGCTTACAAATTAGGTCTGTGGCCTGAATATAGCATATATATTTGCTTGTGTTGCGTATATATATATATATATATATATATATATATATATATATATATATAAATATTTGTTACTGACTTAAGAAAGTTAAAAGTTTTCACATTTATAATTAGCAGAATTCCATACTCTATCATGCCCCCCTCCTTTCTTGGGGTTTAGGTTTGGTTGGTTTTCTTAAATTGATGGTGGTAATTACAGGTTTGCACATAAAAACTACACAGTGTCAAGACTGTTAATGGTGAATTACACAATTGCTAGAAAAGCATTCTGTAACAGTTTATTAGCTTTTTTTTAGGGCAATAATTCCCTAGTCAGAAAAAGGAAGATTGATAAACACTTCAAAATTTATTTTTAGAAAAATATATTTAATGAGAAAGGTAAGTCATGCTAGTTTCTAGGCATCTGGGGATCCAGCCAAATCTGCTGAAACTGACTAATTTTTTTAAGCCCAGTGCTGATTTCTACAATGGATTGCATTAGTACACTTCTAGAACAACTCATGTCCTGAAATCGAACTAAAATGACAGGAGCCCCAATGGTGTTAAAAATTTGATACAGGTGTTAAGGCACTAATCCAAAATTTGACAGACTCTCGCTTTTACCTCCAGCATGTTTGTTCTTATTGACTGTGGTTCTTTTCTCTCTCAAAGTGTAAGAATGCACTCAAAGAATTTTTTCTTTTTTCTTTTATTTTTATTTGTCTTCACTGAAATGTGTCGCTGCCCCTAGACTGTGTTGCAAAGGCTGACTTATGCTTTCATTATTCCTCTTTTTCTAACTAAAGAACAGTGGCAGTGCAAGAAAGGTTAAGCAGAAGCACCCTTGCAGTAAGTCCTTTGTCAACAAAGAAGAAATTAAAGATGTCAGATAGCTTGACTCAAGACATTAACTTCAGTGTGATATTTTCAGCCAGACTCTGTAACTTTGAGACATTGTATAAGGTACACGGGTGCCCTTGTGTCAAGATAAGCAGGTCTTCATCCAGAGTTCCTTAAATTCACAACAATTCAGTGGTTTAAGCCAAAAAAAAGCAGTTAAAGTTAACTATTTCTGCCCTTTTTAGACTTCGTGACTGTAATTGGTTATGACTAATGAATTATGTTTATAGTGACTGTTGCACAAATCACCAAGGAATTTTTCTGACAGCAAACCACACAGACTAAGGACTCCGTACACCCTTTACTGATGATGTGGGCAGGACTCACTTTAACAGATTAATCTTTCAATATCGTTGCAAGTAAATACCTGAAATTGTATGTTTATTTAAACTTTTTTCTCTCCAGTATTTGTACATTTTATGTTCTTAGCTGGATTTAACAATATGTGACAGTTAGAAAAACACCACTCTAATGGTATCTCATTTTTCATCCCTTTAATTTCCTGATTATAATGCATTAAAAGATGCATTTGTGTTTTTACCATTACAAGGAAATATTGAAACAAGCATAATAATTTATCCTTTTTTCTTCCCTCATCCCCTGGTAATAAGAAATTTTGTGCACTTCTGTATAAGAAACTATGTGATAGGTAATATTATCCTTTTCCTTTAAATTGTTACAGTAGGACAAATTTCCTTATAGAATGATAGAATGGTTTGAGTTGGAAGGGACCTTAAAGATCATCTAGATCCAACCCCCCTGTTGTGGGCAGGGACACCTTACACTAGACCAGGCTGTTCAAAGTCTCATCAAACCCTGAAACTCCCAGGGATGGGGCATCCACAACTCCTCTGGGCAACCTTCTGCACTGCCCTCACAGTAAATGATTTCTTTTGAATTTCTTAATATCCAATCTAAATCTACCCCCTTTTCAGTCTGAAACCATTACTCCTTGTCCTATGAGTTCATGCTCTTGTGAAAAGTCCCTCTCCAGCTTTCTTGAAGACTCCTTTTAGGTACTGGAAGGTGCTCTATGGTTTCCCCAGTCTTCTCTTCTCCAGGCTGAACAACCCACACCTTTTAAGCCTGTCTTTAAAAGAGAGGTGCTCCAGATCATCTTCATGGCCCTCCCCTGGATGTGCTTCAGCAGGTCCCTGATCCTTCCTGTGCTGGATACCCCAGAGCTGGATGCAGCACTGCAGGTGGGGTCACACCAGAGCAGAGGGGCAGAATCCTGTCCCTTGCCCTATTGGCCACACTGCTTTGGATGCAGCTGAGGACATGGTTGGCCTACTGGGCTAGAAGTGCAGATTTCTAGGTCATTTGCAAGCTCATGATAGGAAAGAACTGAAAATGGCAGGTGTGTTATCGTAATTAGTATGTCTCTCATACAGCATGTGGAAAAACACTCCTGATCAGAACTGGGCCTTAGCTACAAAACAGGAGCATGAAAATGATGAGCTTTCAAATCTTTTGACACTAACATACAAAACGTAGGAATTGAACATACTTTATTAAACCACATAAGGCCTTTAATGAGTTTTTTGCAAGATAAAAATTACTACTGCTAAGAGGCAGCAGCACTAAAAAGATCAGCTCTTGCTCCAGCAAATTTTGTAAAGTATACTCCCACCGTTGTGAATGCAGTGTGCTTTGTCCATATTTGCACAAAACTAATTTAAATGAATGATAATGCAATAAGCAACTTAAAGACTTTTTTCCCATTTGATAAAATGTGTTTTTTTTTCTACAGAAGCAATACCTCTTCTCCAAACAGGAAGTCAGAAGTTCTGCTCTACATAATTTATTGCAGTTTCTCTGGATTCACGGTTTGGTAAAGCCAAAGGTCATGCATTCATCTCGACAACTGACTGCTGGCACGTGTTCTATATTTTGCTTGGTGTAAAGCAGAGAAAGCTAGTGATTTATCTTTGGCAAGGTACTGGTGTGTCAACATATGGCATACGAGAAAGACTTACCAAATCACACCTTCATGTAAGTATATTTAAGGACAAACCTCCATCCTTTTTTAACCTAAGAAAACGAAAAAACTCTATAAGAGATATCAAGACCACAGAAAGGCTGGGAAGACCTCTGTCCCTCCTTTTCAGTGTGTATCTACCTTGATGCAATTCCCCATTACTCCCATTCACTTAACCAGGGATAAAGCTCTGGGACTGCTGACAGGTGGTTATCAGCACTTTATTGGAGCACCACTCTGGGACAGAAAAACAGGCAGTTGTTCAGGGCCACAGAGCTTGAGGAGTGCTACAGCCATGGCTGTGACCTCCTCCACCTGCTGCCCACTCCAGTTTCTATCCTCTGCTCTTTCCCTTTGGACTTTATGAGGTGTCACCTTCACTGGCCTCCCAAGAAACACAGGAATTCAACTTGCAGGCGTCTGGCTACCTGTCAGACAGCTAACTAAATAAAGATGTCTTTTCAGATGTCTTTTCAGAACCCAGACAGGTTGTGTCTCTTTTCCCAGTCCTCTGCAGTCACTTAAAATGATAAGAATCATGCTACTTAAATTTTGCAGTAAAAATAATTATATGATGAATATGCTGTAAGGTTTAATTGAAGAAGAGAAAAGCATATAGAGGACTCTGAATTTAATTTTATATTAAATTTAAAGATGCACTCCTGGACTTGACTTTCTTTTTACTTTCTCTTTAATATGTGCATATCTGATTTTTATCAAATTAAAATTAAATATAAAAGGACAAATTACCAAAAATAATATGTGCTCTGCCTTTTCCTCCCCTCACTTCACATGCTTAGAAAAGACTTTTTTTAATTTCTCTTTTTCTTCTTTTTTCCTCAGGATGCTTGCTGTCAATTACTTGGATTTTTAGGTCATCATATTAAAAACCATACACCACTTCAGTTTCCTTTAATTATTACATATTTGATTTTAAAAATTCTTTAGGCAAAATTCTATCCTCAGTTACACACATGCAGCCCCACTGAAGTCACTAATTACCGTTTAATCAGATATATAACTTACTCTCAGGGAAAGCCGATAAGAATAAAAGGAAAGGCAGGAAGAGAAAGGACTCAGAGCACAAAATAATAGGCTGACTAGCAAAGATAATTTAATAACATAGACATAACTAAGGCTTATTGTGAATGTTCTCTCCTTCTTCTGATTTTGTGAGTTAACAGTCATTTAAGATCAATGACTTCATACGTTTCATCACTTTCATTTAAAAGACAAAGGAAAATTATGTTTAGTTATAATTACATTTATAAGGACCATGCTGGCTTTTAAGTTTTCACTATTGCTGTTTTTGGAAGATACTAAATATTCACAGAGAAAAGAGACTGAAGGTCAGCTAAAACACAAAAAGGTATAATCACACAAACAGCAGAAATAAAATTAGAAGCAGCGATGCAGAGAGATTACATGCATTGCACCACAACCTCCTCTACCCCTGAATTAAGCAGTCTAAAATTACCTATTTAGATCCTCTTATTTAATGTCTTTCTGTATTGAGATGGAAAAGAGCTTGGTGAGGCTGAAAAAGTAAAAAAGTCACAGTGCCAATATAAACTATCCCAGGAAGAGAGCACACTGTTTTGGCTCAATTACCTTTAATGTCCATACTAGTTTCTTAAAGGTTGTCTTATACCACAGCCAAGCAACCGCTGCAGTACACTGCTGTCTCTCACTGGAAAGGTTAACAGCAAGTGCAATGTGAATGGTACAGGCTGCAGAGCTCTGTGTTTGCTCTTGTGCCCTGTAATCAGGACATGTGGCATCCTCAGGTGCTCAGTGACATCTACGGCCACACCTGCAGTTGTCATCATCTCTAGGTCAGATTTTGTGCAGCCAAGTTGCCAGGACATTGGCTATGAGCTCTCTGCACCTGAACCCAAGGCAATGCTCTCCAGCCTGTCTTGAGCAGCCTGCAGTCAATGCCCAAGCCAAGACAGATGTTTTTCCCCTAAAACAGATAAGGACTTGATATGTCTTTACTCATGCTTGCTCAAATGTGGGGATGGTACTTTTAAGACACAGCAATATTTTCAATTAACATAATTCTTTTTAGCAGACATTGCCTGATTATGGCATTTAACAAACATTTCAAAAAATGCTATCAGAAACAATTGCATTGGCTGTCCAGAATATATTGAACTACTGCCAATTATCTATATTTTTTAATTTCACTTAACTGTATTTTCAGTGGTTAGCATCACTGACCTGCCTTCAGTGAATGTCAAGGTTAAAAGCTTTTTGCTGTATATATTGTAACTGTATATATTATTACATTTTCACTAGTCACGGGTGCATTTCAAGAATTTCAGAGTTCTAATTTCAGTTGGGTAAAGGCTTGGGAGTCTGAAAGGTATACCTATATTTTTTCTAGATGTTTTGAGTCTGTAAAATTGAATTTGAAAGCCTGTTAGGGAAGACTCTTTCAAGTAGGCTTCTAAAAGTCTGCATTTGGCCAGGAAAACCTGCAAAACACTTCTCATTGTGACTTCTCAGAAATTTTGACGACCCTTTCAGTTAGAAAATGGGTTAAAGATATATATATAGTAGAAAATAAAGATTTATCACAGGGTATCTTTGAAATGTCAAAATTGCTTCCAGAAATGTTTTAGAAGAACGTTTATTTTTCACTGAATTGGTTTGTCTTTACTTAAATTTACAATATAACTAAATGCAATACAGTTAATGATAATGTTGCTTTTAAAATCGCTGAATGTATATTTTCAGATGGTCTCAACAACTCCAGAATGGTCAGAAGAAAAAATGGAGACACTTTTCCTTGTTTCTCTCACAAAACTAATTTTTGGAGATTATGTTCTTGGTTTGGGTTTTGATTCCTTCCTTCCTTCCTTCTCTCACTCTCCCCCTATTTCTCTCTCTCTCTCTCTCTCTCTTTCTTTAAAGGATTAGATATAAATAACATTTCTTTTCCATAGACCTTGCTTATTTCTTTTGCCTTTTGGCTCACTGTAGAATGACTAAGAAGTTGTTAGTGGATAGCCTACATATTCATCAATTAAAAAACAGTGCAATTCTTTCTCATTCAAGAAGACATTCAAATATAACAAGATGTTTAAAGGTAACAGTCTGAAATACTTCTTTCCAAGAAATGCCAAATCAGAAAGTAGTCTGCGAGAATCTTCATGGATTGTGAAAATCCAAGATTTTGCAAATATCCCCAAAAATAATGACATAAACATATTTTAGTTGTGCTTCTTGACAGGGGGGTTTGTAAAGCTGTGCTCAAAACCTCCCTTAAGAAAAGCATTCAGATTCACAAAGGCAGCTTTCCATGCTTCAAATTTATCTTCAGTTCTGTGATGGATTTGGCTGGGGTAGATTTAATTTTCTTCACAGTGTCTTGTACGAGGGTATGTTTTGAGTTTGTGTTGAATGCAAGGTTGATAGTATAGATAAGTTTGGTTTTGTTTGGGTGTTTTTTGTTTTTATGTGAGGTGGGTTTTTTTGGGAGGTTGTTTTTGTTTTGTTTGGGTTTTTGTTTTGTTTTTCTTTGTTTGTTTGGGTTTTTTTTTTGTTATTGTCCAAAAGGGACTGTTGTGGTTTAACTCCAGCCAGCCACCAAATCCCACACAGCCACTTGCTCACACCCCCACCAGTAAAACTGGCAAGAGAATCAGGACAAAAGGTAAAAATGTGCGGGTTGAGATAAAGATAATTTAATAGGGAAAGCAAACACCATGCATGCCAGCAAAGAGAAACAAGGAATTAATTCATTACTTCCCAAGGACAGGCAGGTGTTCAGCCATCTCAGGAAAGCAGGGAGATGACACAAATGAACCCATGACACAGAACAGTGATTTTGGAAAACAAACACCATCACTGCAAATGTTCACCCACTTCCTCCTTCTTCCCTGAAATATATATATTGAGTATGATTTCATATGGTTTGGAATATCCCTTTGGTCAGCTTGGGTCACTGTCCTGGCTGTGTCTCCTCCCAATTTCCCAAGCACCCCCAACTCCCTCACCAGTGTGGCAGTATGAGAAGCAGAAAAAGACTTGGCTCTGTGTAAGCCCTGCTCAGCAATAACAAAAACATGTTTTGCTATTTCTCAGCAATAACCAAACCAAAAAAACTTAGACAGTATTGTCAACCCTAAGTTCAGCACAAATCCAAAACACAACCCCATATCAATCTTTGTGAATAAAATTAATTTGACCCCAGACAAAACCATCACAAGTTACATATTTTACAAATCTTTGCATCATAAAGTATTGCCTGGTGCACAGCTATTTTGTGATAATTGCTTTTTGATAAGTTAAGTCATTGTATTAAAAAATATGACAATACAATAGAAAGATGACATCTGAGGATTGACTTTGTTAAATCTCTTGAAACATAAGTGATTATAGGACACTTTATTGCAATTCCACTTAAGGTGTTTTTGGTTTTGCTTTTGGGTTTCTTGTTTGTTTGTTTGGGGTTTTTTTGCTTGTTTGGTTGGTTTTTTTAAAGTTGTTCTGTACATGATCACATTCAGAAAGGTGGAGGAATAATATGGGAAATTTTTAATTAAAATTGTCATTGTCCAAAATACTGTGAAAAACACATCAACATTTATGGCAAATGGAGCATGAAACACAGCAGTGTGAGTATGATGGTCAAATTGCTGGGTAAGTAAATATTCTGCCTCAAAACCTTTTCAATGTCAGATGTAGCTAACATTTAAAGTATGGTTCTACTGTGAAAAGAAGCACTCAGAAAATAACTGTTTTGTACTTTGGAGATCAGCTTCTCATGTTTACTCATGTGGCTAAAAACATCAGACTTAATTCCAGCTAGCCGCATTCATTTCATCTACAAGGCTGGCTACACAGACATGATTGAGTGTGCTTACTTATGTGTCTGGCAGTATGAACATAATTGTTAATTAGTGTCCTAGAATAAAATCTTAATTGCTGATAAAGATTGTGTATCAAAGCACAAGTGAGCAGTTTTGTTTGTGACAGCATTTGGGTATCATGAGTTCAATATGTCTAGGCTTCAGACTACACCAAACACTGTGAATGTTTACTACCTTAGATTACAGCTCCTGAGCTTGCTCCATATGATAGAAATGGTGAGCAAACCCTTCAAATGCTCACTGTGAAGAAAAATGGGGGGGGAAAAAAACATTAGAAAGAAACTACGGGGAGTCAGGAGAAAACTTTCTTCCATATCCACCCCAAGCTGGCAGGACATCTGCTCGGTGCCACCATCTGGGTGTGTCTAATTAGAGACTACCTGGAATAGGCTCTCAGAGAGCTATTACAGAAACAGCTCTGCGGCAGATGCAGCTTCAGCCCCTAAGGGCTGAGAGATAAGGCTGCATGAAAAAGGGCACCACTGAGCAATGGGAATATTGTATCACCTTGTGCAGTAGTTCTGTAGAGTGAAATGCTTCCAGAGGAAATAAGTATTGCTTGCATTTGGAATTTACATGGAATCCAACAGGGAGTGATGATTACACAGAGCAGCAAGTACAAAGACATTGTAACAGCACACTGAGATGTAGTAAATACACGCCATCCCATACTGATACCTCTAATGCACCACAGTTTAGACTGATGTGATATGGATTTTTTTCTTCTCCTTTTTCCCCCCCCTTTTCCTTGAAGGAGATTTCTTTTTCTAGTTTTTAAACTATTCTTTCCTGGTTTAAATTTCATCTCAATTTCAAAACATATTCAGCTGAAATTTAACACAGATCTTCTCTGTTTAGATTCCCACACTCTAGCCAAAAAATCTCCTTAAAGAAAACTTTCAGGGATAAAACAAATTGCACTATAGCATCAGGAGAAACAAAGTTATGCTTCCCTTTTTCTAGCTTTATTTTTCCACAAAAAGTATCACACATGCCTAGCAGAGTATTTAGCACTTTCTGCAGACTGAAACACAAACTCAGAATCTTTAGATACCTCAAGAAAACTTCCCTTGTACTGGAGATGCATTTGCAAAACTGCTGTTTGTCAGAGAGCTCGATTCTTTTTTTTACCTTTTGATATTGGTTCTGACCCTAATGCTTCACTGTGTAAAGCTTGCAACAGGGAAGAAAGATCTGGACTCTGGTGGAGCCTCACTTGATACAGTCATGTACATGACTTGGCTCATGGCTTAGGGCACAGTGCCAGCTACAGAGCTCTCTGGTCCCCCTCTGCGCTGCCCTCAGAGGAGCCAGCATCAGCTCTGCCATCTTGTTAAAGTAAGGCTATGCTTTAAAAAAACCAATCCATAACAGGTATATTATACCATAAAGGTTATACCTTCTCCATGAGTTATTTCCGTTATGTTGCTCACAAAACACCTGTCCTTTCCTGGGTCTTTCAGGTTAACTTGTGTGCCTCAGATTCCTTACTCCAGATCACCTCCGCTTTGCACAGCAGCAACAAAACATCTTCAGGGAGCTACCTGACTGTGAGACCCCTTGCAGCCTAGCTCTCAAACACTCCTGACCTGTGGCCTCTTCCTGTCTTGTGCCTGGAGCCAGATGTGAATTATCACCTCTGGATGCTCAGCTTTGAGCCTGGCACCACACGTGGACAGATGAATAAGGTCCTCTGTAAATGGACAGTTCCCATTTCCTCAGCCAGACAATCACTCACTTGACCTTACTTCAATCTTTGGCATTCTATGATTATAGTTTTCCCAGAGGTGATCTGAATAATGTAAAAAAAAAAAAAACATATGGGACTGCAAACATTAATGATGTTTTCACCTACAACAATGGCAATATAATTATATTCTTAGACACAAAAATATATTCCTCCTCCTAATCTAATTTCTATTAGAATTTAATGCAGCTCCTCAGCATTACTACCTGGCTTTTAAAGGCTCAGTGGGGTTTTCAAGCATAGAAAGATGATTTATCAAATTCTTCCTGGAAGCTTAATAAAACTGTTCATTAGTGAAAGCCACTGTAGTAAATTTGAGGACGATTAGAGATCAGTAGCCCCATTTTTGACTGTGCAGTACACCCATCCAATGTCATCAGGGTGATCAGAGCTCAAGAGTCTAATGACAAGCACAAGAATGGATTAAGCCAGCAGGGATCGGAGGTGGAGAGATGAAATAGTAAGCGACCTGCACATGATCTAATTCTGCTTATTCCTTTGAAATACTCAGGGTGCGTGGGAAAAAAGGATGTAGTGTAAAACCTCTTCTAGATAAAAAGTAACCCTATGCAGATACTTGTCACATTTCAGGGGCTAAAAATACTGAGAAATGTCTACACAAAACCCCTCAAAAATCCAGAAACATTTAATATTTATGACAATTTTAACTATGTTGAAAGATCTGCAATTACATTCCTCTTGCATACTGACATGGTGGGAACTCAACTGTTAAAATCGTCTTGATATGCACAAGAGTACCATGCAGTCCCCAAGCTGATCTCAGATCCATTTGTTAGTGCCCAACTGAATCCACACAGAAGTTTGCAATAGCCATGCTGCAAAAGATGATCGATTTTCAGTGAAAACTTTTGTTGTAAGTATTTCATATGTTAAGAAATCTTTTCAAGGCTTTTCAATGGTTTTATCCCCCCTTGAGATCATAATCTTAAACATTGTTTTAATTTTGGATGTAAGAAAATAACTGAATAACTGAGGTCCATCTTAATGAAAGATATGTCTATATTTGTGATGAATACCTTTACCACAATTATCTCTGAAATAATAGTAAGGAAGTATCACATTATTTGTGTTTCAAAATTTCAATCTTTGATTAACAAAAAAAAAAGCAATTTTTTAGGTGGGCCTAATCTTTCAGGTCGGAGAATTAAGAAAAAACAGTTACCTGTACAGACTACTTGTATGTCAAAACTCTTTATTTACGTGGCACACAAAAAAAAAAAAAAAAAAAAAAAAAAAAAAAAAAAAAAAGTGCATGGGGGGAAAAAAAGTATCTTTAAAGGTCATCTGTCTTTCCTATGGCATCTGCCCTAAAAAAAGGAACAGCACTGAATGTTGTATGTCACCACTGTACTAAACTGCAGGTGAGAAAAAATGCTTTAAGATAAAACTCTCAGCAAATGCCCAACATTCTTATATTGTTTTCCTGTTATCTTAAATTCTTCTAGCAGAATTTTTCTCAGTATTCTTCATTTAGTGAGCATTTAATCAGTGTGGATCACTTGCTAATCTACATACAGGATGGACATCCTACACAAACGTAGTTTAAAATTAAAAGCTGCTTGTTTTAAATCTATTTTTAACAAGTATTTCAATATGCTTGTAATTATGTTTAAGATTAAATTATACACTGTTTTGCAGATTTAGGGCATAAGATCTGTAGGAATAGTCAGGGATTTACTGAAAAGTCGAACTAATTTACAAATACAGTGGGAAAACATTCAGAACATTTTATGATGTGAACATCTATAAAATAAAAGATCATGGGAATTCATCAGCCTAGTGAAAGATATTTTCATAACATTTTCAACTGTATTTTCAGAATTTACTGCTATATGGAGTACTCCTCTTGATTTTAAAAGAGCTAGTCTCAAAAAATTCTCTGTATTGGGAGACTGCTTCTAAAAATAAGGTGAGATTTTTCAGAATTTTTTTTTCCACCCATACATAAATAGCAAAATGACAAAAACAGTGAATTTGCTAATATGTCTCATGTGGAACTGGGAAAAAAAAATGAAATAGCAAACAAAATAAATAAACAGAATTAATATGGGCCTGGGAGTTCTAGCTAGGATCCATTTCTCATATTGCAGTACTATTTCATTGTCAGAAAGGAGTCCCAAAATGGAGATGGGAGATAAAGGGAAAAAAACACTGAGGAGAAGAATGAGGTTCTGAGTTGCTGAGATACATAAATCTGTCTATGAACTTGAGTTATCTATTTTTGCATGTGGGAATGAAGTTGCGGTTCTTCAACTCTGAGATTGCTTTACCTTCAAACTGAAATTCTGTCAGTTTTTCTTTCAAATGAAAATGCCTGAAAATTTTCATGGAAAATATTAACTAAATCCACTACACTTTTAGTGTACAGTATTCAGTGTTCTGCAAATTGAAATAGTGTTAACTGCGGATAGGTCAAGTATCAATGGAAGAGGAAAAAACAAAACAAAACAAACCAAACAGGAGCCCCATTTTTCCTCTACATTAGAGAAATAATACAATATGGCACTTTATTTGTCTAGTTTGGATGAGACAGAGTACAATATGGGTGAGCATACAGTACAGATCAGATTTTAAAGGTGTTTATCTTCCTTATGATAAAAATTAAGATATTTCTAACAGTGAAAACTGTATTTTTTTATTTTTATCAGATCAACTTTATGACAGGGATTAAGTATTTGGTAACACAATGTGTGAAGAGAAAAACAAGTGTGGGTGACCTGTGAAGTTTAGTCCAGTCACCAAGGATAGCTGCCATGGTCTTGTACATACGTCTGCCTGTTACCACCTGAGGGAGAGCACAAATGTGCTGAAGACAGATGTGTGTACAATATCAGAAATATAGCTCATTCGCTCTCTTCTGTGTCAAAGAAAACACCCCAAATTCTGTTCTTTATCAATAACCAAAATTTCAGAGGCATAACGGGTAATAGGACATCTCTGAGAAAAAATCTAAGCCCAAACTTTCTTTATCTGCCTAATTTCCCAGCTGTAAAATAAAAGCAGAAAGCATTTGTTTGCCTTCATCCGCTGTCACTGCGCTATGGACTCACAAATCTTTGTTACAAGATCTTTGTTACTTACAACAATTCTTCTTTGAGAAGACAAAAAAAAAAAAAAAAACAACAAAACAAACAAAAAACCCCAACACCAAACAAAGAAATTAAATAAATTTAAAAAACCCCAGATCCTAATTTTAAATAGTTCATGCAGTCCTTTCCCCACAGATAAAAAGAGATATCATGGTTATTGACTCACTGAACCAATCCTGCTCATATTTTTTTTTAATGACCGTTAGCATATTGTCCTATTGTTCACCTGCTTCACTAACCTTTTACTACTACTTTTTTGGTATTCATCAACATTTTTTTTTCCTGACACCTTCACAAACGTATTTTGAAAGACATACTGTTTTTTAAGGCAATTTTCCCCAGTTCCCTTGCACACACGTTCTATCTGTGCTTTGTCAGATCTGGTACCAAACAAGCATTAAGAAACAAGCTCTGCAATGAATATGTCCTCTCAGTTTTACCAACAGCAAGACTACACCTATAAAACAGAGAAGTGACATTACATGGTGATTTTATGCACAACAATACTGAGTGGCAAGAAAGAGCCACTGCAAAATGCAATAAGCCCAGATGCAGGGTTTCTCTCTTTGGTGTTATTTAGATGCCTAACAAAGAGATCCATAAGAGTGAGCTTATTAGTGAAAAGGTGCTGTAAGAAATACCAATGACTAAACTGTATCCTAGATATCTTCTTTCTCAGAAATTATTTGCTGGGGATAACAATTCTGAACTCTTTTCTGTGTTAACAATTTAAAGCAACCTTATTGCGACAAAATGAAGAAGCAGATCATGTTGCCCCCTGACTGCTCAGTGGATTCATGAGGTACAGATTATTTTAAGTCACTCTCCTGTTATATGTTGGTTGAATGCTTATTTCCTAACTCCTAAGTGAATGCTCTCTCAAGAGAATTGCTCTCTTGAAAAAAAAAAAAAAGAAGAAGCTGATCTGGTTTACATAGGATCATTAAATATTCATCAGGCCAAAAAGGGGAGAAGGAAGAAAAATGACAAAGACTCTGTTGGTTAAAACATAAGGAGGGGGTATTCAAAAAAAGTAAAGTATTAAAGCTGAATCTGCAGCATCTTGTGCAAGTTTTCTACCTACCTCACTCCAAAATGAAAAACATGTAACCTCTCCTCCAGCCACATTTTGCATGGGATGTAACTCTGAACTCTGAAAATGTCACTGGCTGGCTTCCGAAAGAGAATTAGGTATATCTACTTTATGATTTCTGACAGTGCTTAGGCATTAATTGGCTTCTAGCTGCTCAGCAGTGTAAAGTTCAGATGCTTCTATGCACAAGCAGATTGGGGACAGACTTAGATGACATTTTAGGTACCCATGAAAAAAAAAATAAATCATGGAGTCTTACTTTTTTTACAGTTTCAGGCAGGTGCTAAGACTTTTCATGTGGAATCAGACACATAAATGCATGTGGGTGTGTAACCCTTCATGGCATGCCCTCACTTACTGCAGTAGTGCTGAATTTGATTTGTGTCTGATCTGATTGGGCTCCAGAGACATCGCTCCAAGTACCTGTCCAAATTTCGAGGGCATGTTGACTTGTATTTATAATGTAGGTCAGCAAAAGTTGGCTGTCTATAGATAAGGGATTTTCAGTATAGTTTGAGGAACTTGGTGGTACAGCTCAAGCTGTTAAAAGATATTTGGGAGTCTAAAGACTGACTAGGGTTTTCAAAACCATCTACATGCCATACTCTTAGTCATACCAAGGAAAAAAAAAAAAACCCTCACAAGATGCTTATAAAACTCTCAGTGCCAAGTTACCTTTAAAAATCTGTCCTGAGAATGTGCTGATGAAAAGCTTCCATGAACAAGACCCTACCAAAGAGTCTAAAATCTCTACTGTTGATAAGAGCAGTGCATGATGCACACTGTGTCCACAAGTAAGTCAATACTCAAATCATAAACACATTTGCAGCATGAAAGGTGCAGCCTCATGTAGCCTTTAATATAGGCAGTCCGGGCAACAGGATCATTGGAAATGAGCAATAAGGACATTCCTGCAAGGTAGCTGGTGAGTTAGTATCCCAAAGTCTCTTGTACTATGCTGCCATAAAAACTGCCCTGTCCTCACTGTTACTGTCTCTTCAGGCTAACCAGAGTAAATTGATCAAGGTGGCTAAAATATAAAGCATCCAGATTGCAGTATAGGTATTACTGAACTGCCACAACTTCATCTCTACAGTAAATCAGTAGCATGTGCTGGTGCAGTTCTTATCCCTTATCTTTCCTTTAAATCAGCCATTCAAAGATCTCTTTTTGCTGTTCAGTGGCCCAAAGAGAAGATTCCTTCTTTACAGCTTGCCAGTTCAATTACTAGCTTCATATGGATTTTGGAATTTAAGGAGCTGATGCCTTGCTACAATCTTTTGATTCAGGCAGACAGTCTGACATCTTGGCACCTCTTGGGTCATTTATATAAGATTTTCTTCAGAAGGAAAAGGTAGAATTTGCTTTTGCTTATTTCTTACAAAGAAAAGCTGATGTAGGAACTGCTTATCCAACATTTTATGTTGCAGCAATTCCTAGTACAGCAGTGTCTGAATCTGGGTTGTGTCAAATAAAACCAGCTATTTACATTTGTTCACTCACTGCCTCTCCCTCCACAAATGTTAAGAGTCCCCCTTTGTTCCCTCACCAGTGTTGCAAACAAAACCATCAAAATCAGTGTTTTAATATATTATGGTAAATCTATTTTTATTACTCAACCAGGGTAAGATTTGTCTCTCCCCTCCACTATATTATCACCTGGATGATCTTTGAAAGGCACACAGGATCATCCACTGTTTGACCAACAAGGCACTATGGTTCACTGAATTATGCTCAGTGATTAATATTGATTTAGGACTTAAAACCTGTGAACAAAGGATTCCTTCGGAATCACATGGAAGAATCATGAAAGAATCCCAGGACTATCAAGCATCTGTTGAAAACTGTCTGAAAGGGTTTGGTTTTTGTTCAGGCATAAGGTGATGTGGAGTGAAAGCAGCAGGAAAAAGTGGATGAATTTGGAGCTACTGAACCAGAGAAGTAGCAAGTAGGGCTGATAATTTGAGCATCTGTGTCTGTATCATCTCTTCCAAGACCATAAATTGTAGGCTTGAGCACCTGAATCTGCCCTTCAGGCATCTATCTCATCTGAATTCTCTCAAGGCTGTTGAAAATATTGATTACTGCTACCTTATCGCTAAAAGGACAGCAAAAGTAACAGGGGCTCAGAGGCAAGCAGTAAAAGTGATTGAGACATGAAAAGTTGTCCACATAGAACTTTAAAGATTTAATCTGTTTAATTTATAAAGGAGACAAAAAGATGTGGCATGATAGAGATATATTCAGTAGGTAGGACTATACCAAAGCAAAATCATCTTCTCCTATACACGTTTATCTTCAAGACTAAAAGTCAAAAACGTTAAAAATAGGAAAAGAAAATGTTTTGTAGAATGACATGAGCAATTTAGGCAATGTACAGCCACTACACCTAACAAAATGGGGATTAGAAAAAAATATTTGACATGTATCTGAACCCAAACCCTTTTTAAGAGATAGAGAAGCAGTAAATTATGCTTGAATAAAACTTAGTCCCAAATGGGCTGTGACATTATAATCTGCCTAAATGTGTGTTTAACCTTCTCCCAGGCTCTAGTTCTGGAAATTTACAAAGACAAGAGGATAGATAGGTTTCTAAGGTGATCTTTCTACAAAATGGGAATGTTAGCTACATAATTATCTTATGTTTCAGATAAGTCAAGATACTCCTTTAGATCAGAACAAATGATAAAATGGATGCTTGCTGTACTAACAGCAATAAACACAGGTGGAAGATAAAAGATATTATTGAGGTAATCTCCAGCTGTAGGCTTCTTAACCAGATTTTTTTTGGATTGCCTGTTAGGATTCATTTTATCCTTTAGCATTTAGAATACCTATGTCCAAAGCCTCATTCCAGCCTCAGTGGGATGAGTAGTAGTCAACAAACTCTTTCCAGTGAAAATCATCTGTTGTTAACAATGTGTACCAAGATGTGAATGGTTAGCTGAAATTACACCTCTGAGAGTGCCAGCAGCAACATTCTCCATCAATCCTGGTACAGAATGCAGTGTCAGGTAATCCCTTGGTTGGAGACCCACTTGCCTATCCCTTGCTGTTTCCTGGTCCCTCAAGACTGTTCCATAGGAATACTGATATCTTGAGTGCTTACGCATCAACACCCTTTAATCTTTTTATGAAAATAAAAGAACAGTCGTGAGATTTGTTAACAGAAATCATATCTCTCCTTAGCAGTGTCAACCTAAATCAAGTCCAAGGCAGTATTAAAGGTGTCAGTTTCTCTCCAGTAGCTCTTGATGTGAAAGCTGAACAGTCTATAAAGATTTTCCTCTTCCTCTGCTGTCATTCTTTACTTTCTCACCTGCTTGAAGTCAACTCCCCTTCTATTTCCAGTCTTTGCCTCTCTAATCCTCAACGATCTCACATTTACTGCTGGATTCTGCACAAAAGGTGCTCAGATTTAACTGGCAAGTAAGGATGTCTAGACAGTGAAATTTTACTTTACTGTGATATTTCAGATAGTTTTAGGTTTTCACTTCATCCTGCATCATTCCAGAAAAAAAAAAAAAAATTGCACTCCAGAAAACAATACTTGGACTGCCAAGTTTTTAACAAAGAGAACAGTTTCTTTCATTTCCATTGGTCTTCTTCCTACTTAGTTGTGACCTGTTTAGCTTGCAGGCTGACTAGATTGTCTGGAAAGTGTGACAACTTGTCTTGTCATCAACTATATGGAAGGGAAATCAGGAAACCGGCAAATGCACCATGTTCCAAGCTTCAGAGAATACTGCCTTGCCTATGGGTTCCAAGCCAGCCAATCCTTAGCTTGTCAGGGTGATATAAAAAAATGCTCCTTTACTGATACAGGAACCACCTGTTTAATTTTCCAGTCACCAGGTAACCAGTGGGATGTCTCACTAGGCAGCCATCTGGTTTTTCATAAAAAAGTTTAAAGAGAATTACATGTTTGCACCTTTCAGTTGTACAGAAACTTATATAGCAAAATATCTCTTGTGGAAAGGTTTCAATCAGCTCCATCAGGATCCTTGTTGAGAAAAAGCTGGAGGGATGTCAGATTCCTGTTCCCACAAAATCTGTTAATGTTCCTTAGTGAGGAAAAACCTACATTGTACAGAACAGATATTGGACTGGATTGCCCATCTATGGTGTTCCTTGCTACAAACAAGGAGAGCTGTTAAGTATCTTGGACTCATTAAATCCAAAGTTGGCAGACAGATACACCTACTAATTGGCTGACATTCCATTTAAAGATACTCCTGTATATGCTGTTCCTCAGTCTGCAGATATTTTTAGACCTCTGGTTTATGTAGATTTTTCTTTTCCTAAGGTATTATTTTTATCTGCAGTGTCTTTATTGTAGACTTTAAGTCTTGTGGGATTCTCTAAACAGAGAATAATTTGTTCTTAACAGTATGTTTGTGATCAGTGATTTTTCTCTTAGTTCTTGTTAAGCCAGATTCTCATGAGCACTTTTCTTATCATACCAGGCCTTGCTAGGATTACATCTAATTTGCCACATAGAGTTATTTCTGCACACAGAATAAAGCCTTTAATCATATTTGGTGTAGTGATTCTCATTTGCTTAGTAATCTTGAGGCTATTTTGTATTCTCTTTTGCCCTCCTCTAGGGCAGATGATAGCTTGATTGATTCACACGGTCCATCAGTGGCTGATTTCTTAGACTTCTTAGATTTCTTAGTACAGAATATCAGTCATGTCTGCTTTTACTTTTTTGTTTACTACAGAGTAAAGAAGAAAAATGGGTGACTAGAACATTAGATATGCACTCACTTTCCATGCAAAATATCCATTAAAATATTTTTAAAATTTGGCTTGTTATTATTACCTGAAGTGTTTTTACAAGAAGATGGGTAGGACATGATTACTTGTCATAAATGAAGAGCTGTCTTGTGCCAGTAAAACCTTGCACTTGTTTCTTCTCTGAAAAATTATAAATAGAACTGAGCGTATAAGAAAAAAAAAAAAATAGCTCAGTGGCTGAAAAGCAACTTTAAACAAAAATTATATTCACAGTCATGCAGGCTGTAGCTTGAAACGAAGCTTTTATAAAACATATTTAATGTTTACAGTCGCTCAGTGGCTGAAAACAGTAATACTTTTAAAATATGCGAAATGTTTAAAACCACTTGGTGGCCAAAAGAACAGCTCTTACTGAAAAGATATTTTTATCAGAGTAATTTTGTGGTAAAAAAAGCAACTTCTTGTTAATTTTTATCATTTACAGCTGATCTGTGGCAACTAAAACCAGTATCAATACAACAAGTTTTATGTCTACAGATATTATGTGACCATATAAAAATAATTTCTACATTTTTAAATACTACACTTAAATATGTCAATTTCTTTACCTCATCAATTTTGTAATTAACCAAAAAAAAAAAAAAAAGGCACATAGTCCCATAGTCCCAACAATTCTAACACAACTCTAACGAACCTAAAGGTGTTTATGCAAACAGCAAGACTGAACCAATAATTATAAAGCTTCTCCTTATAGACAAAAAGAACTAATATTCAATGCTACTGAAACTACCAATAATATTTAGAATATATATTTAGAACAAACCCAATAGATTTATTTTAATACTGAAGGCATTTTTTGGCAACATAAAAGAGGTTAGGTTGTACCAAAATACACGTATGATAAAATATACTGTGATTTATACTACTGAGATGCAGTAAAGTCAGTGTGTGGATAGAAACATGGTGGTTTTAACTGCTCTGACGTGGGTTCTTAGCTTTGCCCACATACAGTTAAACACAATCATATAGAGAATCACAGAATGGGTAAGTCTGGAAAGGACCGCAGTGGGGCATTTGGTCCAACCTCCACTCTCAAGCTGTCTTATCCCAGAGCACATGGCACAGGATTGTGTCCAGATGGTTCTTTAGTGAGGGAGACTCTATCCCCTCTCTGGACAATTCGTTCCAGCGCCTGGTCACCTCATGTTCAGGTGGAACTTTCTGTGCATTCATTTCTGTCAGTTGCCTCTTTCCCTACTACCTGGCCCAAACAAGAAGAGCCTGGCCCCATTCTCTTGACACATTGCTTACCAACACTAATGGGTTTCTTCTCTGTCATCTCTTCCAAAGGCTGAGCAGGCCAAGCTCCCTCAGCCTTTCCTAATAAGAGAGATGCTCCAGTGCCATCATCCTCTATGTTATCCTACACTGGACCTGCTCCATGTCTCTGTTGAACTGAGGAGCCCAGAAACGGAGACAGCACTCAGCTGCTCCTCCCCAGGAACAGAAACGCATCCCTCAAACTGCAGGCAATGCAGAACACATCCCAGGGTACCTTTGGCTTTCTTGTCCGAAAGGTCACACTGCTGGTGCACAGAGAGTTTGTTGTTCACCAGGTCTCCCAGGCCCTTCTCTGCAGAGCTGCTTACCAGCAGTTTATCCCCCAGCCCACCCTGGTCCATGGGGTTATTCCTCCCCATTTGCAAGACCCTGCACTTGCCTTTGTTACATCTCAGGCAGTTCTTCTCTGCCCATCTTTCTAACCTGTTGGGGTCCCTCTGAGGGGCTGTACACCCCTCTGGGCTATTGGTTACTCCTCACAGCTTTGTGCCATCAGTGAACTTGCTGAGGAGGCCTTTGCCCCTTCATCCAAGTCATTGATTAAGAAGTTAAATAATCTTGGACTCAGTATTGAACCTTGGCAGACACCACTGACAGGCCTCCAACTAGGACCTAAGTCACTGATTACAACCCTCTGGGACCTGCCATTCAGCCAGTTCTCAATACACTTCACTGTCCGCTCATCTAACTCCCATATCCTGAGTCTGCCTATGAGGATATCATGAGAGACAGTGTCAAAAGCCTTGCTGAAGTCATGGTAGAATATATCCAGTGTAGGCTTAGATATATGAAGTAAGAATCAAATACTTTTAAATGGTTTCAGCACCAATAATGGCATTTCGGGACTATAAAAACAGCTAGCAGAAAACAACTATCTACCATCTCTTTTTAACAGCCAAAGCTTCTCAGCTTTGCTGAGAATTTTGCTGTTCACATGTTTGTAAAGTCCTATCTGTCACAGCTTTCATTTTACATAGATTCTCCCACCTGACAACATTTGCCAAATGTCTTCATTTCAGTGACAGTATCCAACAGCCAGGGTGTATGACGGGAAACTCACAGTATGGAAACAACCATTATCCTTTAACTAATCAAGTCATGATTTTCTGCACTATTTTCTCCCTCCTTTTTTTTTTTTTTTTCTTTCTTTTTTATTTTTTTTCTTTTTTTTTTTTTTTTTTCTTTCTTTTTTTTTTTTTTTCTGGCTCCCCCTGGCCCCATAATTGAAGCTGTCTAGGTTGCTCAGTGATCCATTATAAAGAAACACTTTTGTTTCAAAAGCTTTAACTGCCTACTTCTGTCAACAATATCTCAGAGTTGGGGGGTTTTTGTTTATTTTATTTTAGGTTTTGTGCAATGTCCTGTATAAAGGGAGAAACACTCTTTGAGAAAAGGCTAAGCAGCCCTAACCTGCCTTCCCTTCTGCTCCTTCCTTAAAACTCATTTTCCTACATAGTGGCAATAAAAGTTATTCTGACGATAAGTGCCGTAGAGGTATCTTTTCAAAATTAAAACAAAAAGAGAATCAGAAAGACAAGAGTTGTAATTTTTAAAAAAAAAAAAAAAAAAAAAAGTAATTCTGAGTGGGAAAACTCTGAACCATCGACTCTGATGGGGTAACTACCACCTGACATAGCCTTAGGAAAGAGTACAGCAAAACAATGAAGGAACATGAATTTTTCTGGAATATGGTCAGAATGACCAGGGCATTGAATCTGACCCATGTGATGGACAAAATTTGTACAGTGTAATAAAGTACCAAATTAGAGGACGTGGATATGATCCTGCTAGGTTGAGTTCAGTACAGTTTTGTGAAGGGAAGTTGCTCTTCACAAAACCTATTAAAACTATTGGGTGCATCAGTGAGTACATAGCTCAAGATTCCTGACACAGATGAAGAGTATCTAAATTTCAAAAAAGCTTTCAGCAAGGTTACTAAGAAAAGACTCTTAAAAAAAATAAATAAATGGAACTTTAAGACACAGCAGCTTTTCCTAAAATAATCCAAATAAAAAGAGATCTAAAACAGTAGGAATGAATTGCCAGTCTTTATATGAGAGAGGGGTTGCCACTGGCATCTCTCTTGGATCTGAACTCATAGGTTGCCAGTAAAAGAGAATATATGAATGTGTGACAGCTTGAAAAAATGAAAGCTTCACTGCAAAGTGCTACAGGGGGATCTTAACATAGCATGAAACTGACAATATGGAACTTCACATGGTGAAACACAGAGGCATGGGAAAAAGCAACTTGTCGGGACTTCCACAGAGGTAGGTTGTAGCTCCATTACCTATTAATTCTTGATCTTGGCATCACTGTGGAAAATCCTACAAAGTTTTCCTCTCAATGATCAACAGCAGACAAAAAAAAGTAAAATAATCAATGGGAATAATTCAACAAGGAAAATTGGAACAAAATAAAGCATATTCACGATGTTTGTATCTTGAACACGGCATCTAACTCCTGTCTTTTTCTCTAAGGACTTGATAAAACCAGAAAAAAATGAAGACCAGGCTGGAGCTGGAGGGGCTGCAGACAGATTATGCTGTCAGTTATCTGTCCATGAGCACCCATAGTGCCATACAAAAGTATCTGTGGTCTCAATGGATTCCCAAAGTAGCATCCTCTGCAACAGCCTGGGAAAGCTCTTGGAAGCCCTTAAAAATATATTGCCAACAGCTAGGAATCTATATCAAAGGAGGGATCATTCAGTATCTGTTCCCGTGCCTTGTAGTCCTCCTTTCCCCAGCCTCTGCTCACTGTAAGCTTCAGGCTAAACTCAGGCATACAGCGCTAAGCTGAGCCAAACCAGAATTCAGGTTATTACCCACCGCTTCACCAGGTAAGCTTTCTACATACTGTAATTCTTACATATGAAACTACATAGGCTACATAGATGGGGATATAGTAAATATGTGTTCCATTTGTGGATGTATATATATGCTCCATTGTCAATGTTCAAATATAAGCCAATGTTTAAATAAAAGCCAATTAAGTATTCCCTCCAGAAGGAAAACTGCCAGAAAATGTATAGAGACAATTTTCACATTGGTAGTACCATGGGAAGCAAATTCATAACACTCTTCAGGTAGTTGATCTGCACAACTAAGGAACACAGTAAAAATAACCTGATATTGACCTTTTATTCTCATTGACCATTTTTAGTCTGCCACAGGGATGTGGAGTTTGTAGATTCCCTCCTAATCAATAAGGAGTTAATGTAGTGGAAAAGTACAGAATAGAATTGTGTAGGAAAGAACATATGGCATCTGTATATTATGGAACTGATGTGTTTAGTACAGCCTTAGCTGGTCTATGTATAAGCATAGAGGAATAATGAATAAAGGAATAAAGATCTTAGAAAACAATTAGGAGACTGTGATAATATAAGTTATAAATTTGCTGTTAAAATCAGCATATTCAGTGAAAGCAATGCGTATGAAAGCAAATGCATTTCTGAGCACATTTTTATGCATAAATATATAAAAATATATAATAAGATCTTTCCTTGAATGTGTGCTTAATGCTGCTATGCCCCCATTCTCAGTCATCTGGACTGATAGCTTTAATAAGGGGATAACCTTGGTTTAAACTCAGCTATATTTGCATGCTTACGTCAATCATATTGCAACAGAAGCTGGCACAGCTGCCAGAAGCAACAACACAGTTGATTAAACTATACTTAAGGAGAACATATTTTGCTAGTACAAACTTACAAATGGAGATATTAGGGCACCCTTTTCAATTCTCATAAAGAAATACCCATTTCTGACTCATTCTACATTTTGGAATCTTTATTAAATCAAGAAACTATTTTCAAGTAAAGATATTGATAAAACCAATCCAATATCAGAAAAAAAACTCCAAGCAAACAAACAAAACAAACAAACAAACAAACAAAAAAAAACTAAACAAAAAACCCCAAATAAACAAAAAAACCTTTCACCCAAAACTTTAGGAGTACAGCTGTTAAGCTTTTATAAGTGTCTTACTAGGCAAAAGATAACAGCATAGCAATCTCTGGTCTTAACATATTAGTTCTGCATTGTAATCTGACTCCATCTGCTGAGTTTTTCTGCAGGGAATTTCAAATCATTGTCCTCTAAAAAACAAAATCCTCACCATAAAGTATTCTTCACCCCATTTATCATGTGGTCAGTACAATGCCAACTTTGGAGGCTCTAATATCCTTCCACTCCAGTGAGGAAGCTGTGCCCACTTTGAAACAATCAGAAACACTGGAAATCACAGATGGGTACAGCAGCCTGTATGTTGCAACAGTTGGTAACACAAGGGGCTTTCAAAAGAAGATCTTTCTTGTCTTATCATGGCTGTGATTGACTTTCCACCACAGAAGAACAGATTACAGCGCAGATATAGAAAGAGCAAGGCTGGCTGTCCATTCAAACTTTGGCATGAAATGGGTTTGCATCCTAGCTTGTAGTGGGAAAATGTCCTTCTAACCTTTTTTATTAAGAGCATATGAAAGAATGCGGCTCCTGGTAAGGAAGGCACTGCTAAGTAAAAATAGCAGTCCTAAAACTATCTCTTAAATATATATATATATATATATATATATATATATATATATATATATATATATATATATTCATCACCACCATCTTTTTTAATGAGTGATATTGATTAAAAGGGAAAACAAAACAACACTAGAGTAAAGAAACTGTAGAAGAAAATTCAATCTGCTCTCGATGTAAATTTGAAGCGGTAAAAGTAAACTTCACTTGCAACATGCATGGAAAGTAACACAAGTTCTAAGAAAATCTACTGTGAAAAACATGGCTATGTGTCTCAGGTTGCAATGCAAGATGTAACCAAAAGTATGTATTCTATTGCCATCTGTTGAAACCGGTTTGGGGAGGTGTTTTCTTTATCTCTTGTATAACCCATTCCTCATAACCCCAGGGGGGAGGGGGTGGGACTCTTCTGTTATTGGGCCAGCTGTTAAGACTGGGTGGAGCAGTGTTCTTATCTCTTCCAGGACCCATCCTCCCTCCAGGGGATATTTTCTGTTAATGGGCCATTGAGGCTCACCACATGACTGATAACATTACATCATCCCATTGTGAGATGATCCACCCAGTGGGAGGAGCCAAGCATTCCTACCTGGACAAAATTTGAGATTCAGAAAACCAGGGCAGCCTGTTTCCACTGGATTCCAGAGAAAGATCAGACTCATCTCGCCACCACTGGACCTTCAGAGGAAAAATTACACCCTTCTACAGGATCATCTCTGCTCCAACAGCACCACATCTGTCACTGCAGGAGGACTTAATTGGACTGCTCCCAACCCCCTGACAAACAGGGTGTCAGGTTATATTCTGACTCTGTCGGTGTTTTGTTTTGTTTTGTTTGTTTTGTTTTTGTTGTTGCTGTTGGTGGTTTTTTTTTTGCTTTTTTGCACTACTACATTTTTATTTTTACTATTCCTAGTAAAGAACTGTTATTTGTATTCCCACATTTTTGCCTGAGAGCCCCTTAATTTCAAAATTATAATCATTTGGAGGGAGGGGATTTACATTCTCCATTCTAAGGGAGGCTCTGGCTTTCCCTGGAAGACACCTGTCTTTCCAAACCAAGACAGGAATATCTAAGTAATACCTCTGTGCAGAAAACCAGATCTTGAGAATGCCATGAATTTTTGGGTGTTTTTCACTTTTTCCAGTAAAAAATCACCAAGGTCCAGTTCATGTAAAATTTTGTTATAACACTGTAATTGCAACCCAGATTCCAGAGATGAATGCCATGTAATTTTTTAAGCAATCCCAGATTCAGCAACAGAAACTATTAGGAAGTCAGGAGACATTACAAAACTGAGAACCGTGTCGCTATGAAAGTTTCTAAAATGTGCCATTACTAATATTACCATAAATCTTGGGATAAAGTATCAAACTGGGTAAACCTTTGCACGCAAATGTCATGAAATGATAAAAGACTGCAAATCACTAGTCACAAAAGCTTGTCAGGCTCACATAAGAGACTAGTAAGTGTGAAAAAATAGTGTTTTAGTGAATTTCCCACAATTTCCCAAGAAATACGTGCATGAGTGCCATTTATCATCAACACTTTTGTAAAAATATTGTAAGTGAAATTTGGAACATTTGGTAATTAAAAAGTTGCAACTAGAAAATGAAAATGTTAAAAAAAATAGATGAGAGGAAGGGTTTATCTGGGGTTTTTTGGATTGTTTTTTGGGTTTGGTTTTGTTGTGGTTTTTTTTTTTTGTTTTTTTTTTTTTTTTTTTTTTTTTTGTTTTTTGGTTTTGTTTTGTTTTGTTTTTTGGTTTTTCCTAAGTTAAGACAACCATATGCTGCACCAGCTGAAAAATCAAAGTGATTTTCCGTGTCAGCCTCAGGCACTGGTAGTTGCATCTCTATAGGTGCAACTAAATGGCACTGATGATAGAAAAGAGGAGTTTTAGATCCTCTGAGAAATTTGTGCTTGCTTAAGGAAGGAAAAACAGATAAGACAGAGCAAGAAAATACCAAGACTGAAATCAGAGAAGGCACAATCTCCTGGCAAACTACAGAGCACAAGGCATTTCTGGATATTTTTCTGCAAGACAACCTAACAGCAAAAAATCTTACCTGCTTTAGTAGCCACTAATTGAGGTTTAGGCTTCCATACAGGGAACTATTTTCTTGCCTTGCCTTTTCTGATCAATTTTCATCCACTTTTTTTTTTTTTTTCTTTTTTTTTTCTTTTTTTTTTTAATAGAGGAAAAAAATCAGCTCCTATGAATAAATCTTCTAGATATAGTGAATGTGACTAAATTAAGAGAAGATCAAGACAATCCATTTTTGCCATGGCATCTACTTCTGTTTTTCTGAAGGAGAATAAATTGAAAAGCATTTCTTTTAAAATGCTGTATGCATGACACAGCATGCTCAGTTGTATCTCATTTAGTCATGCAACTCCTTATCCATGTAAAAGCCAAAATATATGGCACACCTTGAAGTATATTTCATATGAAGTAAAAGCTCTGTTAGCATTTAATCTTCTGCTGCACGCACATATTTAATAGCAAAGAAGATTGGGGAGAGCAACAGAGTAAGGGAATAAATGCAGGCACTGTTTTGTGCTGTACGAACACCACGACCGATTTTCATTTTTTTCTTTCTGATCATGTTCTAAAAACAATTTCACAACCAACCATAAGTTCAACGGTGAGAAATGTTATTCTGAATTTCCCACAGGCACAGGTGACAAAATGTAACAAATGGTTTACCGTAAGTAATATTGTTATGCATCCCATTAGGGAAAGCAAGTGTGCATCTATACTGTGAATCGACAGATAAACTCCTGCAAGACAGGTGTCTGCCAGGGTGACTATATTGAATGCTTCTCTACACTTCTATAAGATTTACATGACCATCTCTACATGTCTACTCAGATCACATTTTGCCACATTCTATCACATTCTACTACTCCTTGTCACAAAACTTTTAAAAATACCTCATTAATTCTATGTAGCAATTTGTGTAGATAGCTAGTCAGCTCCCTGATTGACTTTAAAAATATCAACATCTGAGGTGCATAGCTGAAGGGGAACAATATCCCTCTGCCACTTCAAACTCAGAAAAACTTCCAAAACTGTTAACAGCTACCAGGAGTATTAAATGGCTGCTACTGGCTTGTGAAGTACTGGGAAAAGACAGTTTAGGAGAGAGAAAAGCAATAAGCTGGAACTAGCACTGGGAAGTTAAAGGACTCCCAGCCCAGAACAAATTAATTTCTGGTGCCTGCAGGGAAACCCAAAATGCCATCTGGCAGCAGGACACAAGCACTGTGCTCATATTGCAAACACAATGCTCAGGACCACTGCAGAATCAGCCATCAGGACGAGACCAAAAGGGCCCATTTAGCCTATTCTCCTGATCCAAAGCAGGATAAATGCTCTTTATGTAATTTCTGGCTAATATCTATTGTGTTGTGAAAATTCTTCAAGTAAAAACTTATTCCAGTACTTCAGTGTCATTACTGCAGTCCAACTTTCTCTGAAAAGAAAATTACTCTGTCCTCCATACACTAGGCTTTTGAAAATTTACCATGCTCCCAGGCAATTATTTTTTTTTTATATCTATATCTATATCTATATCTATATCTATATCTATATCTATATCTATCTCTCTCTCTCTCTCTCTATATATATATATTTTTTTTAACGTAAGAATCTGATGAACTAAAGCTTTTCTTGGACATTAAGTTTTGGACAACTTGAGCCACTCTTGAAGACTCTCATTCTTGCATTGTGACGAAGGCAAGGACAATAGTTACTTTGAGCATGCACAGTATAACAGGATTTCAAAAAAGAATTGTCCCCTAATGCATAATTAGGAAATGTTGCAAGTGCTGTAGGAGTTTAAGAGCCACAAAGACAAAACAAGTTAAATGGCAAGATGCTTTACAGCAAACAGCAAATGTAAGCTAGGAATGTAGGGGAATGCGCCACATCATGTGACATAACAGGTTTGGGATTACAGAGAACCTCTGGACCTTATCATACCTTCCTTGAATATCCTTTTTTTAACTCATCCTACCCTCAGAAACTTAACATCACAGGCACTCATATTGCAGGAGAATAAGCTTCTAAATAAGCAAAGAAACCTAAAACAAAACCGTCATCTGTGTATATCCAGGCATAGAATATTAGAAACATTTCTAATAAGTTTGTTTTTCTCATTTCATCCTTTTCTTTCTTTCCTCAGCTCAGCAAGAAAAGTACATTGAGACAATTAGGTAATATGCAATTAGTTATCAAGCATTTACAGCTTTCTACTCACCCACTGGAGACATTTCTGGGACACTGGCAACATAAGGCCCATCCAGAAACTTTGGCTCATTATCATTAATGTCCTGCACTTTGATGATGAACTCTGATTCAGGCTCTAGTGGTTTCTTGGTGTCAACATCCACAGCCTGAGCTCGGAGTGTGTAGAAAGGTTTTTCTTCTCGATCTAGGCTCCTTATGGCATGAATGTCTCCCGTGGTCTCATCAATGGTGAAAACCGTGCCAGCACCATCTCCTGACAGGGTATATTTAACAGTGCCAACTCCCTTATCCAAGTCAGAATGAAGCTTGAGAAGAAAAGGAAAACAAAAGGACAAAACATGAATGGCTTTTCCTAGTCTAGACAACAATTTTTTTGTGGCTTTTTGGGTTGTTTGGTTGGTTTCTGGTGGGTTTTTTTTGATTTTTTTTGGTTTAAAATACTTTGGTGGAACCAATTTTTCAGTCTTTAACTACCTCTAAGTGCATGGAAAAAATGTAAGTAGTGTGTTATGCAAGACTTTTACCCCTATCTAGTACAGCACAGTCTTGCTGCAGTTCAGTAACTAACACTGCAGTGATGCAGGGCTTCACATTTTTTATAAACTGAAATTTAAGACCAAGGATGTAAAATCACCCGTAGCCACATCAAACAAATGTGAGATGACATGAGGGAGTGTCAAAAGCTTTCATAGGCATTTGGCTTTCAGAGAAGAAAAAAGGGAAAGATTTAATTATTTCAAGATCAAGAGCTTGATGGCATCTGAAACTCAAAGTCAAACTTGGTTTTATAAAAAAGAAAATATACACCTCATGATTACAGTAAATGCTAAACAGAACTAAAAATACTGCCTTTTACACAAGTATTTGATCACGTGCTTTTGTTTTTTCTGAGATAATCACACTACAGCCTGTGAATCTAGGAGTTTCTTGCTAATTTTGAAAGAGTACAGAACTCAGTATTTTCTGTCTTAAATACCAACATACACATTTTTCAGGCTATTACTCTGATGAATCTCTAGTTATATTTTATAATAATTATAATAACAGAAACAATAATAATAATAACTTGAATTCAAATTCTTGGATGTTTTTTCCCCTTAATCAGTGTCTATTCTTCAATAAAATGGCCTTAAACATTATTTTACATGCAGGTGTGGTTGTTTTTTTTTTGTTTGTTTTGTTGTGGTTTGTTTGTTTGTTTGTTTGTTTGTTTTTTTCCAAATACAGTATGATGAACTTCTTTCTCAGATGCATTTACCTGCTCCACATTCATCCTTTAAATACATTTAAAAGGTGAAAAGGTATGCAAGGTTCCATCACTGATGCGGAAGTAGTTTTTAAAATAATCATCCACTTTTCCCATCTAATGAGGACTAAAAAGATCTTCTATAATGGACACTGGTCAGAATGGAGTTTTGCAGACTGAATTCACTTAAGCTGAATTGAAAAGTGATTTTGGATATAGACTTTATTTACATGATATACTGCCCAAGGTGAAACACAATAGAGGGAACATGGAACATGAAAGGAGATTATGTAGAAAATGAATTACTGAGAAACTAAATGGTTTTGGTAATGGGGCAAGAAGCTAAGCTACAGAAAAGGAATTAATGGCAAT
Organism: Chamaea fasciata; assembly: GCF_029207755.1. Lineage (NCBI taxonomy): Eukaryota > Metazoa > Chordata > Aves > Passeriformes > Sylviidae > Chamaea > Chamaea fasciata. The sequence continues at coordinate 77,708,946 of NW_027094086.1, forward strand.
TACTAACATTTATAGCTATTGGCTTGAAATTGAAAATAGGTCCTTGTGACTGCTGAAGAGGTCATGGTTTGTGGCATAGACCGAACATGAACAGTCTCTCCTTTGTCTACTTTTTCATCTCATCATTCTTGCTCAGTGAATATATTAAATTCTGATCTTTCATCGAGCTGCCCCCCACATGCAATTTTAAATTGTTTCTCCAGTCAAAACTAAAGCATTTTCCTTCCGAGGTGTTAAATATTTCCTTGCTTGCAAAGTGAAAAGATAGTGCAGTCTGAGATAATTAATGTCTATTTCTTCCTCATCATTTTAATTTAAGTGGCTTAAAACTTCCTGCTGTTTCATTATACTCTGCTCAGTAAAAACTTGGTATTTCCCTTCCATTATCATTTAGAGGCCTACAGACACACATCAAGAGACAAAAAAGAATCAAAATGATGATGAGAAAGCTTGAAGAAAAAAAAGTTGGAACTTATTAGAGGGAACCAGACAATCATTTTAGTAGTGCTTCCTATATTAACTAAAACTTATTTGGGCTTTGTTGTGAAGACTACCTTGATCCATACTCCTGGAAGCAAGAATATACAGAATAAATAATGCAGTTATGAAGCAGGAATATGTAAACAGGGAAGCATGACAAGATTTCTCCTATCTCCTGTCACTGGATTTGGCACTAAAGCTGAGATGGTTGAGTGTGTTTCTGATTGCCAGCTGTAGGTTTTACGTCTAACTAGAAACAAATCAGGCGGTATTGCATATCTTATCTGAGCCCTTGGATTATACTAGAGAGAATCAATTACAGTTTCTTTTCCTAGCTAGAGAAAAAGCAGGAAAAACAAGTTTCCCAAGACAAAGGACGACCAAAATACAAAGACTAGACTAAAAATTTGGGGTTTTTTTCCCAAATGTATTGGAGAAAAAAAAGGTTTATAACTGGCAGGATTAGCAATTCCACAGTTACAGATGTATTCACTGGGCTTCACAAGTATCGCTCAGCTAGTACAACCCAGGAACCATTCCACCTATTTAAGCAGAGCTGCAATGCTCTGCATTAGTTGGGATGTGTCACATTGTATTTATTCACCAAATCTGCTGATTTTGATATAGGCTTCCTGCATGACATTGCTGGACAAGGTGCATGCTTATTTGTAACCCACACTGAGCTATGCAATTTGTGGGGCAGTTCAACATTACACAGTGTTAAATTACTGCAGGGGAACAGCTGATTAATTAATTTAAAATTAACTAAATTCTCCAACAATAAAAGAAAGGCAAAACTTAGATTCAGATGCAAGGATGAAGAGCAAGAAGTTAGTGTTAGCTGTGCTTACACAACACTAGGAAATGGTCCTGACTTTCAATGCCTGAAATTTTTCAGAAAGCAGTTTAGGCTAAAGAACAAGTGCTTGCTACTGTGCCTTGATTTATGTGCTACAAGCTGTATTGCACTGGAAGAAAAGACGTTTATTTTTTTGTGCTGAAAAGCATTCAGAAGTTTTTTGAGAGACTAGTTTTTCTGACACTGAGTCCACGGCAGCTTTGGGTTTGTATCCGATTTCTCCCTCTTGCTTGCACTTGTTTCCTAATTTTTGGTCTTCCACTATTTAAGCAAAATTAAAAGGGCAAGAGGACAAGTACTCAGATATGACCTACGTCCCTCCCCACAATGTGTTTATATTCCCGAATCACCTGAATTTACTGCAACAAGGTTGCACAAATGATGGTATTCACACAGGTTGTCTTAATTTAATATTTTCCCTATAAATCCTGAATATTAAAAATGCAGCAGAGGCTCGGAAATGTGAGGGATTCACTTCTACCTTTGCTGAAATTTACACTTTTATTTTCACTATGTAAGTAGCACAGTTTAGTGTCATATCTTTGGGCAAATGTGCCCCAAGTGTAAAACTAATAATTTCTTGCAGCAAAACTCTGTTAGTACAGAAAATCATGAATATTTCTTCGTGATGGCAGAGAAAGACCTATCATTCCATAATTCTTGCTAATGTGTAAAAACAATAACACATATGGCAAAGGAAATGACTGATTAAAAAAATATGAATAATAAGATGGAGACTATTGTAAGATACATTGCATAAATTTATGCAGAAATTATGGCAGTGTTTTTGAATCATATCCAATACCAGATGCCAGACTGAGTCAGTCTACAAATCCATGTGATCTAGCAATCTGCTTCATCCTGTAACAAGTTGAATACTAGTTTGCTTCAGAGAGGATGAGAAGTTGGTAACAACTCACTACTAGCACATCTGCGAGAAATTATTTATTCAATTCTTCTGACAGTTTCTTACAAGAAGTACAATCGTTTGTATTTTACCAATAAATTAAGATCTTACTGCTTCAATAACTCAGTGTTATCAGCTGTGTCACTTCAAGAATTCATGCACCTACACAAATATTTCAAACCACATGAAGGACCAGGAAATTAATTAGATAATGTACCCCAAAAATGGGTCTATACTCCTAGATAAATTGAGCATTGCAGGAGTATGGATCAGATGTATTAGTTTCTCAGTATCCTATGGTGTTGATTTTCTCCTCAGTATCCTATTCATCTGATTCTCAACTGTTCACCTTCTCTTTCCTTAAATACTTCAATGACTTCTATTTATACAATTGTTTTGAAAGTCAAATAGATAAAATCACATAAATATGTAAAGAAAGTGGAAGCAAAAGAAGCTTAAAAAATTGCAAAATAGTCTACTTTAAAATTAAGCAATCACTTCACCCCCACAAATCATGCAAGAACAAGGGCTATGGCATCTGCCAGGATTGCTGTGATCTTAATTTGACAGCAATACAGACATTGAAAAGTTGTTGTAGGAGTAGTTGACAACTTCCCTTTCTGCATTTCCCATCATAAAAAATAAAAGGTAGAGAATGAAGTAAAAAAAAAGAAGTTTTAAATCTCAAGGAATGCTTTAAATCCCTAAATATATATATTTAACCTATGATACACTCTGAGATTCTAGGTCTTATTCCACTGCCAATTTCATGGGCTGAAAAAAAGAAAAATCACTGTCCAATTTATTTGTTACTAGTAAATCAACTTAAATGCTATATTGCAGTGCGTATCTGGACTGAAAAATACGGTAAATGTTCCAGGTTGTTAACCATTCCTTGCCTGCAAAACAGTATTAGTTATACATTCCACATCTGTGTATTTATGTCATTTTTTGCTATGCAATATATTTCAGGACTCTACTCCATTATTTTCTCTTCATGCATCTACTCCCAGGTATCACCATTAATTCTGCAGTCACCCGCCCCTATACTTTTTGGGTAAGATGTGTAACGAAAACTATTTGAGAAACTAGAACGTCCATTCAATATTACTTAAGACTGAAAATACAGAATGATGCCCTGAACTGAGGAAAGGGGGAAAAAAACCACATTTTTGTACAGTTAACATAGACCCAAGCAGACCTTTTTTGGAAGTCTCTACTGCAAAAATGTGTGTTGGGACAAGGATAGCCACTACAAGAAAGAAGGGCATAAATGAACCTGGAGACTTTCAATTTGGAAGGCTGCCCTTTTAAAATATAGTTATTCTGCACATAATTTCTCTTGGCAAGAATTCTATGTTCTACACATATTGCATACTTTCTTTTAAAATTGATAATTAGAACCTAATGTACTGCTTTCACACAAATGTATTTATTCCTTCCCTCTAAAAATACATAAACTTTAAAATTTTTCCTAAGATTCAAAGAGGTGTGGGGGTGCCAGAGACTTTAATTCAGAACATGGGGAAATTAAAAAAAAAAAAAAAAAAAGAAAAGAAAAAACAGCAAAAAACAGTGTAATTGTTGCTAATCAAATCCAATAAAATATTTTTTATTTCTTTCTCTCTCCATCACACACACACATACCACTGCAGAGGACATTTAGGAACAAGGTAAAATCTGCTCACAGTACAGTCAATGCAAATTTTTCCTGATCCCAAAATTTTGTATTACCTAGGGCATCTTCTAAATAATAAGTTAACTTGCATTAGTCAGGCAAGACTGCAGACTAAATCTTGTGTTGAGAGGAGTTAGGACACTACTACAAATGGGTCAGATGAATGACAGTAGGTGTATGGAAACAAGGAGAAACTAAAATCACAGAACTAGAGAATCCTTTAGGTTAAAAAAGACCTTAAAGATAGCCAAGTCCAACTGCAAAATCATGAGGTAAAAGAAAGGTGAACAAAAGGAGAAAATTAATTCTTTAAAGGTCATTTGGAAAAGAAGAATTTTCAAAGCTGAAAATTATTTGTAATAGTAAGCGGTGTCTTTTTGCTAGCTTAAAACAGGGCTTTTATAAGAGACTCCCATCTTTTAGCAGGCTTTCTTAGTACTATGAGAATTTCAAACAACAATTTAAAATGTCAATAAAGGATGCGTACGCGTGTGTATACATTTATATATAGATACAAAAAATTTAAAATATGATTTGAATTAGTAAGCAGTGTGTATCTTATCATCATGATTAATTGTCTTCACGTATTTCTATGTTTTCTCTTTCTATGTTTAGTAAAATATCTGCTTCCAAGATCTGACATTCTTCTGATAACTTTTATAAAAATAGTAATAGAAAACATAGTTCTGCATTTTGAAGTACCTTTCTGCTCCAAATAGATTAGAATACAATCTTATTCAAAAGTAATTAATTAGAAAAAAATTATACTATATTTAAGTGATTCTTGTTTCACAAATAAAGCTGAGCTTTATTTAAAATAAAACTCTTATTTATCCAATTAAATAAAACACTATCTCCTTCTGTCATGGGGATTTAGTCTAAGCACATTAAGTCAGAACAGATTTTTCCAATAATGACTGTGGTTGTCAGGTAGTAAGATGATGGCAAATGAGTCATTAGAAAGGAATAAAAACAGTACCTGACCGCATCAGTTCAGATGAATCTTCATCTCTACCAACATCATTCACTTGAGGGGTTAGGGATTGTCATTTTTCTAATTCTTCTCTCTATCAATATTTCTGTTGCATTATGTGGAATTTAATACCTACACTTCTAAAATCACAGTAAAAAAAACTCTCAACATTCCTTTTATGAAATGCCATATGTGTAAAAAAATGGACAATGAAAAATGTTGTGCACTAGTAAAACACTGAAAGAATAAAATTTTCTCAATAACGTCTTAATTATACATGTAAGTTACAAGTGGCATAGATTTCTGGTGATCATTTCTGCATCATCAGTTCAGTTGGAACTGATGCTTCTATGTTCTGTCTGGTCTGCCCTCTTCACTTTTAATGCAAGAATCAACATTAGAAGTAATTTTTGAAAATAAATTATTCTTACTGATCTCATATTACTGATCCCTGTTACAATGTTCTCTGTGTACATATGTTGATAGGTTTCAGTTCACAGTTACGCTGAATGTCATTTGAGAGAAATGTTCTGCAGAATGGTGACAGCTGATGGGAACTTCAATCTTTTGAGGTCTGTGGTTATAATAATTGTCAAGTGACAACATAATAGAGGTTCCAAAAACAAATTCCAGTACTGGCCATTAGACAGCATCAGGAGACAAAATTTGAGGAAATTTATCAACTTCCAATTTCTTCTTTATCCAGCGTAATTTTATATATCCTTCCGAAGGATTATGAGCTACAATGGATTGGGCAGCTGCTGATGACAGCTCATTGCAAAAGGATTCTACCATGCTATTAGTTTTTTATAACTTTAGAATTTTTCAAAGTATTTAACTGGAACTGAGCAGGGGATTGAATGTGAAACACTCACAATCCCAAACCCTTAATGCATCAGATTGGAAAAGTGAAGTTGTGCCATGTATCCTCATAGACAGATGCAGTCTTTTCTTTTCACACTGTGCACCGAAATCTGTGGTAAATAATCCTCTGGGTTGTAGGAGCCTGTGGAAGGCATCACCTGTTACTAACAAATGCATTTGGTTTAGCACCAGTCGGCCTGGTTTGATCTACACCTATGAGAGCACTGGTACTCCTTCTGCCCCTGTGCCTGGCTGGAGTCCCCATGCTTAAGTCAGAAAATAATGTTGATGTCCAAAATTCAGAAATAAGGAAAGGGAATTTGCCTCAAACAGGGCTCTGGGGGAAAAAAAATCCATCCCAGATTTTGGCAGGAGATATTTGTATTCCTCTTCAAGAAAATGCCTATTCACTGATTTTGAAAACTAAATGAAGAAAAGACAGCATTACAATCAAATTCTAACTCTTGCTATTTAATTGTGCAAGATTAGCAAAATGTTCAGTGGCATTGCTGTAATCAATTAAAATGGTAAGTATGAAGAGGTGAGATCTTTTGAGGTAGAGTATGCGATTGCAGTATTTCCTTTTGGACAGAGGAATTACTGTAAGAATATCAAACAGAGCTGCATCTCTCCAGATAACACATACTGACAGTAATACATTATTTTTCATTGTGTTTCTTGCTGTTTCTCTTCTACAACATATATAAAAGATCAGTGCAGGAAAATATGAATTATGCTCTATTAATAAATATAATAAAAATAGACTCTAGAGACTTATGAACTCGTTATGTGATTTTTTTCTAAACCAAAATTTCTAAGACACCTCTAAAAGGAGAGTTTATCATTTCTAATGACTATCTACTTACATTTATGCACATAGTCTCTCTGAAGATCACCAGATTTCTGTTCAGAAAGTTGAGAACAAGGGACTTTATACTGCAAAGTGTCACTGAATCAAAGATGTTGGCAAGGTTAGAAATTTTCAGTCTAGAATGAGATGTTTATGCTCGTGAAATGACAAAATCTGTTTTCTTTCTAGGGCAAGTGAATGTGATCCATTTTCTGTAGAATTATATTACACAGATCTCTTAAGCTACAAGGTACAAAGCCCTGGTTAGTTGCTTAGACTTTTCTACACAGAAAATACCACTGTCATCAGAGGACACATGCTTGATTCCACATCTCACCTAATAATTGTGACATTATGGACTTGGGTTTTATTTGAAATACAATTTTTCATGGAAGCTATAGCTACAGCCAGTCAGCTGCATGACATTTTTTCTCTCACATCTGCCCTGCAGATGCTAGTAGGAATACCTTGCACGATAGGGAAGAAAGATAGTGTGAGGTGCACCATTGATTTTCTGAAGTGACAAACAAAAAGACAGCTTCCTGTTGACAACTGTCACGCTGCTGGAAGAGATCTTGACTCTGAGAATCTTCCCACTCCGTTTCTTGGTGGAATTCACTTTTCCACCCTAAACACCTGGAGCTAATTGAAATCCCCTGAAATTCTTTATATCAGACTATCCCATCCAGTTAGAGGAATTGAATAACTGGCTTTTGTAAGCTTGGCTTACAAAATTAATTATGGAAAACTTAAATTTCCTGCTGGAGTTGCACTTCTGAGGAGGGAGCAACCTGCTAGAGGGACAGTATCTGTGAGGCAGCATACATTTCAACACCAAAGCTGCAACTAGGAGAAGACACCACCAGCTATGCAGCCATAAATATCTAAAAGCAAAGTAGTCATGAAGTAGTTATCTCCCACTCTTCATCAATCCCTAACATAGAAAACCCTAGTAAGGGGGTTAGCCAAATTCCACAATCAAATAAATAGTGCATGTGACCACGCACAAAGTGAACTCCAAGGATTCTTACTAGGTTCCTGAATCATCTGTGCAAAATATCCAGAGACAGCTTCTCTGTAAAGCCAAGGGCTCAGTATCGTTCCTGGAAGGAATGTACCCTGGAAGTTCCCTAAACTAGGTTTACTCCAGGAAGCCACAATTTTATGAAATGCAGAGGCATGAAAGGACACATTATTATACAGACTCCCATTGCCTTACCCATTAGTCTAAATAAACTGATATTTTGCTCTGTCAAAGATAATAATAGAAATAATAATATCAACAATACTGATATATACACAACTTTTAAGTACTTCAAAAAAGCACTCTGTCATAAGCAAAAAGTGACAGGTTCTTGTAGTTAGAACATAAAAAGAAAGACTAGAACTGTAGCAAACAGATCCCTAGAAATGTGTGTTGAATGAGTATCAGTTTAAATCCACTGCATTTGGAAAGGTATAAGATAATAAACTGATTATAAAAGCTTCTGCTTAATTTTACTGATTGGAACCTTATGTAGTAAATGTATCTGGTGCTTTCTGATTTATACCAGTGTGCTCTTCAACTCCAGCTTGAACTTGCAAGGGTTTGGAGTAAAGACCTCACTAAACTCTGCTGGTTCTGATGAAGCTTTCTTCATTTTTATCCTTCCCTTAATTCTTTTTTTTTTTTCTTTTTTTTTTTTTTTCCTTGTTTTTGTTTTGGTTGGTTTTTTTATTATTCTTTTAAAAAAGTCTTTATTGACTGCCTAGTAAATTAATGTTAAAAACTCCCTTCCTCATGTATTTAAATTTAATGTTAAGTTAATGTCAAGTTAAATAAAAAAAACCCTTTCTCCGTAAAAAAAAAAAACCTTTCTCACACTTGCTTAAAGCTCTGTCAGTTAAGGTGTCTCGTTTTGTTTGATAATCATATACTAGAACAAGTAGGGAATGACAGAGTAGAAGGATTTTACCTCAGCCAGTCTGTCACTGTGACAAGGTGTATTATCATAAACTTTTTGACCAATTCTCTTATCTAAACAGGAAAAAAAGTATCTTAGTTCCATCACCGAGGTGAAATATATAAATTTTAACACATACATTAGAGGGATGATTTTAAGGCATTTACAGGCATAGAATTTTATGAGTGAAATATAATCTCCTCTGAATTTTTATTCTCTTTGTCTTAAGTTAGCCCAAAAAACCTCAGGCATACATTTATGCTACAAGACACACACAAAAAAAAAAAAAAAAAAAAAAAAAACTGCAAAATAATCCAGCAAGCAAGAACAAAAACACTTAATGTGCAAGGAATAGAAGATACAGCAAAGAAACTGAAAGAACTCTTCTGTGCCCTATGTGTCAGTTTCAAGAGAGCACAACCCCATGAATAATGTTCTGGCTGCAAGATTTCCTCAGAACAATATTTTTAAAGGCTGTATTATCACATAGCAGTGTTGATTTTCCTCAGGTTCCAGAAGCAAGCAGCATAGGAAAGGGTTGTGTTTTACATATTTCTTTCGTTTTGCTGAAGCAGTACAGATAAGTGACATGGTACACAGTTTGCATTTTTTTTTTGCTAGCTTGTGACATAGGTTTTGTTTGTTTTTTTTTTTTTTTTTGGTGGGTTTCTTTTTTTTTTTTTTTTTTTTTTGAGATTTGAGGTTTTGCAAAAATAGGTAACATTCTGGTTCAGTGGAGTCTTTTCAGTAATTAACATTTGCATGGGACAAAAGTAGGTTAAGACACAGGTAAAGCATCAGAGAGAGCTTGTTCTGGCTTGGATTACTTAAAAAAGTCGAATTTATTTGGTACTATACAGAATTGAAACAAATCCCAGAAATTTTGTATGTGTTCTAAGTTATGGATACATTAATATTTCACATATCACTAAGCTACACTGTGTAAGAATATTGGTATGCCTTCCTTGTAGTAAAAATGTCACACCTATGTACTAACCAAGGAAAAGAAGAATAGCTTCCACAGCCCAAGGCTGCGTAATTTCTGCTCAAATGGAGCAGATTATAAATGTAGTAATTCAGATTTAGTAATTATAAATCTGAATATGATTGTCTTTCCTGGATTTTCTCAATCCAGTTTTAAGAAAAACATGTTTAGTTTAGACACAGTTATATGCTAGCTATAGCATTCAAGCATTCACTTTCAAGAATTACTCAAGTTTTATAATGAATAAAGACAAATGTTTCTGAATAAAGACAAAAGAATCAGTGGAGAGTACAACAAAATAAATTTTAAAAAATAGAAAACTGTATAATTTGGAACAGAAATTATTGTATGGCTGCTGTAAGATCTCTGTTTTCTATAGCTGTGGCTGTACTTAGGTTTCATTCTGATGAGATGGCCATACAGCCACCTCTGCTGCTGCTGTTGGGGGTCGAGAAGGAAGATGAGCATAAATCCATTTTACCCTGGAGACAAGAGGGTGGGAAGGTTATTCCTACAGAGAAGTTAAAAGAAGCAGTAAGTGAGGTAGAAAAACTTTGTCTGAATGAGTTTATATTCCATTCTTCTGACAGAACTGCTCATTGAAACAGCAATGTTAATTTGTTCCTATCTTGTATATGACTCTTCTAGCAGTCCTGGGGAAATCAGTTTACAAGGACAGAATCTCTCCAGAGTCCAGGGACGTGCAACTGTGTCCATAAAGCCTAAACCTTTGACTTGAGAAAGTCAGTGGCAAAACTCCCACTGTCCCCAATTTAATTCAGTAATAATTAGGGCCTTGCAAGCACTAACAGAGTACTCTCCTGCAGAGTATTGGCAGGGTTCTCTCCTGAAGACTGAGAGTAATCCTTTTCCTTTGTTTAAGTTCACGCACTTAGGGAAATTTTCTTTTCACCTTTAAGTTTTACCATACTAGAGATCTCAAAATGGAAACAACAGAAGTATTTTCTTGTGTGGAAATCATTCACCATCTCTTCCCCCAATCCCTCCCACCCTCTCCTTTTTCATTTTCCAGAACCTCAAATACCTCAAATAATAATATTTGATTGTTTCAAGATTCAGTGGTCGGATAAACTTTATTAAAAAAAATTCTTTTGCAATTTAACACTAACTTTTGTTAGACAGAAGTTGCTGTGAAATCTTTTCAGTGGTGCAGGAGTTAGTTGTGATGTGTCATGGCTTTTACACATTCATAAATGTTTGCAGAAGCCAGGCTTCTTTCACTGACAAATGTTGCAGCTATTGGTAGCTAAAATCACCTGAATTTGCAGCAGCTCTTAAGTATGATCAAGGAAATGAGATTCACAAAGGGAACCCATTTTAACAATTTTTCTAAAATTATTCCTTTGGTGTGATAAATGCCACACACCCTTTTTGAACATAAGAACAGACATATCTATTAAATAATAATATATTCACTTGCTGTAGACCTTCTGAGCATCAAACATCATCTTTCCTTTGCTGTCTGCCTTTAAGTTTTTACAGATTTTATCATCTTATGACTTTTGCTCCAAATGTAGAAATGGGGACTATGGAAAGTGTGCCTCTTCAAAAAGACTGCGTAAATATTTTACTCACTGAATAATAGAAAATCTCTATAGTGAATAAGGCACTTTAAGAAAATACACAACCTTGTGACATTAATTTTGATTATGCCTGAAAGACCTATGTGTAGGAACTTCATATTTGTTAATGAGAATGCAGAACAATGGCACCTGTTTAGAACTAGATCATATCAAATGAAATGGCATTTGTAACAAAACTTTCACTCTAGCCATATTTGCACCATAAATTGAAATAAATTTTAAAATAAGGGAGAATGAAGTCTAATTTACATAGGAAGAGAAATCCATTACTGCATTCAATTTATCCAGAGAGGTAAAAAATAAAGAGTGCTTGCTTAAACCAAATCAAAGAATGAACAGGTAATTGCAGTTATTTGCTTATGAATTTTCCAAAAATGAATAAAACAGGAAACAGCAGCTATTTCAGTTGCTCCCATTATTTTAGGGGAAAATACCCTAGATATAAAAATTACCAAATCTATTGAAAGCTAGTGTTTTTAATTTTATTAACAAATTGAATATTAAAATATTTATTTTCAGTGTGAAGTTGTCAGAAAATCTCATTTCTTTCAAGGATGTCTGATGATAATTGGTCTTTTGCAGTATTGATTTAATGAATCAGAATAAATTCAATGTGAACGCTGCCTTATGAGCGTATTTTCTAGTAAGGAGTGCTTACAGTTATTGAAGAGTAATGCACTCTAGTATTGAGGCAAGTTGTATTTCCCTATCTCATTCAGGAGGCAAGCTCTAACTACCAAACTATGATCATAGTGTGTGACTGACTACAGGAACACAGCGGGCACAGCTTCTAGAAAGAGAGTCTGCAAGCCATCCATGGAAAGCCATGCAAGGATGTACTCTGTAGAACTGCACTTTATCTAGTGGGAATAACATGTAACTGCCAAATTCCATATTCACAGCAGGGCACAGGTCTATTTATAACAGCCACGTGCCCCATGGAGCTGTTTCTATTAAAGGAATAAGATCTTTAGGTAATTGAGTCTTATTTGACTCAATTAGAAGAGGAAAAGCCTTTATACACAGAACTTCTTACCTTCCTACCCTGACCTTCCACACCTGCACAGGGAAATAACCATCCTTCATGAGTTGCTATGAGATCCAATTTAGAGCCATATCCTTTACTCTAAAACTAAGTTTTTTGAGAGGCTGGCTTAGCAGAATGAGAAGAACACGGCATTCACTTGCAGTGAGCCTTTTTAAGCTTCCAGAATAGATTTATCTCTTGTTGGCATCCAGCTGGCCTTGTTTTGAGTGCTGCAAATTTTTCTTTGAAAAACTCGTATAGCACAGACAGAAAAAAAGAAAACCAAGCAAGACCAAGCTTTTGATTTACTATGTGTGTGCCTTAAATGTACATATTTTTCATCTTAATGATACATTTACTGGAATCATGAATTGGTGTTGTGGGATGCCAAACACCTGTCACAAAGAAATTTCACGCTATAAAATCATGAATAAACTATGTCCCAGCACACTTACAGCCATACCAGGATAATGTTCTGTAAGAATTCAACTGAATACCAAATTTTCTATAAATACTTTTTAAACTCATAAACTTAGCAAGAAACACCAATGAATGTTTTGAAATTCATAAATACATCAAGATTTCTTTGCTAATTTGTTCATTAACTTCATAACCTAGTTAGATTTGACTTAGCTTGATTAACAAGCCATTATAATACCAATCTGACATAAAATAAAAATAATCTTAAAATTAGTTTGATTTAAATACTACTACTAAGTAGTAATGTTTCCATTAATGGAACAACTAGAACCTGGAACAATAATTATATACTTTCTTCATATTTTGATATACCAGCTGCACTATACAACTAGTAGCAGTGTAGCATTTCTGACTTCCTGAAGCATCTATTTTGTGAACTGGGTTAGTACTGTGGACCCCTATATGCAATTTTGGGGCTCGTATGATTCCTTTGTTATCAGCACCACATGATTGACTGTGGAATATTTTGACTTTGTTATGAGCACATCAGACTGACTGTGGAATATGAGATTCCTTGGATATTTTTTTCCTGTAAGAACTCAAATCTTTATTCCTGTAAGATAAACATATACAAATTAATTCTTAAGTGTGAGATGAATGTGAAATGGAACCTGTATTTTAGAAGAAAAAAGAATGGGACAATTTGAAGACGTGTCTTCAGTACATAAATTAAAAATTGATTTGATACTGATTAACTTGCTCTCAATTCTTCCATACTTAAGCAAGTTTACCCTCAACAGGCACTGTTTTCAATTTTTAGAAGGAGCAACAAGAAATAATTTTGAAGACAGAAAAAAAAATATACTGAATATTTCTCCAACTTGCCTGTGATCTGTGAATGTCATGACTTTGATAGGTAGATGAATAGATCCTTCAGCCAGGTTGGGCTGTACAAAGCACAGTTAAGAACAGATACATGCTTGTCTATAAAGAGGTTGCAAAAGAGAGGTTAGAGATTTCAGCTGAAGGATATTTCTCCCCATGAGTGCAGTGCAACTATCTAACATACATCCCTCCGCAGCACAGCAACACAAATGCACCAGAATCATTAAGGGAAGGTTGTAAGGTGCTTCCAGATAACTTCCCAAAAGGGCAAGTAAACCACTGTTTTTCCAGCATTACTGACTACATTTTGAAGGCTGATCCTGCTGTTACACCTACCTCTGTCCCACAGGAGAGGTATCTGTGCCAATGCCATGGCAGGGCAGCAGATACCAGCTCTTTCCCTACTTAGCCTGCAAGAACTAAATTTCCTGGCTGAGCAGTACTGTCAGCTGTGAAAAGAATGGAAAAGCACTTTTCCCCGTGGACAGGAGAAATAATAAACTAGTCATGGCAACAGCAAATTAGCAGCACATATCAGCACTGCAGGGTGCATATAGGATTTGTGCAGCAACACGCTGAGTCCCAGAGGTATTACGGACTTTGACAAAGGAAAATTAATGATGTTCAGGTTCTACAAAGCCATGTTCATGTAAGAGCTACAAATGATAACTTTACATCAATTTTCAGAGAGCATTATCAACCCTGCTTAGAGGAAAGGAAACATACAAAGAAATAGAATAGTACATAGGAGCCCAATGGCACAATTTGTAAACAGAATTCAGTGAAAGTGTACTGACTTTAATGGCAGTACTCAATAGTTCAGCTGCCTTCCAGCACAATAGTTGTAGATGAGTGTGAAGTCTGCTTTTCATTCAAGCCATAGAATCCCAAAGGTCAGAGAAATGAAGAAGAATAGTCTAATCTCACAGAACTTCAGTTAGGAACACCTGAGAAATTATTGATCTTAGTAACTCCATCTGAGTTAGCAAGAGAGACAGAGAGAGAGGGTAGAGAAGCATCAACTCTACGGAGAATGCCAACTAAAGCAACTTGTTCTCCTTCCAAATGAAACTGGGTCAGTTTGATGAAGGTTTAAAGTCAGAACCACTAAAGGTCAAGACTGTGAAACCAGAGGACCTATGAGAAGAAAATTTGGATGGTTTACCAGCTCAAAAGTAAATAATTAAACAAAGTTTCCTCAAGTGCAGGTTTTGCACACACAGACACCCACAGATTGTCCATCTGCTTGTTTTAGAGTAGCTCTTTTCCTGGGTAACATGGAAGATAAAAATGAAGGAAAAAAAAAAAAAAAAGGACTGTGATCAAAGGTGTAAATCATATGCATTACTAATGGATGTTGCAAAACAGTTAACAAATGTTTCCGAAAAGAAAGGTCAAATGAATTTTACATAGCTAAGTATTTTAAAAATACACATTTTATGAGAACCTTAAAGGAAAAAACAGATGGCATTTTAGACTGCATTTTACATACAAGATTTTTCTATCCCAGATCGTGAATTATGTATAAATCCTTCCCATATCTTTTATATATAAAAAATGTTTTGAAATATTAATTTTTTAGTTTAGAAAATAGTACCATGAATATTTTCAGGAGCACATATTCAGAAGTGCTAGCCTTCAGAAAAATAAAAATAAAGATAAATGCATAAATAAGTATTCAGAAAATTTCTTCTGTTCTTTATAACACCTTGTATTATTTTTACAACAAAATTTTTATCTTGAAATATTCAGTTCTCAGTTGGACTATTCTACTTCTCTTTCCACTTAATAAAAATAATTGAATTACACTTCATTTTATCTTTCATTATTGCAATGAAAAAAATCTATTTTAATTGACCATGTATTATAAATTAAATAGAACAGTAAATATTTTTCATTTTTTCTGGTATGATTCTTCTAACTTTGCATTGCCTGTTTCATGCTTTGTCTTAAAAATCATTTAAGACCAAGTCAAAATTTATTCAAATTGAAATATCTTGGTGAATTCAACATAAATTTTATCTATCTCATAATTTTTATTGTTCTTGACGTGTTTTTTTTCCACATGAAAAGTGATGGGTGAACAGGTTCTAACACAGGTAAGAAGTAATCATAAAAAAGAAGACTTGGACAAATGTAACTTTTACTTTCTGATCACACATGACAGACACACAGACATGCAGCAAAAAACTTGGAAGTTAATTTCTTCTAAATAAATATCATTTTACATAAACAATGTAAAGACTTATTTTTAATACCTAGATTTTTCAAGGAATGTAAGTCATGAAAGAGATATGCTACAAACTTGATTTTTTTACACATTCAGGCATGTACCATAAATATAAACATCTCTAAGAGTTATTCCAAAATTGAGATTATACTCTCATGCTTTATATTACTATTTTGCATAATTTCTTCCCCTCCTTTGTACATTAGACAGCATAAATCCCTTCTGCTCAGTTGGTCATCATAAATATATTGCAAAATTTCACCAAAATTTAGGGAAAGATGGCTGACTAAATATGACAGGACTAACCTAGACTTGGGTAGTGTCTCTGTATCTATTTTTTATTTGACACAAGCTGTACCTATGTTAGCAGGTAATGTGAACCAGTGAGAGTGTTCTGTAGAATGAAGCAGCTGATGGAGAGGAATGATGCAGGCAATAAATGCACCTCAGGGTTTTCTGCTGTGAACAAAATCTCATCTAGTTTGGTGGACTAAGAGCCAATTCATGTAGTGCATCCTCTCAGCATTTTTTATGGAGCAGTGATCTAGTTTGTACTCTCCAAGACCTATCCTGATATGAACAAAACTAGAGTAAGTCTGAATGATCAAGAGATTTGCCTCAAAAGTGCCCTTCAATTTGGAATTAAAACACTCATGAAGATTTGCCAGCTATCTGGTTGCAATTCTGAAACATGGCTATGACTTCAGAATTTAGGAAGCAAAATATTGCTTCTTAATTTTGAAAGAATCAAAAAGAATTTTTTAAGAAAGGTCCCACTTTTTTTTGGACACAGCCCAAAATGGAAGTGAACTTTAGTTTATGTTTGCATTGTATCTTTAAGTAAGGACATAGAGATCTCATTACCTGGTTATAAAATTTGTGGTGGCATAAAGTAAAATGAATTGGAATTTAACAGGATAAAATGCAAATTTATTTAAAAATCCCTGCATCTGAAAAACAATTTCTGAAAATGTTTTTACTTAACAAATTCTGTCAAAATATGTGGGGTATTGACAACATTTAGAAAAATGTCTCTATTTACTTTGTAGACATTGTTTTAGGCTCATCTTGTCCTTTAGTGTATAATATTAATGAACATTATGAATGACTTTCAGGGTTTTTTAAGACATTGTCATGAAAGAAGATCAATGGCATTGAAAAGTCCTTGAATAAACTTACTCATTTTTATCTTAGTAATTTATTTTTTGGCCATAGTTTGAGTTGCATTACTGGAAAGTAACACTGGAGACAAATAACGGAAGCCAAAAATTTTTGCTTACCTATTTAACTCAGCATATGGACTGTCCATCACTAACAAACATGACAGTGGACTCCCCACAAACACAGAGAATAAAAGAACTTTTTGTTCCTGTCCTGGATACTGGGAAAACATATTTCATGTGTATTTTTTCTCCCAAAAAAATACTGTTTTATATTTTCCCCAATAATACAGAATTATCTCTACAATGCATAAAATGTGATCAAATTCAGGACATATTTCTTATTATCTTGTATAGCCTACAGAAAAAGTAATGTCAATAGGCTAATTTCTTATACCATTACTTTTTACAAGTTTTTAACCACTAATACTTAGAGATAATTAAAGAAAATGAGCAGCCTGTCAGAATTATTTAATACGCTGAGGAAGCCATTACTTCAGATTCAGTCTCTGGGGCTGGGCTCCCCAAAGAAACACTTTAACAATCTATTACAAGGAACACAAGTGAATACCCATAAAGCGCAAGGCAGACAGACTGTTATGAACACAAGACTCTTGGTTGCCTGTTTTGCCAGTTATTTTAATAATTTTGTCGTTTATCTTGATGATCGATGAATACAGTAGGCTTGTTAAGACTTGGCAGCACTGACCTTTAATCCCTTTCCCTCTTCCCCTTGAGCTTACTTTACCTTACTTTATACCTTACAGTCACAAATTTGACATTATTAATGTCAAGACTAGGAATGGACTTGGTAGCTAACTTTAATTTAAAGAGCACTGCACTGCTGGATGTAGGAAAATTTAATCAGTAATCCTTTATTTAATTCCCAGGTAGGCAGATCTGCCCAGTTCCCCACTACTGTGTCCTTCAACAGAGACACAACTCTCTACTTACCAATTCAGACAATATCAAACTGTAGACCATTATTTATATAAAGAAGCCCTGCATTTAACAAGAATTAGAAAAATCAGAAGGATGGACTTTCTAGGTTTTAAGTTTTCAAATTCTTTTATAAATTATTCAGGCAAATATTTCAGTCTTCCTGTGCTTCAGCTCCTTACTTAGGAAAGAGAGCTGATACTTTCTTACTTCACAGAGCCACTGCAAGGATGGTCATTGAAATGTTCAGATGCCTTAGTGATGAGGACCAAAAAACCATGTCTTTGAATCACTCTACTTTATAGTCAGGCTGACAAGCAAAGAGGACGGAACAATTCATTTTTTTGTAGGATCAATTACAATTTCTTTTAAAAAAGTGTTGCTTCAAAACACAATAATACATTAGACATTAATTTATTTTAATTGTTAATATATCTAAATAAATATTTAATGGTTAATATTTTTTTTAATTGTTAAGATTTTACTACCCTGGGCTGAGTAATAAAATTACGCTATATTTGCTACCAGACTCACCTGGCAGAAGACTCAGAGCTTGCTGAAGAAGGAATGATCAAGTACACTTCAGAACCAGGCCTTACAATAGCTTTCAGATATGATAGTGCAATAAACATGTCAAAATGGTGAATAGAGTAAATAAAATAGTACATAAAAAAGAAACAAATCCAATCTTGTTTGCATCCAAATGAAAGAATGATTTATTTTTGGTTCTGTATTTTGCTATACAAAAAAAACAGCTCAAATTATTGTTTCTAATATAAATCATAAACTTGTTTCTGCCTTTTAACTTCTTGATAATATCAAATTAGTCCACTAGAATAAAAATTACTTAAAATAAGCAAATATTTTACTTTTGAAAAATACCACAGCAACACATACCTTTACTAAAACGAAATTTTCAGTTGTCAGTTTTTCAAGTCAGTTTTTCAAGTTTTCAGCATCTTTGTAATGGTTCTTAATCTGCACAAATTCTGTCTGCCAAAATTCATTTGGCTCGTGCAGGAATCTGCTGATTCTGCAAACACCCATTGATTATTTTCTTGGTCACTAATACTGGCATCAATTAACTAGCAGCTACCTACTGTTGGGCTCATACGGCTGGATTTGACAAGCAGGAGCTATTAACTGGCTTAGATGACAGTGCTGAAAAGTACTCTTGGTTTCTAGAAAATATATACTGCACTAATAACATCAATGAGACTTTTTTCCTTAGCTTTCTCCTCCACAGTTTATGCTTCAATTCTCACAGCATGGAAAAAAACAACACTGTTACAGCAATTACATTGTCCTATCTCACTCTTTATAATCCTTAATTCACATCACCAGTAATACATACATATTTATAGGCTGATGGTATTTGACACAATAACTCTTGTTGACTATCCAAACCTGCAACTTGACACACTAAAGAAAATAAGCTCTGGATACTGCATTATGAAACACTAAAAAACTCTACTCTCTTCAACGTAGTAAATTTACACTGACACCAAGGTACAAGAAGACATAAAAGATTCAGAATCAGCTGTGATCAACATTTTACTCAGATGTCACTCCTGAAAACCAGTGCTATGAGGAAAAACTTAAATAGAACAACCTCTGCGGAATGGCACAGAATCATCATCAGGGAAAAGGGCTTACGCAATGCCACAGTGACATAGAAAAGGATTTACTAATTAAAACTCATTTATTGACATTATCCTCTGGGATATTGGAAAAAATATTGAAATTGAAACATTGAAATATTGAAATTGGAGAAAACTCTCTCTTCTTGTCTCACCTTACACTTCTTTAAAGGACAACTGGAACTGAACAGCAGAAAAGGGTTTTTGAAGACCCAAAACTTATTAAAAAAAAAAAAAAAAAAGGCTGGCGTACACATTCCTGACAGGCCTCAATCTTATTCGACCAGCACATAAAACACCTACTCTCCTGCATTTTATGTGGGATTTTGTAAATAAAGACTGTATGTAAGCATGGACAAAACTCTGATGGTTTTTAAGCTTGCAAGACAAACAAGGAATTTTTGCACGGAAGAAAAGCAGAAGGCGTAATAAAAAAGTCTTTCATTTACTTCTTGATTTTCAGCTTATCAGGCAGTCAGACTAACAAGACTTGATCACAACTTTTATCCCCTTTAAGAGGTCATTTTATTTTCATCAAAGAGATTGCGAAGTATAATTTAAACCATCTACTGCTTTTTATAAGAATGCCACAAGATTTGCATAAGAGGGTAAAAATATCCCAGCAAGAAGACATACAGGAATATTTGTGCTTTGTATCTGTCTGTCTTTTGCAAGTGTGTTTACGTTTGAGTGTAGGTGCTACTGTGGTTGTCACATTCATGCTGCATGTGGATAATGAGCTTGCTTGGGAGATTTCACTGCACCTGATCAAGTCCTCTCCAAGTTGGTCTGAGCATAGACTGAGCTAGTTCTCTCTCACTTAGAGTCAGAGAGGAAACCAATCCACAAACTGAGCGTGTGGGCTGCATCCTCAGCATAGCAAATGTCTTTTGTGCTTAGGTCAGCTTCCAATAGAAGGGATCCTCTGGAGAATTGTAAGGGGCCTGAAGAGGCTCAGATCTTTTTAAGGATGTTTTAAGGACGATTCCCTGTCAGTGACATGCACTAGAAAACTAAAGAAGCAGTTCATGTGAAATGGCTGGCAATATGAGATATTGAAAGTTAATGAAGATTTTCAACAACATCTGAAGCCTCTTGCTAACCAGACTTTTTTTTTTGGCATTACATTTTTATAGTGACCTGCATTACTGTCTTATGTTTTTTGAATCTAATATTATTACTAACAGAGTCAAATTGACAAAACAGTTAGTAAATTGCTCTCTGAAGTACTGCACATGTTTGCATTTTACATATAAAGACAAATGTTTATATTTTTAACTAGGAGAAATGTTATTTAATAAAATCTATTTTTTCTATTTAAAACTGATTTCTCAACTTGATGAAATTCCTTGCCCATCAAACTGTCCAAACCACCTTCAACAAAGTTAAATGAGTCACTTTTTGGGAACATGACTAATATAAACACTTATCATTATCTTAATCTAGGTGGAGGAGCATGTCTGTCACAGAACCGTTACTATCATTGGTTTCCAAAGCAAGGTATGCAGCACTGGGTGCACATGGCCTCCAACCCAGAACTCTGCCTCTGCCAAAGGTGAAGGTCAGAGAAGGTCATAGCTCACCACATAATTTCCAAGTGTTCAGTAGTTCATGCAGATGTTGGTGGTGACTACAATTATTAGCCTTTGGTAAACAGATGTTTTATTAATTTCTTCATGCTCTTATCACTAACACGAAAATTCTGTTATCTCTGCAGCAACCTGTGGCATGGATGCTACCTAGTCATTTTGTGAAGGATCACTTCCTTTTCTTTGTTCTGAATTTGCCACCCGTTGGCTTCATTCGTGCCCCACACATCTTGCATTGCTGAAGGCCAGAATCTTCCCCCTTTATTCTCACCCCTGTGTTCTAGATATTTTTGAGACCTATCATAACTCCTCCTCTTTATTTCTTTTCCAAGTGAAAAAAACCTATGTTACTCAGTTATTCCTCACTGAGGAGTCAGTCCAAAGGTCCTGATTAACCTTTTGTCCTTGTCTGTAGTTTTCCCAGTTCATTGGGACACATGTTCTCTGAGACTAGAGAGAAATCATTCCCAGTGTGGAAGATACAGGCTCACCAGAAATTTAGATACAAAGCTGTATTCATGACATCTATTTCCTTCGGCTGCTGCTAAGAATTTCTAACATCCCATTTGTTTGTTTTGGCACACACCACACACTAAGCAAATGTGCATACAGCTATTATGAAACAAGATCTCATTTGAGAGAGATTATCATTTCCACAGAGCACAACAATTTATTACTGAAATTGGAATTCTTCCCCTCCTCCCACTGTATGTATCGCTTTACATCAGATTTCATGTCTTATTTTATTCCTGTTTCATAAGGTCCTTTTAACATTTTTTTCCATTTACCTTTTGTCTTGAGTAGCTCTAGTAGCTTAATTTGAAGAGCAAATACTCCCCTCGATATTCTCACACTTTCCAAGACAATTTATGATGATATTAAAAAGCACAGGCCCCAGCCTAAATCCTTACTGACACTGAATGCAGCATCATAGTGTCCAGGATGAAACATAGTATTGTTTTTTCAGTGGTCAGTTAAGTATTTTCACAACAATAGGAGTAAATAATCCATACGTTACTGAAAATCCATCTTTTAGCAAGCAGTAGCAAGGTTTTAATGACATTGCAGTATCAATCATTGATAACAGAATCAATAACAACTCTAACTTACATATTCAGGGACTGACAGCTAAAATAAATACAATGCACACAAGGTAATAATTTTTATAATTACAGCTGATGCTAGAAGAAAGGAGTTTTTTCCAAGTTCCCTTTGTTCTTGACACACACTTCTTTCTCTTGTTGCAAATACAAGAATAACTACTGTACACAGCTGTGTAGGCAAAACCCATTGCATTTATGTATTTATGAAACAAAACCTCCAGAGAATGATTAAATTTAAGCTAGTTTAAAATTAAAATTACATTAGTTCAAAATTAAAGCTAGTCTAAAAATTAAAACTACATTAGTTTAAATTTTAGTATAAGTCAGCGTAGTGGACATTGTGTTCTCTTATTAGAAGATATTTCAGCTTTTCTCCTCCCTTTTTCACCTTCTATGAGATCGGCCCCTGGGCTGGGTGTGGGAAGGACATGTCACCCAGCAGTGTGGATATAACCACCTTTCTCCTTAGTCACCCTCTCCTGCCTATAAAGCACATGTATCACTGCCGTGCAGCAGTCTTAGAACACATGCATCTGGTACCACATAGTGAACTACATCAAGGAACTTATCAGAGTTAAAAAAAAAACCTGGAAGGAAAAAGTCAATTTTACACCAGACTGTTTTTATGCTTTAGATCATCTTCCACCCTTAGAAACAGCATTATCTGTTTCTAAGAGTCTGCAAATGCCTCTACAAGGTCATTGGATTATTTGGGATTTTATAATCTCCATTTAGATTGACGAAATGATAAGCAAGTTGAAAAGCTGCGGAAAGAATTCCACAACTAATAATAGTTGTTAGAGCGGTATCTATTTATCGACGTCAAGATGCGTGGGGAATAATTTCACCAAAGACACACATACCTACCAAGGAACTTGCCCCCCTTATTATTCCCTGAAGTCTTACATATGCATGACATTCCATGATTCCCCTTCATACATATTAATTCCCTGATGCCGCCCATCCTTGCTTGGTATGGTAATTACTCCACGCCCTTCTGGGCATGCTCAGTCCTTGGTGGTGGTGGTCTCTGGGCCATGGTGGTGGTCTTCTGGCATTCACCTCTTCACCTTTATCTCTCCCATGTGTGCTTTGGCCCTCTTGGCACGTTTTCAAGGGAACATATCACCTTAGAGTCTGTGTTCTTCTCTTTACATGCGTCCTTAGCCCTGTTATTCTGCTATTTAGGCTGGTTCTTCTAGTCCTTCTTCTGAGTATGCCCGAGGTTTCCCATACTTGTGGTACTTAAATATATGCAAAAGGGTAACAGACACAGTGTTCTGTGTTCACTAAATGTCGTCTCATATATTCTAAAATACTACTTGGAATACATTCTAACATACAATATCTACTCTTTAATCTACTACAAAGGATCAACTGGAATTTCTCAAATCTATGACTTACAAATGACAACAGAGAGAAAACTATGCCATAGTGTTCCCATTATAAAAATATTTTCCATTACTAGGGCATCTAAATAATATTTGTTTATTTTCATGCATTATTATTATTATGTCCTCAGTTTAAATCCTGCCCAATTCCACTTTTCTTTGTTACAATCTTTTTTGACTTTTCATGTTGAGTTTTCTGCATTCCTTTCCCAGGTAGAAAAATAGGTAATCTACTCCGTTTTATGAAATAATTGTTAAGTAATAAAAACAAGGTCCATTTATGAAAGAAAATTCATTTCAGCAACACATATGAAAAATATAAGTAAGTTTTTGGGTACACAAAGTCTCTTTGAAAATGGAAGAAAAGCTGTGGAGCTCAAACCTGCTGTTAACTGGGTTAATTCCTCAGAATTTAATAGGATACATAACAGATCCTATGCAAGAAGTAAGGTGATTTTAGCTTTTGCATCAGAGTGGAAATCAGATACAGGGAGACAGGAAAAAGGATTAGGGAATGGTTGTCTCCAGAGGGAGAGGAATGACAGGACATGTAGAGCCTGTGGGAGATGAAACATTGCCGAGAGAGAGGGAAATGGTCATTGCCATCAAACCAATATTTGCTCCAAGTCCATGGCTTTCTGTGCTATATAACAGAAATTGTGGTTTGATACATCACCTTCAGAAGAACAGGGGTTTTTGCACTTTAAGGCATCTGCTTTTAAAAAACTTTCAGGCCCCTAGATCACAAAACCATATTATGTAATGGCAGCATTTGACAAGACTGACAAATAATTTCTGTTGATGACTTGCATACAAGTATATTAACTGCAGTGACTGAAGATGAGATAAATAACCTTCTAACTTGTTAGCTTCTCCCGTGTGTTGGTGCTGGAGAGCTGATAGGAAATTACTCCTTTTTTTTCTTATGAAGCATGGTTTATTAATGATTTATTGATTCTAGCTGTGGGGTTTTGTGTTTGTTTTGTGGGTTTTTGGGTTTTTTGTTTGTTTGTGTGGGGTTTGGTTGCTTGTTTGTGGGGGTTTTTTTGGTTTGTTTCAGGATATTTATCATTTTGTTTGAAAAAAATGAATTTCAGTTTTAATTTTGTTACATTCTATTTCATGCTCATACTTTGGTTTTGAATTGCAGTGGTGATTTTTCATGCTATGTTTTCCAAACTTTGCATTTTATTGAAACAATTTTAATCACAGAATCACAGCATTTTCTGAGTTGGAAGGGACCCACTAGGAACTTTGAGACCTTGCCTGCACAGAACAGCTTCAAAGAGTCACGTCATCTGCCTGAGAGTGTTGTCCAAATGCTCTTTGAACTCTGACAGGCTGATGCTGCGACCACTTCCCTGGGCAGCCTGTTCCAGTGCCCAGACACCGTCTGGGTGAAGAACTAATTTGTAATCTTCTGCCTAAACCTCCCCTGACACAGCTTCAGGTCCTTCCCTTGGGTCCTGTCACTGGTCACCACAGTAGATCAGTGTCTGCCCCTCCACTTCCCCTCACAAAGAAGTTGTAACCGCAATGAGGTCTCTCCTCAGTCTCCTCCAGCTGAATAGACCAAATGACCTCAGCTGCTCCTCATTCAACTTCCCCTCAAGGCCTCCACCAGTCTCATGGCCTTTCTTTGGACACTCCCTAAGAGTTAAATGTCTTTCTGACGTCGTGGCACCCAAACCTGCTCCCAGCTCTGGAGGTGAGGCTGCCCCAGTGCAGAGCAGAGCAGGACAATCCCCTCCCTTGCCCAGCTGGCCATGCTGTGCCTGATGCCCCCCAGGACAGTGTAGTCCCTCCTGGCTGCCAGGGCACTGCTGACTCACGTTCAACTTGCCATCAACAAGGACATCCAGGTCCCTCCCAAGAGTGCTGCTTTTCAGTGAAAACTCTATAAATATCCAAATTATATAAATATGCATATTTTGACAGCTATATAAGTAGAATTATAAACTATTTATATTTCTGAAATTTGCAGTTTGAAGGTTTTTGGTGGGTTTTTTGTTTGTTTGTTTGTTTTGGTTTTGTTTTTGTTTCTGTGGTTTTTTTTTTTCCCAGTTGCTGTTTTAGTGCTTAATCCGCATCCCTCCACAATGAGCAAAGGAAACGAAGTCTACATTGTGAAAAAAGTAAACCACTCATAGATATGAAATCCTGAACTTTAATCTAGTCTCCTGTCACTTAGCAGTTGTTTAATATTTCTGTAATTTTTTGTTTTCCTGCTGAAAATTTATACTTTTGTAGCACATTGAAGGGAGGCATTTTGCTATCCCTTTTTTTTTTTTTTTACACCTTGCATGTTGCAGCAACCATAAATTTTATTCCATTTCTGAACCTTCTTGTTATTTTTGGTTTACACATTGTTACCCAGATGCAGAAAAAGCTACAGGTATTTAATATTTTCCCATATTTCCCTTTCTGGCAAGTGCTATTTAATTTATTACTTGGCATTCTGATGATCCCAGCTGAATTTTAATTGATGATCTAACATTTCATTTGTTGTAAATTCAGCTTGCATTGCTGACATACAGAATACATGCCCATGACTGATCTCACTATCAATAATATTATGTCTACCAGCTGAATCTTAATTTTTCAGCCAAACTCCATATTTAGATTAAACAAATTTAAAATCTTCCATTTTTTTAGATTAAAAGAAGAGACCATGTTTTTGTTTGTCTGTAAGTCCTGTGAAGAATTTCTAAATATTTTTTTAAACTCCCTTTTAAAATAAATTTCTTGCCCAAATGAAACCATTTATACAGAAGCATTCCCAATAAAACTACAACAGGTATAAGATTTTCCTTTAGCAGTTTAATTTCTACAAGCTCACTTGTATTTCTCCATCTGTGTTGACAACATAAATTTCAGACATACTCAAGCACCATTAGCACCATACACTCAGCTGTGTCATACACTCAGCTGTGTTCAGAGGTCTTGTGAGACCCAGTTATTTATTCTAATGGGACCATTTCTGAAGGCTCTGAATCTTCTACAGTGATCATCAAATTCTTGCATAATACAGCCTGCTAAATTTTAGAGTTTGAAATCTTCCAGTCTGTGACCTCCTTAGCTGTTCAGAACAATAACCTCAACCTTCTACATCCTCTAAAATGTGGGTGACAGCTCAAGAAGTTGATCCTTCTTTTTTATTTTGATCTCTTCTTGTCCTGAGCTCACTCCTTCTCCTCTCTCACGCAATCAGTGAAAACACAGTCCTCCCTTTTATTCGGCTCCAAATACCTCATATAATTTTCATCAATGTAAGGAGCGCAGGCCAGAGGTCTTATCTACTACTATGCTCATATTTTTTTCTTCTATGAGCTACCTAAACAAATCAATAAACAAAGTGAAGCCACTAGATCAATAATAAACATTCTGTTCAAGTTGCTCATCTCTGCTGTAGGTCTTTGTACACCTTGTAAAAAGGTAAGCTTTCAGAAGTAAACATTAAATGCAAGTCTGACTTGCTCATGGGGGTTCTCTGTTTCCATGCTTCCATTTCCTTCTCACACTTTCATGTGCAACTGTCAAAATTACTTTGTGTCTCACATACTCTACACAATACACAGGATGCAAAGCTTTTAAAGTCATCATGTTTTTTCACCAGATAGATATAAGTGGGAGAGACAAAGGTCTTAGCTCAACAGAGCAGGAAAAGAAATCCAGAATTCTGATACCAGTTCTGATTTCTTTTACACCTTTTTTACCAGTTTATTTCTCCTCATCAATTTCCTTGTCTATAATAAATTGTGACAGTGCTTTTGCTTGAATATGTGCATGGCATAAACTCTGTAAGCCAATTTAGTTAGCCAGATTAATGTGATCATGCCTGATTGGTTTTTAAATTACTGTCTAAAGACCACTAAGGCCCAACAAGATTTCACTTTGATGTCAGCAGACAGAGGTGAGTATATGTTTGACGTACTGAACAAGCTCATTCTTATACATAGCATATCTTTCATATTATAATCATGCAGAAATGAGTAACTGTGATGTCCTGCATCATGGGAGTCAATTAATACATTACTAGCAGCAGTCCCTGAAACAATTTTCATCTCCTTGATGATGGCACTGTGCAAATGTCTAATGGAAATTATACATGGCTACCTTTAATATTGTTACTTCAGTTGTGGGAATGGAATCTGATAAATTACAAAACCTTTTTGACAACCTTAAATGAAATATTATTGTGATCATCTTACTAGAGATCTAGTAGAAATACAATTTTAAAAAGATAAGTTTAATCAGGGTACATTTATGAATAGATTTGAACTTTGCTTTTTTCCTTCAAACGGCAGTAGCTTTCAAATTCACTGCACGTATTTCTTTTCCTTAAATTTATTTTTCTTTCAAGTTAACTCACTCTTTATGAATCATGCCAAAATTATAGCCACTGTACTGTAAAATTGTTTGTCTTAACAGATTCAAAACAAGCAGAGCAAAATTTCTTTTACAGACTGCCCTGCCATCCAGACACTCACCCAAGGGGTAAAATAACTGTAAAAAAGAGAGTATGAATTCAGAAGTAAATGTTGATTCAAGCCTGATGGAAGGTGATCAACATTAATTCCATTATATTAAAAATTATCCACTTAAAATGCATGAATGAATTCTATGGTCATATTTCAGATGCAGAGGATAAATTACAAGGTTTAAAAAAGGCATGCTGCTCT
Organism: Chamaea fasciata; assembly: GCF_029207755.1. NCBI lineage: Eukaryota > Metazoa > Chordata > Aves > Passeriformes > Sylviidae > Chamaea > Chamaea fasciata. Next base: position 77,737,155 of record NW_027094086.1, read on the forward strand.
GCTCACAGATATAGAGCTCTGCTTCCTCCAAATCAGCACTCTTTCTGCTTTGATATATGGACAAACCTTTGAAGAAGATGAGGTTTCCTCAGGACTGAGTCAGATGAAAAATACCATATTGTTACATTACCCTGTACTGCAATAGAGCAGTTGTGAGTATTAAATTTTTCAGAATCTTTTTCTTAACAAAAAAATATCTGTAGTAGTTTTTATGTGAGCATGCATTAATGTGACAGAAGTTTAAAGAACAAACTGTTGTAAAACATAGGTTTTTCATGGGCAAAAAAAAAAATATCTGGTAAACTGAGGTTCTGGGATTTTTTTTTCCTACACTGGAAAATAGAAGAGAAATGGACATTACATTGAAGAGGACTTTGCAATCTTTTCCTATGCACCCATTCTGCTTCCAGTACAAGCTACCATATGCCTGTCTCTGCACACTTGAGGACAGACAGCAAAAATTTCTCACTGGAAATAATTGTGCAGGTGTACAACAAAGAAAGATGTGATGCATTTACAGACTAGGAATGCAAAGACGTATATAAAGGGAAGATACCACATGCAGCACAACTAAAACCTCTGTTAGTATTATCTTGACCATGTTGTTCTTTTGAACTTTCAGTTTATTTTGCTGCCTCTGCATGTAACTGTTGAAACACAGAAATAAAGAAAGGTTACAGACATATTTGTAGTGTTCTGGTTGGGGCTGCACCCCCTTCCGTTATCCTTGCATGAGGGCAATTAAAACTCCTACCTCGTTTGTGGGTATAAACTGTGCTGGGACTTGTTCATGCTTAAGGACCTGATCCACTGATGATTTCTGTCACCATTCACTGAGACCTGAACTTTTGCACAAAAAGCAAAACAAACAGAAAAACAAACAAACAAACAACAAAAAAAACAAACAACTTTTTTGCCTTCATCCACACATGTGCTGTTTTTGCTTAGTCTTCTGCAGCTTCACAGTACCAGGATAACAAGTAAAGCACTGCAAAGTAAGTGAGCAAGCTTTATTTTACTCTAGCACCCTCCCCATTTTCATGGGTCACATGGTAATACCACGCTATAATTTTACTTTTTAGACAGGATCTGCTTAATGAATGTTGCACAAAGAGGGTTATCTTCTGTTTATCAATCTGATGGATTTTTATTCCACTTTGGGATTACACAAGCAGATTCCCAAACTTTAATAATCAGGTTAAATTCTTTTAGTGTGTAAGCTTCAAGCACTATTTCAAAATCACAACCTGTAAGCTAGACTAATTCCTGTCAGTTTGTAAATTATATTTTGATTTGCAACCTGACATTTCTTCATACATTCATCTAAAAACAGACAAGAAAGGAATTGCTTGCACTGGCTGATAACAGAAGACATTATTGCTGTAAATCTGAATTCTCTTACAGAAGGTTTGCAATATTAGCTAGTCACCCTCAACTGTTTAGTGAAACTGCCAGCTGATTTAATAGATACATTAAACTCCTATTTATAAATTACTGTGACATTATGAATGCAGTAGTTCTATAATAAGTAATATAAATGCCTATACACAAGTGTCCTGATATCATGGCTAGAAGAAGATAAAACCCTTGTGATTTCAGGTCACATGAAATATCCTACACTTTATAATACACTTATTACTACTTTAAAATATAGAGCAGTAACATTATAAAGAGAATTAAATTGAAAACACATGATTTAGGAATTATGTTTAATTTTGGTGAATCATTTATTTCTGCAGGTTTAGTTCTGCAACCAATCCAGAACTCAACTGCATTTAACACCTTAAAAAATTTATGTGATTTAAAAAAATTGCATAAGATCTGAAGATATTGATTAGAGACTGGTGAGTATATTCTAGTATGCTGACAATGGTTTGAATTTATATAAAGATTAACTTTTGCTATCTGGATTTTAAAGCATAATTTCTCTAAGGAACTTCTCTCAGTGTTATACCTTCATTGAGATCTTTGTGGAAAATAAGGGGAAAACACAAATGTCGCCATCTTGGTTTTGTTTACTTGTTTGTGTTCTGTTTTTTTTGTAAGATTCAGCAAAGATGACCTACAAAGAGTAGCAGGGTTTGATTTTTTTTTTTTTTTCAGATATATCAAAGCAAATGGTTTGTATAGATAAAGCAAGTTGTGGTAAACATCAAAATAAACATTGTTGAAAGAAGTTATTACCTAGAATTAATTGCTCTATTCTAGAAGCAGGTGTTTTGACTTAAAAAAGGGATCTGACTTCTTAACTTTCCTATTACTTGACAAGTGTCCAACAATTTGTAACAGTTCAAAAAAGTTTAAAGAGGTAAAAAAAAATCCATGTAAATCTGTGATAAAAGTTGCTCCTAATGAAAAATATCCCATTAGTTCTAAAGTTGCTTATAAACTTAATGTCAGTGAAACAAAAACAGGACAAAGGAAGAAGCTGATTCATCAGTATATTGATAATGGTCCATTTTTGTACAAAATTAACATTATTTTGGCAGTTTAGAACTGACTCTTGATGACTATCAAGAAAAACTTACACAAAGGAATAAAGACAAATGAAAATATAGTGGTACAGCAGTAATTTCTCTGTCTTTTGACATTAAAGGCACAGCAATCACATTGCCTCTGCTACAGCACTGAGTATGATGAGAGTCTTTGTTGGCATCTTCAGCGAGGTGCCAGAACAAAGGTATGTGTTGGAGAAAGTGCAACTTGTATCAACTGGATATCAAAAATAAGATTTTTTTTAAATTATGTGGTCCCCTTTTCTTCAGACTCACTAGTTCATTGTATTAACTTTGTGATACAAAGACACTGCTTTGCAAATTGCTTTGACCAATATTTTTTAGGGCTTAACACAAATGCCTTCACATGCAATATCCAAGTACATTTTCGGCTGCTTTGCTAAAAAATCTAGTGTTTTATTTATACATCCTCAGAACCGTTTTCTGGAAGGGTAGGAAGAAAAAATAATTTTCTGTTGATTTATTTATATTTAGGAAAAAAAAAAAAAAAACAAACGAAAAAGAGATTCCCTGGTTGTACACTTAGGAAAAAAAAAAAGAAAAGAAACAAAAAAAGAAAAAAAAAAAAAATCCAAAAACCAAAAAAAAAGTTTCACAATGATATAAAAGTAAAAACGGAAGCATGATTACACATTTTTACAGTAGGTAAATTTGAAACCTTGCTGTATAGAGAGGTGGCATTTGGGGATCCAGGAAACAAATTCCCAACTTCTTGTTTTCACTGAGTGAAGTTCTTTACTTAAACTGAAAATTATACACAGCATCCAATTATATACTCTGCTAAGATTTTCTTCAGGTGTCCTTTTCAGCTTTCCTATCTGAAAATGCTATTATTTCAATTCACCACCCCCACACCCCTTGAACAGTTTTGTGTCAATTTTTTATGTCCTCTTACAGAAACAGTGGACATATAATGAGAGAGGGAATTGCAAAAATTGTCTGCAGGTTATGATTTTGCATGTCTACCCACGGTGTAAAAGCTATAGTACAGAACTTCGAATTATGAAGCAATAAAACATATTAGAAATACTTGAAAACAATCTGAACAATCAGAAATAAAAGTAAATGATTCTGAGACATAAGAGAACAGACCAAAATAAGATGTGGCTTCCTTATCTGAAAACAGACTTGAAACAACCATATCAATCACAGGAATGACTGTGCATTCTGGGCTTGAGATTTAAGGTTTATTACCTTATCTTGTGATATCAGAGCAATGTTTGCTACTAAAAATCAAATATGCTGTTACAGTAGTCTCAATTAAAATTAGTTGTGAAACGGAGACTTATTTCAGAACTCTCTTATTTTGTTTGTTTTTATTGTTGCTGTTGCTGTTGTTTTTGTTTAATTCCAAAAGCAAGAATGGGGAAATAAGACAAACATGCAAAGATAGAAAGTATATAATAACTACAGGAAAGTATAGAAGGTAAAAATGAGCAGAGAGAAGTACTGCCAGTTGAAGAAGATTTGTCCCACCAGAAACAGGTACACATTTATAATATATTATACTTCTTGTCTATATCATTTGAACTTTAAAAGAAATAGTGAAAAATTACCTTTCCCACATACTGAGGTTCAGAGCCCATGTACTCCTCCAGCACAAAAAATTGATTCCACACCCAGCCTCGTTTGACTCGCTGGACCGATGATCTCCTCCCTGGCACTGGGACAACATTTTCTCTTGGCTGTGCTTCTAAAATCTCCTGTGGTTGTGGATGCAGTGGTGTTAGGAGACCTCCATCAAACAGGACCCAGAGAAGCAGGGATAAGCAGTTCCTTGTGAGCATTGGCAATGGTTTCCCTACCGCAAGTGATAAAAACTCCAGCACTTAATGCAGAGCAGAGGAATCCAGGTTTGAGGTGTCTGTGGCCTTCACCACTTAACTTCTGATTTTATTGCAGAAATGCTAATGCAGGCATTAATCCTTCTGATGACAAGGTATGTGCCGCAATAAATTCCATCTATAGGGACCTATAAAAGAGATTTACATGCAACATCAAATTACATAGGATTACACTGAAGCATTCATCAAAATTCTCGCACCTAGTTAGTTTCTGGAGACAGAGAAAAAGATTAAGAATCACAGTTTTAAAGAGATTTCTATTTTCCTTGTAGCACTGAACTGCTCTAGAACACTGTACAGTTATCACAGGAATGCTTGCTTCATTCTTGCCCTGCTTAGCGTTACCTTTGTGTCTGTCTGAGAGAGGGCTGTAGCCTTTGCTTTAGGATCAGCTATCAAACAAAACCCTTTCCCACCAGTGATATCAAAAATATTTACTCCAGATTTACAAACAAAATGCTAGAGAACAGGGGATCCACTCTTTCACCCTACTGTCTAGAGCAGAAATCCTTTTCTCGCTTTCTCTGCCAAAAAAAGCCTCTTTCAGTCTTCTTTAAAGTGTGCTTGTTGCCAGGTATAAAAAATAACTGCCTGTAGGGCTTAAGATAGATGCATTTTATATTTTAAAAACAAAAATACAATTTATAGCACTATGGAATTCACCACTTTATTAGGGCCATTTTGTGTCATTGATTTTTAAGCATAGGTTCCTAGGAAATCAATAGAGTTCTGCTTAAAAATCAATGACATGATATGGACCTCAAAAAAGAAGAATAATAAAGTACTTAACCATATATATTTTTCCTTTTCAAATACTGCCAAAGGTTATATTTTCCTTATGAATGATATAATTACTATCCATAACAATAAATAACAGAATTTCTTATTTCTTAGGTGCATGCTGAAGTATTTAAATAGAAAGGATTTATAATCCGAAACCTGGAAAACTTAACAAGTCTTAAAAAAAAGAAAAGAAAAAACAAAACAAAGAAAAACAAAGAAAAACAAAACAAAACAAAAAAACCTAAAAGAATAACTGCAGTTCCTATACTAAATTTGAGGTGAGATTTTCTGTTCTGATTTGAAACGCTATGTTTTAGGTTTTAAAAAAGGAAAGCAAAAAACTTGATGAAAAGTATCTACTGAGTATTTTAATTCTACCTTCAGAAAGGATAAAAGATAAGGAAAGATCTATCTGCTCAGAATCCTTTAAATAAAAGATTTTCTAAGTTACGTTCTAAACATTTCAAATTTTTCATCTGCAGCAAAATATTCTTTTGTGCAATGGGCAAAAACTTTTACTTGTACAATCATTTGGAGTCTATGGATTTTATCCCAGAAAAGAAACAGTAAGACAGACCCAACTGCAACAGAGATCTGCATTCAATATATTTGGCATGAATTTATTTTTTACTGAACAATTCACATGTGGTTTTCTGCTTCTCTTTTTAATGCATTCAGTGGTATGTAACTTCACATTCAGACTGTGTTCATCCATAATTCACTTCCAAGATTTCCAAACTTTTTTGCCTCTCTTGATCCATGGTTGCAGAATGCATGCTTTGTTTTTATGGCAAAATCGTAGTAATCATGAAACAGCAAAAAATAAAACCAGCCAACTCAACATATACTTTTGAATACATAGATGGGAGGTGGAAGCAAATATAAAAAAATAATAAGTGGGATAATCTGCACTGCTTCAGAAATGCCAAAATCGTATTGTAGTCAATTTAATTGCCGTACCACTTCTCTTTGCTGAGAAGACTCTGTACATTGCAGTTCTCCCAGCAGAGCTCTGCCTCCGGCCATGTCTGTCAGTCAGGGAGCTTTTAAAATGTTATACAGCACCAAAAGTAATGCAAAGAGATTGAAAGACTTCAATGAAAGGAGAGCAATTCCCCCTCGGCTGGAAGGTTAGTAACCAAGTGCAAGACACAGAGCACTTTAACCCCTTCTCCGTTGGTCTCCCAGACAGCCTCCCAGAATGCCTACTGCAGAGTCAGAAAAGAGCAATGCCAGTGCTAGCTTTATTACCTACAGCTTTAAAAAGGTGATGAATTGGAGGGTCAGAGAAAAATGGGAGGCTAATGGATGTTGCAATACAGGACTGTAGCACAGATACCCTCATCAGCTGCAAAAGAGTTCAACATGAAGAATTTCTTCCTTTTTTTTTTTTTTCTTTTTTTTTTTTTTTTTTTTTTTTTTTTTAAGCTCAGCAAGGCAAATAATTGAGACTTCCGACTCTCATACTTTGACACTTGAAAGAACCACTGCAACCTGCTGTTCTGTAACATTTGTGCAGTAGGAAACTGAGGCAGAATGTTTTCCCCCAGTAGCTTTGTTCTCCCTGTAATTTCATTGCTGGCTTTGGAGGAGGCTTGGTCCAATAGAATATATTTTATAGCACGATTGGAACTTGTACAAGAATTCAAAGGCTAATATAAATATATTTATTTTAGTCTGTGCTTATAGTTCTGCATTTTCTTTTTAAGCTGTGGTTGTCAAGACCTGTCTTAGTGCTTTTGATACTGTCAAACACTCATTGGTGCCTTAGATACCTCTGATCAGAAAACTACTCAGACACCTAGGAGACAAGGATTTAGAAATCCAATCAGAACAATTAACCATAAGGAAGGTAGTAGATTTCCAAATTTTTTATGGTATTATTTCCAGTGATGCTCAAAAAGAAATAATTATCCAGTGAGACGGTTGTGAACAGACAAGCACCCTCATTGCATCTCTTTCCTATATATTACAAAAGTACAGATGGTCAGATTTTTCTTAGATCTTGGGGTTTTTTCAATATTAGCTGTTGCTACTCATTTCTTCAAAATATCTTGTATGGATTAAAGTGCCATTACACATGATCTAATTAACTCATAAAGAGAGCTACAAATGGTTACCCTTTTATGAATTTAGCCCCACACATGCTTTTAAAACCTGAAATTACATTTATTCATTTCCCCAGTTTGATAAAGGGAAATAAATGACCCAGCAGCAATCATGGACAGTCTGTTAATACACAATTATTAAGAAATCTTGATCATATTTTCTGTGGCCTGAAAACTACAGGCTTAGAAACTCATGAAAGGAAAACGATGAATAAAATATCAGTACTAAAATTATTTATTTGGAACAACAAAGTACAGTATAAATGGTGCTCCTGCAAGAGTTTTGATTCTGACCTAGACTATACTGCCATTTATCTAAAGAGCCTGAGCAAAGAAATGCTTTTGGAATACCAAATTGATGCATGCCATTGCTGCTGCAACAATCCTTAATCAATGGTAGTCATGGTACTGCAGACACAAATCACCTCACCAAGCCTGGCAAAGGTTATCCCTTGTAGAGAGAACTGCCACTGATCCTCCGTAATCACTAGTATGCATATAAGGCCTCATGTAGGGAAGTGTTTGAAAAGAAACTCTAAATGATCTTTGATCTTGTCATGGTTTAATCCCAGCCATTAACTCAGCCCCACCCAGCTGCTCACTCACTCACACCCGGTGGGATGAGGGAGAGAATTAGAAAGATAAAACTGAGGAAACTCATGGGTTGAACTAAAGACAGTTTAATAGATAAAGCAAAAGCTGCAAATGCAAGGAAAGGAAAACAAAATGTTAATTTACCCCTTTCCCATTGGCAGGCAGATTTTCAGTCATCCTCAGGAAAGCAGAGCTCCATAATACATATAGTGACTTGGGAAGACAAACACCATCACTCCAAGCATTCCAACTTTTCTTCTTCTCCCCTGCCCCCCACCCAACTCTATATGCTGACCATGACACTAATATGGGCTGGAATATTCCTTTAGTCAGCTTGGATCTGCTGTCCTGGCTGTCTTCTCTCCCAACTTCTTGTGTACCTGCAGCCTCCTCACTGGTGAGGTGGGGTGAGGTGCAGAAAAGGCCTTATTTAAGCACTGCTCAGCAATAGCTAAAATGTCTCCATGTTATCTACACTGTTTTCAGGAAAATTCAAAGCACAGCCTCATACTGGATATTATGAAGAAAAATAATTCTATCCCAGCCAAAAAACAGTGCAGACCTGTATGATGTATCTACTTGGATCAGACCACGGATGCACTACTGTCACACACAGACAAGCAGGAAACACTAGAGCTCCATGATGCACTCAAAAATGTCATCAGTCCAGCAAGGTTGGTAATTGAACCTCCATGAATGGAGGCAAATTGCTTACTGACAAAGTATCCATTGCGCACTGATGGTGGGAACATTTCTGCAGCCACCTTAACCAGAAATCTATCAGCACAGAGAATGCTTTAGCTCATGTGAAATAAGAGCTAATGTAGAACAACCATCTTCTACTCATAAAGAGGTTTGAAAAAGCTTGGCAGTACTGTAAGATGGTTGATCATGCCAGCAGGAAAGCCAGAAAATATCTGTAACTATGGATATGCTGAATAGCTGACCATATAATCTTGTTTCTCTGCAATATCTTGCAATAAGAAAATAAAACAACAGGAAAACCTAGTTCATTTTTTGATATCTATTAAAATTAACTGCTAAAGTATTTGAGATTATATATCATCTGGCTAAAGAATAGGTAAAAGGATATGGTAAATCTTTCTCTGAGTTTAAGACAAATCAGTTAGGTGGATATTCTCAAAGTTACATTTAATTAAACAAATACCATTGGATTAGACTCTAAATGACCATATTTCTTTGTGAGTTTGACTTTCTTGAGTTTCATAACCTCTCTAGACTCTTTGCAAGTAAAAGTAATTCTTCCTGTTTTCCACCTGGTCTTTTGAGTTAGGGTAGGAACTACTTGGTAATATCAAAAGAGGGGTTAGGAGTGAGATAGCAAGTAAACAGGTTACAAGACTCAAACTAGCAAAGAGTTTATTTTTCAATCTGTCCATCCTACGAGTCAGAAAACTTTGAATAGATTAAGCATGTTCCACCTCTGCAGCTATTACAACCACTTGGCAAGAGTAACATCTGGAATCCATGCCAGGCAACTGTCATCAGGAAAAAAAAAAAAAAAAAAAAAAAAAAAATCAGTGTTTCTACCTGCTGGAGTCTTAACGTGATCCAAACCAGTTATTCCTTTATCTCCCTTTGTGTGAGATTCCATAAGCTGTTTCAACTGTCCTAGTTTAACATCTGTCAGCAACCAAGCACCACACAGCTGCTCACTCACTCCTTCAGCTAGAAGGACAGAGGCAAGAGAACTGAAAGAATAAAAGTGGGAAAACTTGTGGGTTCAGATTAGAAGAGTTTAATAACTGAAACAACATTAAAATATTCATAATATTAATAATAATATTGCTATGAAAAGTAAAATAAATGAGAGAAATAAACCTCAAGAAATACAAATTAAAATAATTGGGCACCACCAGTGAATCAATGCCCAGCCAGTCCCCAAGCAGCAGCTCCCAACTTTCTCCCTAATTTATGGCTGTGCATGACTCCATATGTTATGGAACACTTATTTTGTCGTTTGGGATCAGTTCTCCTGGCCATGTCCCCTTCCAGATTCTTGTGCATCCCCACAGGCATGCTGTTGTGTTGGTGTGAGAAGCAGAAAAGGCCTTGACTCTGTGTAGGCATGGATAAGCAATCAATAAACAATCCCTCTGTTATCCATGTTTTTTCCAGCACAAATCATAAAGCACCGCCCCATACCAGCAAATGTGAAAAGAATTAAATCTGTCCCAGCCAAAACCAGCGCAGAAGCCTAGGCTGGCTCTCTGGCTTGTTTAGAGCGAATCCTTACAAAGTTGAATCTGAGTCCCAGTCCCATTACTTCAGAGGTTGTTTATAGGAAGTTGCTGATTAAGGGGGGGAACAGAAACCAAATCAGCTAAGCTAAACCCAAATATTCTGTAGATTAATGATGAGAGCATTGTGATTGAATATGAGATATATATGTAGTAAAATACACATATGGAAGCTGAAACTTGACATTTCTGGAAGATATATGTCATCATATGGACAAGAACTGTACTTTGTAGACTACTAAACAACAAACAGATGGAAGTATTTTCCCTGCAATAAAGTGACTTTAGCTCGCTTTTGTTAAATTCTATTACAAAAGCCGCCAAATCCTGCTATTTCATGTCAAACAATTTGCTTGTTATAAAGTTACTGATAATTCGACAATATCAGTACAATCAGAACAATATCAGTTTGATTAAGGCTATGATTTTTGTATTTGATTGCCCAAGCCACTTCCTGTTCAATTGTTCCTGGCAGAGATGTATTTTGTATACTAGTTAAGAGATCAATTCTGATGTTAGTTATGCCTACAGACTAATACCATCTATGAATCTGGACTACTCTATTGAGTTTTAATTTGCATAAAAACAAAGTGAGATGAGAATGATGTCCCCCATCTTTGAGTGTGATTGTCCTTGTAAGCACATTCATAGGAAGGTTGCCACAAAGATACATACCAGCACAAAAACGTGTGATATGCTCTATCAACACCCAGTAAACATGTTTACGAAATGCCTAACATTGGAGAGGAGTCTAATTATGTCTGGCATTTCTGAGCCTTACAATACTAAAATTATTATAGCATCACAGATACGCTTTAATAATTGGCTTTCTAGCATATAAAAAAGTGATGACTTTAAGGAGTTTGGTAACACAACAAAATCAAATGTTACAATCTTCCAAAAGCTAAGTAGCTCTACAATGCTGAGACTTACAGAAAAACTAATAAAGAGCAATGTAAAAACATTCTGAACGCAAAATAATTAACTGGTTCTGTATGCAACTATTTGTACATATTGTGTCAGCTTTTTCATCATTAGCAATACTTACAAGAGATCATTAATGACTGAGCCATCATCCTCTACCTGAGATATTATCACTTCTAATTCACAAAAATGCCTAAGAATATGAGGAAAATAATTGGGAAAAAAAAAAAAAAAAAAGGAAAAAACTACTGAAACTTTCATTATAAAATGTAAATACATCAGTAAATGCACAGCTCCCTGTGGTTCATTGGACTCTTGAAAGTTAACTCAGGTAGAATGAAATTTCACTCCACGTTAATAATTAAAGTTTGTTTAGCTGAGATTCAAATCCAGGCCATGTTTTACTACTCTGTAAAAACATAACGCAGCTCTACAGTTTAATCATCAGTTAAAGGAAAGAAACAGTTTCCAAATAGAACAAAGTTTCCTTTGCAAATATGGTCAGATGATGTAGTATCATTAATTTCATTTTTATTCTGTCTTGTGTGTCATGTTTGACTCAGAAAAGTCCTATGTTGAATCTATACACACTTTTTCAATGATCTAGAATCTTTATTTTTTGATAAATTATAAACATTTTCATTTTTGCTGGGAATCTGTTAATGTCAATGCTAAAGCATGGACAATCAAGAAACAATCCTTCATTCTACTGTCCTTCTGGGCTTTTTGAATAAATATATGAGATGGGGGAAAGGAGGGAAAGGCAAAAAAATCAAAATTTAATTGTATTAGCAATACAATTAAAGCAAGAACTGATAAATCTGAGGCTGCAGCCCAAACATATTGATAATTTTACATTTAACACAAGGTATTGAAATGCATGTGAGCATATTTTAATGTTCTCTGTAACATTATTTTCTTAATCCTTAGGATATTTCTTTTTTTTTTTTTTTTAACCTTTCAAGAATCCTATAAATTATTTCAGTTTGCACTATCTTACTTTAGCTAAGATCTCATTATTAAAATATTTTCTGTTATTGGTCAGAACCTGATTATAAGAAATTTGAAACAATTTATTATTAGAAGAACTTGAAAAATATACTAAATTACCAAACTTACTCAAAGATAGAAATTTTGAAGTGAGTTCTTGCAGGCATTTGTTTGTGTATTGTATATATAATGGTGCAATTATTGCTTAATATCAACTTGGTGAATAACCTTAGACATTTAAAACAGAAAATATAGTTCTCCTCTTGCCAATTATTGCAACTTTTATAAAGTAGATTTAAATGTCCCTGTCTCCATCAACAGACACTTCTGTTAAAAGGCATTTAATCCCCAACAGTCCTTTCCATAGTAGATTATGGAAATCCGTAGTCCAACTTTTAGACTTTCAGTCTTCTGAGAGGTTAATAGATTTGTTCTAACTGCACCTGAATTATGTAACTTCAGAGGATGATACCACCCTCAGGAAAATATGACAGGCAGCAGTTGTGCCCAACAGGTTCCCAGCCATTAATCTTGTGAATTTTAACAGGTGGTCCCAGAGTCAAAAAGAGTGAGAGATAACTCATCAGTTTTCTCAACTGTGAGAATATCAGCTCAGACCTCTCAGTATTCTGGAGTCACCGACTTTATCCTGGGCTTTCTCCAATGCACAATGAAAAATAACTGTTATGCTGGTAATTTATCTCTTTTCACAACTCATTTTGACTTGCTTTCACCTTACTTACATTTTCTTGTAGGACTATGACTCTTTTCTGATCATTGATGAACTACAGCAAAAAAACCAAACAAACAAAAAAAAACAACAAACAAAAAAACAAACAAAAAAAACACCCCCCCAAAAAAAACCTTCATGGATTTTAAAGTATTAGAAATAGTAATTCTAGGGCTTCTATTTTGATTCTTTAAAAGCTTTCTTTGTTCTGCCCAGTTTTACTGCATAGGAATAAAAGGTCATTAGAGCAACTGAGGCAGGCTCTAGTTAGACTGGCAACCACCATTCTACTAGAGAGTACAGCCATCTACAAATAACTTCAGCCAAAATAATCCTCATTTGTATTTTGTTGTTCAGAACTGGATGTGCTTCATGAAGACTCACCAACTATCAAAGCTGTGTGTGAATAGCTGCCTGCGTCTCATCAAGAAACCTTTCACTGAAGTAAAACCCTCTACTCTCCAGTCAATGTGGAAGTGCTAAACTAAGTCAGTGATAAAACTGACTAAAGTCAGTGATTAAACAGTGCTAAAAGCAGCCAAGAGATATTTTGTGTACAATTGCTAAAAAAAAAAGATTAAATAATATTTGTGCCTCACTTTCATCTTTATAATGTCTCTTGTGTACTATTGTTCATTTCCAAAATTCAAGAGTAATGTATTGAGTAAGTTTATAACAGATGTCTGCTTTGAATTTCAGCAATTACAGTCAAGCACAGACAATAGATGAGGTGATGCAGGAGGATATAAAGGGCTCATTTCTGTGACACTCACTACTGCATCTCTATCTGTCTTGTCTAGAGAAATAAATGCAAATCTAATTGGTGAAAATAATTTTCCTGTTAGAATATTTTCTACTTTCTAAATTTCAAATTAAAAGAAAATAATGTATATGAAAAGAAACAGGTCTTCTCACCTCTGTAACACACTCAGCAATATAAATTATTGGAGGCTTCTTCTCACTGATCCTCTTTTTTTTTTCCCCCATTTGGTACACATGTGGATCTTTATTAATTGGTATGAATACATTTTCATAATGTCATTCACAAAAGCATCTGCTATAATTTAATAAATTAAAGACAAATATTATTTTGTGTCTTTTTCATTGTTCATACAAACATACATGCTCAATCTCACAGATTGACAGAAAATACAGGAAATGGGCAAATTTAAATATGAAATGTAAAATCTCATCAATCCTTGTAAGCTTAAAATTTCAAAAACTTTTTTTTATTTTTTAATAAAAGTGTTGATAAAGGGTCATAAGCCATTTTCAGTTAGCACTGATTTAACTTAGAATAGAAACCATTTCATCTTACTATGTTCCACCCTTAACAACCTGTATTGAATTATTTCAATATTTAAATGAGTATTAATTAAAACAAAGCACATATTTTCATAAACTATTACAGTCAACATCCTCATTCTTTAAAAAAGGCAGTGTTTACTTTTTCTTTTTTGTTTGCAACTTAAGCAAGGTTTTTCCTTTATTTTTGTCTGAGTTCTTTCCATGCTGCAGTAAAAATCCAACCGTACAGTGGCTAGGTGGTTTATGATTTATGTAACTTACATCAAGACATGTAATGAGCAACTTGTTTATTGCATATATTGCATATTTTATTTTTTAATAATAAACATAAATTTGTCTAGTTATTTCAGTCTGCAAAACTGTGGTTTAGATAGGAAATCAATACTGTCTTTTTAAGGTTAAGCTCAGTGAAACAAAGTGCTGAAATAGTCCTGATGAAATTGCACCTCAGCTGAACTCAGAAGGAGCAGCTTTATGGCAAGAGGATAATGTCATACCAGCAGTATTATAGATTGCAGCCAATCAATCAGACATATTGTAATCACTGTCCTGTTGTACTAAAAAAAATACCTTCAGGTTTCAAGGTAGGAAGATTGACACATTTAGTCTGGAGTAACCTAAATCAAATATTTCCCTAAGATTAGTGAATTAACCTTGCTAGAGGACACAGCCCACAGCCCAGGACATTTTGTCCTGGTATAAATGGAGTACTAGGCCAAAGACTAAGCTGGAAGGAAGGTTAATAATTTGGTGGAAATAAACATGTGCTTCCTTCCATGCAACCTCTGATCTGTGGTCAAGTGTGACCCACTGTGTAATTCCTGTAATCACAGAATCACAGAAACACAGAATTGAGGTTGGAGGGGACTTCTGGAGTTCATCCGTTCCAAATCCCCAGCTCAGTCAGGGTCAGCTACAAGAAGCAGCTGTAGCAACAAGGACAAAACAGTTTTTTTCTACAGATGGAGACTTCACAACCCTCCGGGTGACCTGTTGTCAGAGTCTGTCCAAGGATGTGCTATGCCTCATGACTGTCTCCAATGATTGGGGACTGAGACCCCAGACTCTGAAATGAGCCCCTGGCCTGGCTGAGGTAGAACACTTGCCAAGTCTCGGAGGACTGGCATGCATCTCCATGAGAACAGAATGCAAGAACAATGGCACAATGGACTGAGCCCAGGCTATCTGTCCAAACTGGTCTGTCTGTACTGGAGGTACGGTTTGCAGCTTGTTCCTGAGCATTCAACCTTTACACAGGTGGTTCCCGCTTTGGCTCTGTGCCCCTCGCCTTGGTTCCCGCCTTGACCTACCTATAAAAACTCTGGAGACCCCCGCTCACTTTTCCCCACTGGAGAAGATCGTGTCTAAAGGCATCATTAGGCCTCGAGGACTCGTCCCTCCACATTGGTAGCTATAATCCCCTCCCCCTCTTTCTTTCTTACCATTCTTTATTTGTCTCCCCACTATCACATTTGTTTGCACTAAATAAAGGTGCATTTTTGGTTGAGTAAGCTGAGTTGTCCCCTGCTGTGTCTTTTGCATTCTGAGATCCTTAAAACAAACTATCAGGTTCCCCGCATATATTTGCGGACCCTGACACCTGTTTCAATGGCCTGGTCATTCTGCAAGGCTTTGATCCACCTCACTGTCCACTTAACTTCACCAGTTTCTCTGTGAGATTGTTTTGCAGCCGATGTGAAAAGCTGTTTTAAAGTCAAGGTAAACTACTTTCACTACACTCCCCTCATCCACCAAGCCAGTTGCCTCATTATAGAAAGCTGTCAGTTTGGTTAAGCATGGTTTCTCCTTTGTAAATCCATACTGACTTCTCTCGGCTCAGGACAAGGCTTCTCTTCTTGTCCTGCACGTATCTGGAAATGGTTTCCAGGCTTCCAGAGCTTTATTATTTTCCTGAGGACTTAAGTAAGGTTGATGCCTCAGGCCCCAAGGATTTGTGTATCTACTGATAGCTGAAGTACTCCCAACCTGATCCTCCATCACTGAGAGCAAATCTTCTTTGGTCTATGCATTAGCAGCAGGTACATCCTGTTTTCCTGGAATTTCAAAGCCTCACCCACAAGCACTATGACCAAGTCTCTTCAGGAAGACAGCTTTTGCTGTTTACACTAAGACAGTAAGTAAGCCAAAATAAACCCTCTTATTTTTCAAACTCTCTTCAACTTCCACTAGGAAAGGAATCTTTGAAAGTCCCAAAGACTTTTAGAGAATAATATTGTTCATTTTTCAATTAAATTCCCAATTTCTTCCTTATAAATGAATTAGTCTCTTTTTTTTATTAGTTACTACATTTGTTAACATGGAAGCCCAAAATATAAGTCTATACTCTGTGTTCCTAAATAAAGTATTTCAATTTTTCAGAAACACTATAGACTTCAAATTCAAATAAGAGTTAAACACTTAGAATGCTTTCAAGAAACAAATTACATTCCAAAGAATTGCAAGCAAATAGAAATACACATGCAGATACTCAACACATACTAAATACACAAAATTAAAATTATTTGAAAGACGACATTTTAATGTAAGGTATTAAAAAGAGGAGCTCACTTATGACATCTAAAATATTTATATAGATTTTTTTTCACATAAAGGTCTAAATTTTGATAGATGGGGTCACACTTTATCATAAACATAAAAAAAACTGTTTGTTTTTTTAATGAACAAATCCTGTTCCATGACAGAATTGTTACCTGGAAAATTTTCATATGTAAGTAGAGAGAGCTCAGTTTGCACAGAAAGCTTGAAAAAATGTATCTGTAAATTAATTTCCTTATATCTCCAATATTCTTTACAAATTTACTCAGCCTCCTATATTTCTTTAACAAAAATTGTCAACCTATTTCTCATCATTTTATGACAGATCAGTCAGATATATAAAGGGAACAATTAATTCACCAGAAAATCAAGTATTTGCTTTGCTGAGTATTAGAAGATGTTAAAAGCAATTGGTGATATAAAAGACAGTAAAATCTTATTGCTTATGAAAACTCCAACTGAAATGCTTTTATGACTTTACCTCACTTTAGCTAAAACTTTCTCTGATGTTAGAGCATTTGAAATTCCTGGGAGGGTTCTATCCCCAGGAAGAGTCTTATTTTCCATTTCAAAAAGAACAATTCTTTGGTTTTACCCCTTTTGATACACATACACATTTTTAAATGGTTTGTGGCATTAAAGAGCATTTAAACCCAAACCCTACAACTTAAAAATAACCAAAGGAGTAGTAAAGTCAATAGTGGTTGATATAATCTTAAAAGTACAACTTTATTCCATTTCTAAGACAAAGAAAAATGCATCAAACGCCTGTGACTGAGAATTTTCCACTGATTCACCACTTGCAACTCTTCGGTTTCTCATAATCTGCTAAACCACCAGATGTATTTGCACCTCTTTACCTGCCAGCTTTGTTCAGATCCAGAGACAGAATTCCAGGTGAGGACCAAAGAGAGACACCAGACAGGAGCCCACCAGACACACCTCTCACCTGTTGTGTGTGAAATAGAATCTCTCTTGAGCACTTCAAAACCTGGACTGGGACTAAGGTCACCCACTTGAGACCCCTAACTATGTTTTGGTAATGCTGAAGAAGGGGGCTATCCTTCTATTGTGTTTAAGAAAATATTATGAGGTTTCTGCAGAATTTATTTTTGTAATAATGGAAGGTGCAGAAACGAATCTACTGTCTCCACAGGAAACAAAACGGAGAAACAAGGTTCCAAGATTCAAGTTTGCCATTAGCACAGAATGAGGTAATTCTCTAGGACACATAGCCGCTCCCCCAAAAACCATGAAGTACCGTGAGCCTTCTGAAGGCTCTTCCGAGCTCAATAAAAAGGGCTATAGTTCTCTGTTACCTGTGTTAGCCATCATTATGGTATTTAAGCATTACTAATTATAATTAAATATTTAACTAGTTAGCATCTGCAGCAATAGCTGGCAGCCTGGCTGGGCAGCAGCACACAATCAGAGCAGAAAGAATTGTTTTGATTATTTCTTAATAAGGTAGCTAAAATGGTTCTCAGCTAATCAATGAAAAAAGCTGACTTACTCAGCCCTTGTTCAGAAACAAGCTGAATAATAGTTACGTAAATGAGAGTTTTCAGACAGGTTACAGAGACTTTGATATTTTACTATAACTGAGAGATAACCATACTGCAGTTATATAAGAAAAGCTGCAGGTGAGGTGCAGGAAGCTGCTAATTGCCTCATAAATCCACAAATGAGTGCCAGCAACTGTGCAACATCCCAGTTGTCATACTGGCTCAAGTTATAGAAATTCAGAACAAAATTCTGCACCAGCATTTCAGCATGTCAACATAACAGTAAAGTCACCCCTTTATTGCTCGCTAATTAATCACCCTCCCTATCTCATTCTCTTTGCTACTATTTTTTCTCTTCATGAATTTTAGAAACAGTATTTAGAATAGGGCAATGGGAAGGGAGAGGAGATGAGACTGTCATTAAAATGCAACAGCATTTTAAAACAAGACATTAAGTTTGTAGTTAGACACATGAATTAAAGAGGTCTCCTTCAGAGGTCATGTGTGCAGAGTAGTCAGAAAATTAGGGCAAGTTTTTAGATACATATTGGCATGGGGCACAATATGTATTTTCATGACCAGTTTGTATAGGAAGTTGGACTATATGCCATGGTAAAACTCAGAATTTGTTTGCTTGTGTGAGTAATGGAAAAAAATACAGCATCCTCGATGAATTAGTTCACGTTTCCCCTTTGATGGGATCTCTGAAACAGAGAGACCAAACATGACCAATCTGATTTTGAAGAGCACTAGTTTATTCAAGATTTTGCACCTAATCTAAGACTTTTATTGTCTTTCAGAGTTGATGTGCCTTTGAACCTAAGGGAGGTAACAGTTTCACCTCCCACACATCTCTTTTGTTCTGCAAAGCATTTAATCACTTAAAAAAAAAAATCTCACAGCAAAGCCAAAGCCAAGTATTACAATTTCTCCTAACAAGCTCTTATTGATTTCTTTTTTTTCTCCTAGGAAACCAAGGTAAAACTCTCAGGTCTCTAAGTGTCTTCAACTTATTTCAAAAATAATATAATATTCAGTCATTCTTATGATACCAAAACAAAGCTTTCATGACAACTACATTTGCTTTGGTCTTCAGGTCGAAAAAATCAGGACAGCAAATATCTCTTCATTTTGTATTCTATGTGAATACGTATGCATAAATAGTAAGACACACAGAGACATGTTTATATGTACCTAAGAAAAATGCAAGGCCTGAACTCTTGCAGCTGCTCAAGCTCCCAAGGCTTGCAAGCCAACCTCCATGGGGCTTATAAGCTTGGCTTTCCTTTCCTCTGCCACTTCTGTCACTTGTGCTCTCCTCCTACCTTTCCCCATCACATACAGTAACAGAAAGTCCTTGTTTTGAGTCAAAGGCCACAAAATCAATAAGGATTTTTCTGTTACCAAACCACTGCTCCCCATACTCTGGTGCTTCTGATTTAGGAAAGGGAAATAATAATGATAATTAGGTTAAACAGATTACATTTCATTCTGAAAAAAAACCCAAAAAAACAAAAAAAAAACAAAAACAAAAACAAAAACAAAAACAAAAAAAAACTGAAACGCGCTTAACAAATTTTAATCTTTGTCGAGTGTAACATTGAGGTTTGGGGGGGGTTTTTTTTGTTTGTTTGTTTGGTGGTGGTGGTGGTGGTTTTTTTTAATAAATACTTTATACTATTTTGTCCCACAAGGGACAAAAATTAGTAAATTAGATTGGATATTAGAAAGACATTTTTTACTCAAAGGGTGATGAGGCAGAGGCTGCCTAGAGACATTGAGGAATAGTCTCCATTCCTGGAATTCTTCAAGGCCAGGTTGGACAGGTCAGTCTAGTGGCAGATGGCAAGGGGTATGAAATAAATTA
Organism: Chamaea fasciata; assembly: GCF_029207755.1. Taxonomy (NCBI): domain Eukaryota; kingdom Metazoa; phylum Chordata; class Aves; order Passeriformes; family Sylviidae; genus Chamaea; species Chamaea fasciata. The sequence continues at coordinate 77,757,141 of NW_027094086.1, forward strand.
TTTTTAGTCTCCCTTTGATGCTTTGGAAAGGCTGACTCGAAAAAGAGACCGGACAGAGCTAAAGCAGATATTTGTTGAAAGACCTTTACGGTACATTTGGGCAGGACAAGAGTTTGACCAGGGTTACACCCAAGGTGGACTAAAAAGTAGATGACTGGTCACGAGGTCTCAAACTTTTTAAGTTTTGATTCATTTGCATATTGAGGCCCAATTGTTTAGCCACAGCCTCAGATCGTGAGGTCTCATCCTTCTTGTTTCTCTCTTCAGTCCACTGTTTATGCTTTTGGGCCTGAAAATTGTACTTGTTTTCCTTGGTCTTCAGAAAGGAAGACATCTTTCCTTTGTCAACTTACTCTGTGAAGAGAGCTTACAAGCACTTAATATGAAGCTTAGAACTTCACCGCTAGGCACCACAGAATCCAAAAAACATGAAAGCTAAAACTTAAGGCATCACCTTCCAACCCAAAACATTTTGTGACTGATGCTATGAGCCTATGAATAGTTTTAAAAGAAAAAAGGGAAGAAAGAGATTTTATATTCATTTATAAAAGAAAAAAGATTTTATGTTAAAATGGTCAAATCAAATGTCTGAAAATATTTTAAAGTCCATTGTACCTATTCATATATATATATTAATTGTTCTTTAGAAGAAGGCGCTGCTGTCAAATTTTAACTGAGTTAGCAGATTGCTTTCCATTTCCATCAAGAGAAAATCCACAATTCCACATTTTAATCAATTAAACATTATCTGCTTGCAGATAATATGATATCAGTTAAGATAAGGATTTGGTTGCCTATTTCAAGCTGGAAGATTAACATTGGAATGAATAAAAGAGACTGTTACAGAGAAGAGCACATCCTAAGCTATTTTTTATTCCTGACAGACTTACGTGACCAAATAATTTTGGTGGAGAGTTGGGGTGTTTGTTTGTTTTTGTAGGTTTTTGTTTGGTTTTTGTTTTGTTGTTTTTCTGTTGTTTGATTTCAGTTTTTTTTTAATCACAGAAGTAGTAACACCCCTGTAAGAATGTCTACCATTTCAAGGCTGCATAAATTACAGGTTCCTTAGCAAGGCGTGCTCTTGGCCTCATTTAGTTTTCACAAACTGAAGCTTGGCAGGGTACTAGCACATCGTCTTTATTCAATAGACAAAGGCAGGCTTTTTGAGCATGGTCTTGGATGAAAAGCATGATCACTTAGCCTGACGTTGCTTACACTCGCTCATTCTGATTGCAGCAATAGAGCATATTTGCCCTCTTGAATAGAAACAGCTTAAACAAGTTCTTCACCCTATTTCAGTTTCAGTTATCCAGTACAGTCTAAGGCTAAAGCTGTGATTTGACATTATTATATTGTCACTAAGGGGGTTTTTGCTGTCTATAAAAACATGCATGAAAATTATAGTAGCTATTCACACCTTAAAGTACTCATATCTAAAAATTTTGAAAAATTACTACAAAATGATTATTGCTCTATAATACTGTTGGTACTCTGAATCGTTTAAGTCTGTCAGAAAAGAATTAAAAATTTCTTCAGTATGTCACCTGCTCTTTATTTAATTCTGAGGGCATCCTTTGGCATCTGTAGGCCTACTGGGATTCTGAAATCTTCTGTAAGATCATTTTACTACAAAATCTTACTCACTTGGATACAACCAGCCTGGTACGAAGCTGACAGCAGACTTTTAGTCAGTTACAATTCTCTCTACATCTATCTCCAGCTTTTTCAAAAGGAAAAATTCAGCTCTTTAAAGGGTTGCGTGAGAACAATTACTATTTTGAGACTCTGTATGAGATAGTCAGCTCTTTTCTTTAGGAGGAGAGGTACACGTGATTACCATATGTCACCCCAGAAAGCTGGTCTGGAAGGGCTGACCTTGTGCTGCTCTGTGATTCCACAAGCAGAACCCTGACAGGACACTTACTCATCACCATTAATAATCTGAGAAAGCCAGGCTCCTGGGTGATGAACAAGATTAAAGATGGTTACAGAGTTCCTCATGAGTTATTAGCTGTTAGTCTGATGTAAACATAAATAACGGATAATGGAATTAGCTTGGCTGAGCAGAAATCACCCGGAGGATCTAAACACTTTCTCTTCCACCCTAAAATATTTCATAGAGGAAGAAAAAGGGGAAGGAAAGTCTTGAATGTCACTTTAACAGCCTAGGTGGGTTATGACATTGCTTGAAACAGAATCCTCTCAGGGAGACAGATGTGCTTTTTGCCTTTGCACAGACAATTTGAAGCTTGGAAGAAAATAAAATTAATGTGGGGATTGAGACAAACAGAAAATGTTTATTTTGCTGTTTTTTCTAATTTTTTTCTTGTGTTTTTTGCTTTGGTTTTTTTTGGTAACACCATTCAACTCTATAAACAGCAACAGACTTGACACTTCATTGTTAAGCAAGAACAAAGCAAACTGAATTTGGGATGCAGCAAAATTTCCTGCAGGAGTTGACAAGCCATTTTCTCCTAATCAGTGATCAGACCTTAAAAATAAAAAAAAGATAAAAGATTCTGTATTTAAAATACACAGATAGACACCCAGACAAGCACCAAAGACAAGCAAGGCATTGTTGCAGATTTTTATCAATGTAACTGACACAAAAATCTGCTTAGACTTACTAAAGAGCCTAGAAACAGACAGTTGAAAAGTGTAGCATTCACACAGCCTGCAAGAACACCCCAACCCCTCCCCCCAAAAAAACCTCCAAAATAATAATAAAAAAAAAAACAAACCTAAAACAAACCAGGAGAAAAAAAAGGAAAGCAAACATCAGGAAAAAGAACAGAGAGAACAGGGTGCTAGTAAAAATCTAATTTTTTTTGCATCCACATAAGGCATGAAATTAACAGCATGTCAGTTTATATTAAAGTTCTCTGAGTCTTCTAGCTCCCTTTTATTTTGCTAAAGCTTATTAGGAAAAAAAAAAAAAAATTGAAAATGATGCCTGAAAATGTTCAACAAATAATTTCCCACTTTTCTTTCCACTTTTGTGAAATGCATTTTAGACCAATGATATGGATGGCAAAACAAACCTTTGTGCTCACAGGACCTGCAGGCATTTAAAAATGGCATTTCAGAAGAAGAAAATATAGCTTGCAGCGAAGAGTAAAAAAAAAAAAAGAAAAATCAGTATACATCAGTTCCACCTGAAATGAACTCAAATCCCTAATGTCCTGAAAAACAGATACTTGGCTTTGTTCATTCTTATACTACAAAGATTGAAAAAAAACATTATACACACTCAATAGTGCAAATTTCAGTAATTCTTTCAAGAATTTGGGGAAAATTTACTTCTAGGATATATTGCAGTTGCAGTTCTGGGAGTGCTTCTTACAAAGCCTAAATTTCCTGTGACTACTTTTTTTTCTGCATATGGTCACTGTAGATGACATATTTTAGGACAGTCAGTGTTTCTTCCATTCAGAACAGCTGCAAAGCACAGTGGGATGTGAGCACACATTGCCCCGGGTAAACAGCATGCCATTCCTTTGGTCATTATGGACCACTTTTCCTAGTGGTGCTTTTGGTTCTGCACATTTGTCTGTTCAAAAGCATGTGTTCACTCAGAAGCTGAAACACTGGAAACCATATTTTCTGAGCTTTAGAGTCAACTGGGGAAAAGAAAAAATGAGAGAAGGGAAGAAGGATGTGAGAAAAGATAAAAAATGTGCTTCTTCTAAAAATACTTTTCAATAACAAGGTAACTAAAACTTCATCCTTTCATGCCTTCATTCATGTCTTCTGCATCCACTACAGTAATAATAAAAGAGAATTTTTCTGCTATCTCTTTACAGTTGAGGAAACAAAACTTGGTAACACTCCATTCAGTTTTGCATTGGAAGGAGATGTATGTAACACTTTTCAATGTTACACATGTTGAGTTTGCAAACCTTTCTTTTCTATGTGGTATAATGCCCTTCCACGCATCTCCTCAAAATGTTGTTCTTTAAAAACAGGTCAACAACATTTGTCATATAATTTCTTTTTTCCATCATATAGGAAACACTCTGTATCCCCTGCATCTAACACACTTAGCATGAACCTTCAGAAAATACTGACACAAGTGAAATTCTACTTCAAGATTTACAGCTGCAATGTTAATATGTATCCTTCTACCATTTTCCTTAACTTTAATCTTGAATTAAAAAAAAAAAAAAAACAAACATACAAACCAACACAGTTTTTGTAGCCTTATTGAAAGACAACCAAGAAAAATATACATTACCATACAAAAAAATCATTTAAATTTTTTTTCCATCCTGTTTCAGAAGAAAAAAAAGGACCTCACAACCCCCCCCCTACTTTTGTAGAAGAAATACTAAAGAGTTTATAATGTAGCAACATGGTTATTTATAGCACAATTTGATGGTGTTGAGCAAAAAGTACATAAAACTTTTTTAACATTAAAGGAAAAAGTGTATTTACTATATAAAACATTGCTTTCATAATCTTTTAAAGACAAAAAAACCCTAAATACTGATACAAGTAATAATGAGTAGTGTATATACAAGGACTGTTCATTTATACATCCATATATATCATATAAATTAATGCTTCAGAGTGTAACACATGACTTTCTAGGCACTAATGAATAAAACATCTTGATAGATCCTCAAAGAATATGAATACCAGCAACAGAACTTCACAAAGAGGGAATTGAATATAGAGAAAAGGGATCTGAAAAAATCCACTGAGGCAAACAAAACTAGGATTTGAACTAAATCCAACCATGTATCTTCAACAATGGCCTAGTCCTTGGCCAAAAGTGATAGATTGAAACGCCAAATGTTCTTATGTAAAAGGTTATGCCAGTTTTAAAAACTGCATTCTGAGAATACAAAATTCATTTAATAGGTTTCCATGGTACTTAAAAGCTATGTGACCTGGCACAGCAAGTGCTTTCCTTGACTTCCAAGATTACTCTTTTAAGAGTGACTTGTCAATGCCTTCATGTTGCAGTAAGTCACATGCACAAAGCATGCAACATGCAATTGGTTTTACAATCTATCACACATGTAAACTTGAAATTACTACACTTAATCAAAAAGAGAGTATTCAAAGCACAATCAGTTTCATTGTGCTCTATTAGAGCACAAACCAACGAGTTTTTGATGAAAGAAAATCATCTAGGGAAAAAAAAATTAGGAAGAATGAAAAAAAGAAAAAACTATACTCATTGCAATTTTTTTTCAGGTTGATTTCAATCTTCAGAAAATGTACACCAATTTATTTGCTGAGTTATAATTTGTGGCTGATCTAAATTGTGTAGTGCTCAAATGGAAGTTATTCTGTGTAAAAAAGAATAAGAAACTTGATTACTCAAGTGCACTGTGTCATGAATACTATTGATCTCTTCTCTCTCCAACAGAGTAGTGAATATTCTCTGTAAAACCTTTGTTTATAACAATTACATCTTAATAGCACTGCATGTAATTTTCTACTTTTGCTTAATATATGCTGCTTGTTTGCTCTACAGCACCTTGCTGAAATGTACAATTATTTTCAAGATTATCATATATTTTAGTGTTCCTTATCCATGATAGTAAGCATCAAATTTGAATTTGTCCTCTACACATTGATCAAAATTTGGTTTTCTTATTCAATTCACAACTATCTACACTTAAGCTTAAGCTGACTTTATACTCTGCGTATTCTAACTACCAATAACATGACAATCACTAGGACATAAGTACAGCTGAAAGAAAAAAAAAAAATTCTAGGCACCAAAGTAGGTTTTTTGGTTTTCACACCTGTTTTTCTGCTTTTTATGGTGCCTAACCTATGGTGATGAAATGAAGACTCACATTTTTGGATGCTCCGAATCTGCTAGAGATACAATGTTTAGGTTCCTCCTGTTCTTATGTTCATAATATCTAAGTGGTAATTTGTTATGAACACATGTAAAAATCACCTTAACTGAATCCATGTTAAAGTAAAATGCATATTTCCCCCTCTATCTTTCTTTTTTTTTTTTTTTTTCTCATCAACTCTAATACTTTCAATGTGCTCACAAGAGAAACTTGGTCCATTTAGCTAAGGTTGAACAAGAATGTTCTTTCTCCTCCTCTCAAAACCAGATATAGCTGACATGCTCTTGCAAGTAAGATGGCAGAAGCATTTATAATCTTTTCTTTACTTTATACCCCAGACAGCAATGTCAGAGAGAACCTCTGCTTTACTGCCTCCACCAAAAATCATTACATTTTAGCAAAATGTTGCATTCCTGTAGCCATGTTCCCCCAACAAATCTCCTAATGCACCCAGGCAGCATTGGCCTTTCCCTTGGAAAATTACTACATCAAGTACATACAGAGAAAATCAGCTGACTCTGCTTTTTGCTTAAAATAAGTACTTTTCCGCTTCCTTAGACACATGTTTGTTATATCCTGTGCTTGACTGACCAATGAACATTATTTTACTCAGTCAGATAGAACAGTCATCTCCTCTCTTCCCTTGGTGAACCACTGATACATTTTATTGAGATATGCAATCAATAAACATTACTAATTTTGTATTTTTCCTCTATATTAAAAACACATAACTGACAAATGTTTCAATGTTGTACAGATATGTAGCTCATTACTATTATTAAGATAAAACATGGTGGTAATTAGTCATTCTCTGGTGAGTGATCTTCAGTGTCTTTTTCTAAGCCATTGTCAACATCTTCTCATGACTAAAACTTAACAAAACCTGTACAATGATAGCAGACTAGGATCTTTTGCCTCCATTTGTGCATGACACCTTATTTTTTGTGTGAATTATGCTGATTATTGACTCCCACAGAAGCCTACTGACATTTTTTAATCTTTCATACAAGACTTCACTGCATCAAATCTTAAACTGAAATGTCAAAATAGTTTTTCTCATCTTTATTTTACTAAAATGAAAATATCATAATAACAGTGGAGAGTGGGCTGGTTTCAGCTTGGCTAAGGTAATTTTTCACCATAGCAAGTAGTATGGGACTGTGGCTTGGATTTGTGCTGGAAACAGTGCTGATAACTCAGAGATGTCTTGGTTGCTGCTGATCAGTGCTCAGAGTCAAGGCTTTTTCTATTCTCACACCACCTCAACAGTAAATAGGTGGGGGTGCACAAGAATTTGAGAGTGGAAACAGCCAGGAGAGCTGATTCCAACTGACCAAAAGGATATTCCAGACCATATGGCATCACGGTCAGAAATAAATTAAAGGGGAAGGTTGGCCATTGGGCTGCTGCTCAGGGACTGGGTGAGCATTGGTCTGTTGCTGGTGAGCAACTGTTTACATTCTCATCACTTGTTTTTCTTGGGTTTTATTTGCCTCTTTTTATTACTTTTTTTTCTTCATTGAAATTAAAGTTATTGTTGTTGTTAATATTGTTTCAATTATTAAATTTTTCTAATCTAAACCCATGAGCTTCTTGCATTTACCTTTCCAATTCTCCTCCCCTCCCCTGCTCTGGGGTCCGTGAGCGAGCAGCTGTGTGGTGCTTGGTTGCTGTCTGAAATTCAACCAACAAAGAGAGTGAGAGTAATTTTTTCAGATGAAGAAGGTGGTGGTTAATTCTGAGCATTAATCTCCTGCCTTCTTTGCATCAGCCTTTCAAAGCACTCAGATTTTTATAACATATTGTTATCTAACCAGGCATGCCCAGAACAGATGTTAAATTAAGGTCATATTATATTAAATATTATCATAAAATATAACCAGTTAGTTTTTTTTTTCTTCATTTTTAAATTAGGAGTCAGCTAGTAGCACACTTTCCATTGCCAGCAGAAGACAGAGCCCAAAAATGCAGTACATCTTTCCTCATATTGCTCACACTGTCCTAGAATGTGATTATTTCAGATTTATTGGCAATCTGTTATTTTGCTAATTCAGTATATGACAGTACAGGACAGCAGCTGAAAACTCTGCAAGGCTCTCCTTCCTTGCAGGTTGCTAGATTTCTTTTTACACTTCTTTGATTCTCTGCTTGTGAGTTAGATAAAGAAAAGCCTGTACGTTGTCTTTTATGAGATTTCATTACAGAGTGATTCTTCTGTACCATGAACGGAAGTGAAAAGGTTTCCAGCAAGTTGGCAAGAAATATTTTTTACAAATTTAAGACAGTCACTGTTCCTTTAGAAGGAAGGACTGTTACAATTGCTGAGTGAGAGGCATTATTTGATTTACTAAGCACCACCTTAGGCTCTGTAATCTACAGTTTGCACTGTTGGCCTATGCAATGGGCTTTCACAGCTTGTTCTATTTCCTTGTGCAGATGAGGTTCATATAAATAGGTCAACTTTTATTTTTTTTTCCCAAAGTCGAGTAACCTTCATGCTTGTTAGAAAATGTTTTTCTGCAGTGACAGAGTCACAAGTCCACTGCCTTTGTTTAAAATCTTAGTTTTTAGTAACAGTGACATATAGGGTAACTTGAAAGGGAATGTATGTAAATTCCCAGGCTCTAATGACTTAACTACAACCTGCAGTGTCTTATGCCCAGTTGCTGCTGGACTGCACTGTACTGAATGGCAGGTCTGTAATCAATCTCCTCTCTTTCCTCCATGAACATCTAAAAAGTTGTAAAGAGTGGTCTCTATGATTTGTGCAAAATCTCACAATCTGAAAGATCTTTTCACCAAGCTGCTAGTGGAAAGATCAATAACCGTCAATTTCAGCAATACTTAACATCCTTCTATAAAATTATATTTCTATACATTCTCATGAACATTGCTGAAACACTTTTCTTATTTTGAAAATGTTCCTTTTCCGCTTTTGCTCACATTTTAATTACCAAAGCAGAGGTTTTCTTTGATGCTGTTACTGCAAAATACCAGGCAAAATATATGTACCAATATCCTAGTTGGAAGAATTTGTAGACATATCTGGAGGTTTGCTTCTTATATAAGTATTTCAGGGCTTCACCTCTCTAATAGAAACTGCTTCATTTTCTCAAAATACTGGAAGTTACATGTAATGTATCTTCCAGAGTTAAAAAAAAAAGGGGGGGGGGGGGGAGGGGGCAGGGGGGCAGGGGAAGGGAGGGATTTCCCCTGTGTTTGCCAGACCACAGATGTGTTGTACCCATAACCTGCTAAAGCACATATTCCCAAAATGGACAAGATGGACTTTTATACATTTACATACATTTTTACATTTGCTTTGTTTACTCTTTTCCTCATTACTTTCTTCTCTATTCTCCTTAGTTATTATTTTCCTATTTATTATTTTCCCCTTTTGTGTTTCTTGTGTCCTAATTTTTTAGCTCTTTCCCAGTGCTGCTCAGAATCTCTAGTTATGTTCCTTCATATGTTTCTTTCCCTCAGATTAAATGTCCAATATGCCAATATGTCCAATATTGCACATCCATGGAAGTGTTCAAGATCAGATTGATGGGGCTCTGAACAACCTGGTCTAGTAGAGGATGTCCCTGCACATGGCAGGGGATTTGGAACAAGATGATGTTCCAGATCCCTTCTAATCCAAGCCATAAAATCATAAGATTTTATGATATCAAAAAAATCTATTTCTCGGAACATATACTAAATGCCAAAGGCAACCCAAGGAGTAATCAGAGATTATTTTTTGTTTGTTTGTTTTAATAAAAGCATTGTAAAAGTGTTTCTCCTAGAATTTCATTCTTAGCAAGAAAAGATCCTCCTTATTCCCGTTCCTTTAATTATTTGTCTCTCTATATATGGAAAGAATTCAATCATAATTTTTTTTTTTTTTGAGATACAGGTAATTTGGTGGTTGATTTAGTTTGTTGGGGTTTATACTTACTATATGTCATCTGCTCTTATTAAAATAAATAAAGAATGGAATTTCAATTTTCCTGAGGATAAGGGGAACCTTTTAGTTACATGAGTTTTAGGTAGGGTTGGAGTCTTTCTCTGACTCTGAACTATGGAATACTTGACATCTCCTAAAATGTAACAAGAACAGTCTCTTGACAAGACCAGATCTTTTACTAAAACAGTATTAAAAGCTGTCACTCTTTCTCCACTTTATTAACCTACACATTTAGTTCAAATACTTAAATAATATGGGTAAAATAGCCACTCCATATGATTAATTTTACCTTATTGCTCCCCTGTCACCTGCTTGGTAACTATTTCATTGTTTCTGATGTAGAAGTGCCCAGTCTGAAATTAGTAAGTGCTTTCTCTATGTAGATAATCTATTCCCTTTTAGCTGTAATATTCATCATTAGTTGCAGCTCAACAGAACTTGTATCTCGTCAAAGTATTCCCCTTTTTCCAGACCCTAAACACTATTAACCCTTGCAAAGCAGCAAGCCATTATGGTGTTTTTCAGACAGACTTGCATTTACTCATATCTGTAGACTAAATGCTAGAGATTTAATACTTCCATTTCTGAACTATGTTCATACTTATGCCTCACGTAACTTGTCTCAGCTTGTTGAAAGGGTCCTGAATTCTGTTTGCTGGTTCCTGTCCCAGAATTTTCACCTTAAAAAAAATAAATATAACAAATCTTATGACCAGGGGCATATAGTCAGACTATGTGCAAAACAGCTGTAGGAATGACCAAGGAACAAGGGATAGGAATATTTTCAAATCCAAGCAGCGCATTCTGGCACATGTATTTAGTAAGTTAAGAAAGAATCTCAAAGACGCTGGCTTATTTTTTTGTATTACTTCCATATAGTTATGGATTCATTTAAATTGTCATTAATCCATCCCAGCCCCTTGGGCCTTGAAGCCATATATTTAAGAATCGAACCAAATATGTCATTTTTCAAATTCTGTAGTAGATCTGGTCACATCAGATTGAATCAAGGACACTCAAAAGGAACTTCATTTAAGACTTGTCTTCTACCTCAGAAAAGATCAAGTTATTACTGTTTTAGCTACCTTTAGTGAATTGCGATGCAACAATAACACACATTCAAAGAATTTATCATAAGTGGTTTCTACTTTTCACTCTATTTTAAATTTCTAGTTAAAATTACAAGTCCAAAGTCAGATACAAACGCAGCAGAACACAGATTTCCACATGTTCATGTTTTATTTAATTTCTCTTTGGTAGGAATCTGTGGGTTTTAAGCAATCAATATCACAACATGGCATCTCTCTCAAACACTATTCTTTCACAATATCATACATATTGAAAAGTGACCTAGTTTTGTATCAGTCCATAAAGACACAGATCATAAATCAGATGATTTATGACTAGCTAGATTATGCCTGAATATATTTGTGAATACACGTTGATAGGAAGGTGGAGCTTTGTTTGTTTGTTTGTTTGTTTGTTTTGGGTTGTTGTTTTGGTTTTGTTTTTTTAACAAGATGCTGCAACTCTGGATTTAATTACACATGAATTTAATAAGAAGTTTCAAATTTCAATTTGAGGTATGTGATTTCTTTGATATATACTAAGGAATTATCCAATCATGAGCTGAATTATTCTTTTAGGGTTTTGTTTGTTAGTTTGTTTAAGTTTTCTAATGTTTTCTTCACTATCCATGTTAGATTCAGCTGCAAAACTTCTCATATACAAGTCATTATATGGCTCAGGAAGCCACATAGCCTCTTATGCTAATATTCAAAGAAATATTTCCTGACCTTTTACTTGATAACAAAACAGCTTCCTAAGACAAAAACATCAGGTTGACATGTCCTTCACATGATGTATATACAGATGATGAATCTGCTTATGTATCTGGATGCCCAAAAATTGGAGAAAATGACACAGTGTAATTAAATCTATGCAATGCCACTGAGAAAGCAAACTTGAACCTGCCACATGACAGATGTGATGCTGCCATAGGAGAGGCAAGAAACAAAGGAAGATATAGAAGAAAGGGCCATAAGGGACAGAACATCATGACAAAGCAGTCAATACTGCTCATGTCTAAAGGGCCGCTGAGTAAAGAGGGCCATAGACAACACCTTTTGGACATGTCTGTCCATACAGGGGGTATTATTGCTTTATAGCTTTAATAAATATATGGGACTTCCCATTATATAAAATAATGTAGAGAAACACTATCAAGGAGATGAGATGAGCATAAAGCACAAACACCTCTGAATCCATTGGTTGAAAAAAAAATATGTTATGACTTACATTTTGTAGAGCATGTTAAGAGTAAGGACATTAAGATATAGATGTGGATGTGAATGATAATGTCAGAAGTTTTTAGGATGTTGACTATATGTTTTTCTAGAGATATTTAATAAATTTCAAAAGTCAAATAATTGTTAAGTAAAACAATTGGAGCTGTAGGCTATAAATTCTTAGATTCTAAGCTGTGCCCACACAAACCTTTGCAAACAACCAGGATACAACATTAGCTCAGTTTCAATATTACCTCTCATGCTCAAAAAAGAATGCAAGTTTTGTTCTAACAGATAATCTCTTTTGAGAGCAACGTTAAACAAAAGCTGCATTCATGTGTAGCATGGTTGTCGTATCAAGACACTAAAGATAAAGCTCTAGCTGGTATCAACTCAGTAGATAGCTTATTTCTAGTTAATTAGATATGCAGCAACTAGCAAATACAGTGTGTAAAACTCTTACCCTCTTTGAACTGCACACCTCCTTAAGACCCAAATTTTCTTCCAAAGTGAATGCAACAAAAAAGAGACAATGAAAAAGAGATGAGGAGGACAGAAAAAGAGCTCATTAATCTAAAAATGAGCAGCATTCATTTAGTCCCCATCACATTTTCAGCGCTCTTAATCAGCCTTCAAAGTGCTATGCATCTCTAGTCTTCTACACTTTGGACCCTGGTTGTGTGATGGAAACTGAGCTCAGATGATGGGGAAAAAAAAAATCAATGTTTGTGAATCTACCTTTATATTACAAGATTTCATAAAACCTGCAGTAAAATGAAAATCACCACTTTCCAGGATGCTTTGCTTACTCAGCTGCAATTGCCAGAATAATGTCTTATTTAACTTTTCTCAGAAAGAAATACTGCTGGTGTCCGATGTTCTCTCACACTCTTGGCTGATAAATTACGTAGATAATAGGAAAACAATAAATTATGAGACTGAATATTTTAGTGATCAGAAGGGACTCACAGTTTATACACAATTTTTTTCACCACTCTACAAGAAGCTTCAAAAATTTACTTTTAGCCCTTGAAATACAGCATGTTTCCATCAACCTCGCTGCATTTTGGAGGGTCAGAAGGTAGGGGGCACATTCAGAGAACTTCAAAAATCCTGGATCACTTCCACTTTAACTGTTCTGCTTAACATATATGGGATGCCTTATTTTGCAACACTTTGTATTTCACCAAAACCACAATCTAAACATAATTTTGAAGACTGCACGTATATTTAATGGTGTATACATATATGACACATGTATCTTTATATTTTAGAAATAGTTTGAGAATAATGAGAATCAAATGTACCTAACATACATAGCCTAATGGTTAGCTTCATTCAGGTTAGACCTCTAACTTCAAAAGAAATAGAGAAAATGTCCTGGAAAAGTTGAATTGTTGACAGCAGTGGCTTTAATTAGGCTTCACTTTGTCATCATTGCTGCTCTTTCTGGCTGTACACAACTCTCTCTCACAAGAACTATAGAGAACTGTCTACCCAGTGTTAAAGCTGAAAGTCAACTGTCATTCATTCTTCCCAGAGCCATGAATCTCTGGGTTGCATCTAACACTTATTCCTGCATCGAGGTTGTCATTACTGACACAAATAGTGCTGATAACTTTTTCTTTCATAAGAAAATGCTGCTCTGGTGGAACACCCACTCTTCAACATATAAATGAAACTTCTGAGAAAGAGCAAAAAACCATTATCAGTGACAGAAAACACAGAATAGTTCATGCAGCACTAACCAATAGAGCAAAATGGAAATTAGTATTAAGAATTCAAATTAATCCTCTTGACATCAATAAAAATTATTTAAACTCATCGGACTACCTATTCCCCTTCAAATCATATATATTATAACAGTCTCATCCTGAAAAAGTGAAGCATAAAAGCATTTTTTATAATTTCTGGAGTCTTTTTCTGCCCTATGGAGCTGATTTTTTGCAGAGGCTTTTCTTTATACATTTTTGTATCAAACAAATCTCAGTCTCTTCTGTAGTTATGTTTTAAAACTATTGTTAACTTGATATTTTCATGACACTTTAACTTTTAATTTTAGTTTTATTACATACATTGAAGTAGCCCAACACCTTTATCTAAGGCTCATCAGTTGCCAAGGCTCAGGAAACTGGGATTTTTTTTTTTTTTTCTGTTAGGTAATGTACCACTGAAATTCCTTACCTTCCCTTGTTACTAAGCTTTGTTGGTGAAACAGACTTTGCCTTCAACCAAAAGTTAATGCTGCTTTTTCAGTTGCTTCATTACTAAACAAAATAAAAATCTTCTGTCCTAAACTTCTGACATCCAAATGAATTAAAAAATAAAACCACATAACACAAAAATCTTTTCTAGGGATTAAATTTGTGCTCTTGTATTATGCAATCATTGGACTGCATGAATGCTGGAACAGATTAATTTGAAATCCTGCTTGAGTATTTGAAGTTGAAAACAGAGCAATAAGTCATTGAAAATTTAATTTCCCTTAGATTTGCAGTGAAAGCTCAGCTTTGATCTATGGCATCTATGTCCCAAGAAACTGGTCATTCTTAATGTTATCAGTCTTCAGACACACACTTCCATCACTGAAATAAAAGGCATAACAGATATTTGGAACACTGGTAGAGGACTACAGTAATGAATTAACAAACTGAAAGTGACAGAGGAAGCTTTGTAGAATGTAGTTATGATGAACAGACATCAATCAGCATGCTAAGCCTCTGCTTCAGCTATGTGCTTCTGTGTCAGCCCATACTTCAAGCACACAAGCAGTGCCACTGAGCTGAGGCAGCCCCAAGCCTAGCACAAGGGAATGCACTTGAGGAGGAGGATGATGATGCTTCAAAAGCACAAACCTGCCACAGCTCTGCTTCTACCAGGAATAAGTCACACTCATGTGATGGCAGGAGCAGCAGCTGATGACAAAGGCACAGCAGGCTTGGAGAGTGTGGGCTTTCAGACACTTTCAAAGCAACAGAGAAACATCCAGTGGAGCCATATGGCCACCCTCATACTCAAATCTCTCTGGGTTTTGTTTATTGGTTTGATAGATATTGGTGCTGTTGTTGCTTGTGGCCCTATAAACAGCAATCCTAAGTGAGACGTGTGAGCTTGCCTGGACCAGAGTGAGCTGTGACCAGCAATCTCCCTATGATGCTACTCAGCACCAGCAAAGTCTCAAGTTTGCTGTACCTGGAGGATCACTCAATGATGATGACAGAGCCTGGGCTGATGCCCCCCACCACTCAAGACTCAATCTTTTGACCACTGAGAATATGCAAAGACTTTCAACACACAAGTACTTCACTGAATTCAATGGGCATTTTTCACAGGTATATGCCTTGTTCATCATCCTTTAAATCTGTGTGTGTATGAGTGTGAATATGACATAGCAAATAAACCAGGAATGTTGCTCTCTTAGATTCTTAAATATATTAGATTCATAAGTAAGTAAGGCCTAGAAGTAAATTATTATTTTGCTACAGCAAATTGGATGGAATATTTGATTAAATTGTTTAAATTAAGCTATCAGATAAGTGCTGTCAAGTTTATGTATTCTTAAAACCTCCAGGCCTAAACCATTCTTAAAGTCTGGGGCTAAATTTGGCAAGGGGATTCACACTTAACATAGCGACTCAACAGAAGAGATTCCCTTATTCTTTTTTATTATTATAATTTCCTATTCATACCTTTTTTCCATGCCAAGCCTCCACATAGATTTTTTTGGTTGATTTTACTCAGATTTTTCTCTGTGTGCTTTAACAATCTAGTAGCAGTAGAGTGAACCTTGCCAACAAACTTTGTCACGCTTTCACTTTAGCACTAAACCTGCTTTTGCCACTATCCTGGAGTGACCTAAAACACTGCACATCACTTCAAATAAGTCATTAAATCTATTCAATCAAACAGCAACAAGAAATTATTTTTTTAAAAAGTAATTGCAAGGTTTTTGCTTTTTCTAAGAAACCAAAACTATCCAAGACAATAGCATATGAAAAGTGAAAACATTTATCTTCTTTTCTCTCTTTCTGAAACCAAGGAAAAGAAAATTACCACATAAGTAGAAATTTTCAGGTGCTGGTTGCTTCATTTTTCTGATCATCTATCAATGTAAGTTAAAGCTAGAATTTAGCTATTTGAACCAAAGAGTCAATTATGAATCTATTAAATCACCCATAATGCTATTGTGAAAATTCTGTATTATCTCTTTCAAAAATTCATGTTTATTATGACCTAATATAGCTTTAAACCTTGAGTGAAGATTTCACATTCCCTGTAAAATTTCATAAAAAATCCAGTACACAAAAGTTTTCTTGTCCACCTTTTTTCAAATGGCACATTAAAGAACAAAATTATTGACTACTTCATTTATAAATACTTAAGTACCAAAATGTAGGCAGTCAAAATCGTATTACTTAGAAAGAACTGGGTAGGACAAATTACATCCTTTTGATAAAGGACCTTTTAGCTTAAGGAGAAGAAAGATATATTGGCCTCTAGATTGTGTGCCAATCAGAAGCTGAATTATTCTGTTCAGTGGTACCTTTGTGGGAGTTTTGGTTAGGTTTTTTTGGGTTTTTTTTTTTTTTTCTTTTTTTTTTTTTTTTTAAATATATAAGGAACTAAGGGAATAATACTGAATGAAAAATAACCTTAACATTTAAAAAGCTCATCCTTTTACCACCAGTGAAGCAGCAGGAAGTTCAGCTGCTAATGAACACCTCTAACCTTAACCACATCTATGAAAAAACTTGCTTTGCCTAAACATAACAGAGAGAAAAAAGGCTTACAGTGTATGAAAAATGAGATCTTCAGAAGTATTATTAAAAAAGATCTAATTCCACAAAAGAAGTTTGTATGAACATATTTTTTGTACTACCTGTACAAAAAGGCAGTAAGATAACTGAAGCTTATCTTCTATGTGACCAGAACAAATTTATGGATTGGATTACAAAATGGTAATTATAGCATTAGTGTAAGATTAGGAGATGATAAAATTTCCATTTAACCTAAACCATTACATACAATATAATCCAGAGAAAAAATAGTTTAAAAAAATATCCCAAACTGAAAAATCTCCCTCCTGACTTTCTAAGGTCTTTCTTTCATTTAAAAGTATAAGCAAATTAATAAGTCTGTCACATGATCTTCACATTGATATATCCATCTTCATTGTAACAAAACCAACTACACAAGTTGTTTTCTTGAATTTTTCATATTCTTCAATGACATCTCACATTACTATGGATGCACAGGAATGACTACAAAACATTCTGTAACTCATCTTGTTAGCAGCAGGTCCTTGAACCAGCACAAATACTCAAGCCATCACTGAACAGAAATAGAACCTTTATGTTCTATCTCAAAAGAAAATCAATTTACAATCTCCCTCATGAGCTTCTCTCGTTCTGTTGTTGTTTGTCCTTGTTTTCTCCTTATTAAAGGAAAATTGTGAAAGCTAAGTTTCTGCCACTAGTTTATTTTGGTCAATTAATGAAGCATGCATATTTGTGGTAAGAGAAAAGATTAAGTGAAGTAGTATTACTAAATTATATGAATAGTTGTATAGGAATTCATTTCTCTAGAATCTACAGAATGCTCTCACAGTGTTGCCTGACATACATTACTGGAAGACAGGTTTCCACAGTATACAGACAAATGTTAGAGAAGAGAATTAGAATAAGAGAAAAAGAATGTATAATGAAAAAGAAAGATAAAAAAATATGCTTGTTTTGTTTTGCTTGGGATTTTTCCTTGGCTTAGGGTATTTTTCAGCATCAGAAAAGCTTATATGTATATTTATAGTTGAACTCAGCTTTAATTATCTTCTGCCCTGTAATTCCCAGACAAAACCAGGTCTACCATACTCTTTCTGTGAGCATAACTAGAAATCTGAAGAGACTGGCTAGAGCCAGCCTTCAGGAATATGAGAGCAAAGAGCTGGATCTACCTAAAACCAGCCCAGATGTAGGAAGCGAGGGAATATGTTGACA
Organism: Chamaea fasciata; assembly: GCF_029207755.1. Classification (NCBI taxonomy): domain Eukaryota; kingdom Metazoa; phylum Chordata; class Aves; order Passeriformes; family Sylviidae; genus Chamaea; species Chamaea fasciata. Next base: position 77,775,193 of record NW_027094086.1, read on the forward strand.
GACCCCGAGGCATGTTAAATCAGAGGAAATGGTCCTGAGATGTCCCTGAGACAGTGAGATGGCATGTCCCACATGTGGGAGTTCAGCACCACAGAACACGTTCACAAAGCAAATGGAAGTACTTAGTGTCTCTTCTTCATCTTAAGTAATTAATCTTGGTTTTAATTTTTATGCCTTAATTACTTTGGTAACCTCCTTCCCCTGCCACAAAAATCAGAGACTGGCTGACCTTGTAAAAGAAATTCTGTCACATTCTCTTTCTCTGTGCCATTCTAGTTTTTGGTAAACCTGAATTGCTCCAAAGATCTTTGGTCAGAGCTGCAAATAGATCTGACACATTTGCAGGAAACACACATCATTATAAAACCTGCACTTTTACTCTTTTTCTTTTTTTTTTTTTTTTCCCCCCCTAACTAAAACATTCTCCAACATAGTATTCACATTCTGTCAAAATAATGGATTTTTCTTTGTCTTTCCTCTGGCAGAACACATCCTAAACTTTTATAGAATAGTAACTGCTTTATTTTTGGATCATGTACTATGGAAGCAATTATTTACTATGTTTCAAATCTGCATTATTTGCCTCTTACTGCACAAGGTTTTAATTTCAGTTTTTAAAATTATTGACAGTGACCTCCTCCAGTGACCATGAAGCACTCCACAGAATAGAACTCTGCTTCAAAGCCTCCACTTCTACTCAAACATATTATTACTTCTGTTAATTCATGGGAGTTGATGCCCTTGTAGATTAATGTAAGACAAAAAACCCTCAAACTCTGTTCTTCATGTTAATTAAGAACTCAAAATCCCAAGACTTTCAAAATTGTCTGTATGACTCTGGTGAGTAAGAAATTATATTGTTTCAAGTTACAATCTGGGCTAAGTTAAAAGAAGCGGGAAAGTGAAGTATCTCTTCATTGTGCATCTTTCTGATTGGAAACATATTATAAGCCTCCCTCCCTCATCAGCAAGTTCATACCAAGCTCACAAAGTATGGTAATTTTCAAAGGGTAAAACCTATCTGAAAGCACCTGACCTGGTTTAAGACAGGGGGGAAAAAAAGGTCAGCATACCCTGGAAATTCTGCCATTTTACCTTCCCTCTCTCCAGTGGGAAGGTTGTCAGCATTAGCCCTGCAGACCCCATCCTCTGCTGCCACATCCATGTCCTCCCGTTCCTCCAAGGTGTGGCTATGGGATGTGCTGTTGAAGAGCACCCAGTGAGGCTGAGCCCAGCAGAGCCAGCGTGGTGCAGAGGCACAGCCCCACTGGAACCCAAGCCCCAGTGCAGCAGAGCAGTGGCCAGGCACGACACAGATAATACAGCTTGCAGGGGTTTGGCCATCAGTTTTCCATCGTCCCTGGCTTGAGGACAGGGCCAGCCAGTGCCACGGGAACAGCCACTATCTTGTCCTTGTCCCAGCAGCCAGACAGAACTAAGTTTATGTGTTTTTTTGTGGGAAAAGCACCTTCTGTTTTTGTATACTTTTCTTAATGCTATTGCTGCTGTTACTGTGCATTTCTTACTCCATTGCTTTTTGTTTCCAGTAAAATGTTATCTCAACCCATAGTCTCTGCCTTCTTGTACTGGAAGGGGCAAGGGGAAGGCAAGTGGCTTTTTGTAATTTAATTTCCATCTGGTGTTAAACCACCACAACACCACTGAAATGCCTGAGACCTTGACTGAATTTGCCTAGTGCCCAGCCTGAACTGTTACACAACTCTGGTATGTGCTATAAAAGCAAACCAAGCACAACCAACTTCTATGGAGAGGCTTCTCTCAAAGCCCTGGGCTACACCTGACGTGCTCTGATGATTAGGCACGCACAGAAAAGAAACAAAGAAGATGAACTCATAACAAATTTGTGCCCAGGTAAGACATTTTGGAGCAGGAAGCCAGGAGGTGATAAGTAACCTAGGTATCAATGTCCAGATGACTATAGATATGGAGAAAGAAAAAGGAAATGGTGATGTCACCAATTTAAACATTGGTTATTTACATCATTCAGCTGCATTAGAAAGCAACAGCGACAACAACAGTCCTTCACGGAGGACATCCTTGCACAGTGGTCCCATTCTACTTACAAATATCTTTTATAGTTTATGCCACCAAGCAGTGTGGTTCTGTTCCTGTGTCTACCTCATCCATGACAATTATCTAAAATACTCAGTTTTGCAATCCTCCATCATACCCCGTGACTTATTTTTACACTAGAATCCTAGGCTTAGATGATATTACACACAAAACCCTTCAAATTGTGAAGAAAAGAGATGTGGCCATTTTTTTGCAATCTTGCATCAATGAATTTACAGCCCAGAATAGACCCTGAGCTTTAGGAAAGCAGCTAAAGATATAAGCATTGCCAAAACTCTGTGAGGGGTGTGTTTCAGTAGTCATGAGTCAATTAATTTTTACTTGGCAATTCTTCCAATTAAAAAAAACCAAACCAGCCTTTCGCAGTGGGGCTTGTTTTAAAGCCCTTGTATGCAGAGAACAAAGTCCCTTGAGGCACCAGACCTTGTAATGTGCACCTCCTCTATCCAGTGTATCTCAGACTGCAAAAAATGCTAATTAATCTCCTACTGTCTGATAACATATGCACAACACTATTTTTACAGTATTATTCAAATATTTAAAATGTTTTGACAGAATATGTTCTGAGAACACTTAACTGAATATGAAAGGACAAAGTCATGGGAATTCTTTAGATGACATTACAGCTGATATGCTGTATGTAGCACAAGAACATGCTCAAATGCAGTAAAAGGTATGTACAATTTGTAAAATTATGAAGAAGGCATTAAAAGATTCAATACTGTGAAAGACTAATTACTGTTAATGTCTTAAACATTATTATGATAGACCTTTTGCCCATTATGGCAAAACTGTGTAAAGAAGGTGTGACCACCAAAGCCCACCCCTCCCTAAATATGCCTCTGGACTGGAACTTTAGACTGTGAGTTAAGCTACCTAATGGAACTTGAGATAAGATAAAGGTGACGCTATTGTCCAGTTATCTCAGATTTAGGGAGAAGTAAATAAGGCTGAGGGAGAAGAATGTCTCAAGAAAGAGAGCCAAACCCAGCATCCCCCTGAAAATCTGCTCTGGCTGGCTTCAGGGGCAGGGAGTATGGGGAGAGAGCTTTTGGATATGTGGCATAACCTCTGGTGAGAGGCAGTGAACACCCACCCTCTCTTACACGAATTGTTTCAGTTGTAAACCCCCCCACCCCAGGAAAGTCACATCCATGGGACATTCACGTGAGAGGTAGCTGAGAAGGTGTCATAGTCCATCAAAGACCCCCCAGACTTTTTCCCAGACTCATTGCTGAGGCCTTGAACCAGAGCATTGCACATGATGCAAAGTGATGCTGCAGATCCACAATCTGTTGCAAGAGAGTGTCAAACTTGCCCCCTGCCCCCCTGTCAGGGAAGGCACCTGGACATTCCCACCTGGCCTGAACCTATATTAATCCACTGAATTCTGTGTTTTGCAGGACCTTCACCACCCAGAAGACTAAGAGGAGAGGATCAATGAGAGTGGTGATATTTTCTACTTAATCTGTCTCTGTCCCCGTCCCTCTCCTCCCCACCACCCCCCCCCCCCCCTATTTTTTCTATTTGTTTATACCTCACTCTCTCCCTCATATTTACTGTTAAATAGCATCCATACTTTTGACTTCAGCATATGGTTTCATTTGCACCTTAATTGGGGCAGAGGCATCTCTTTAAAAAGTTCAATAACCCCATTGTAACAAATACACATCAATGTTTCACTGTTTTGGGAGGATGAAAATTTTTAGTGTAAACGATTTTGGTTTATTCTTTATTTCTCCCTGAAAACACAGGCATATAAATCTGAATTTGCTTGTAGGGACTACAAAAAGCCAGCAACAGGTAAAAAGAACTATTTGCCCCCCAATTTACAGAGGTAAGTGTATTGTTTTAATTATTTACCACAGTAAGGTACAAGAAAATATACAGTATTGAGTTTTTCCCCTTTGATCTTTCTCTAAATAATTGAAATACTTAACACTGAAGGTTTCATGGCTGTTGCAGAAATAAACCAAACTAAAACTGTACAGTTGGCCTCAGAGGTGTGTTCTCCCATTCATGTACGCACATGGCCTCTATTAGCATTAATGAGAACTAGCCATGCATATGGATGAGAGATCAGATCCCTTAATTTGTTTAGATGAGACCAATTTTAATCAGTGTAAGCTAATGAATAATTTTGCAGCATGCCTGTGTGGATGGTGAGTCAACTTGTTTTGAGGGTTTCACTTCATATTTCAGGAGTGCCTCTGTATAATCTGAGAATATTTGAAACCTAAGAATGTCCGAAGATTAGTCAGGAAAATCATTCTCAGGGAACTTTGTCCCAGTGAGAAGAGGAGCCAAAGCAACGTTGAGTGACCTTACAAAAGCAAACCAGGACAGAGAGTGACTGTCGAATGCCAGAAGCATGATTTTGCATTGAATCCCTACCATTAAAAAACCCTTAACAGACATCATTGAAGTCTGTTATAATAAATCATTGCTCTTGATCATTAAACACAGGTCAGTATACTTATGTTTCTAGTGAATCTTCAAAATCTGTATTACCTCCTAACCTCATAGCAACCTCATAAGCTCAGTAAACATGTCTATTTAAATAAAACAAGCATCAAGAAAAAAATTATTAAAATTCATTACACATAAAACCCCTAAAACACAAAACACAAGGTGAGACTGAAGATTTGCTCAGAGAAAAACTTATGATATTCTGCCCCTCATTTGAAAATTACTTTCAGTCTCAAAAAAAAAAAAAAAAAAAAACCCCAAAAAACAAAAAACCCAAAACTTCTATGTCAAACGCACTATCTTTCTACTGCTTCATCTTTTAATGGTAGTCCTTTTCCTAACTCTCATCAATGCCACTTTGTGGAGATCATATTGTTTTTGGAGACACAAAACTGTGAAGGCATTGTCTGTTTCATGCAAAAAAATGCACAGACAGAATAATATAGTAGCTTTTATTTTTTTTCCCCCCAAGAGAAAATACAAGACATGTCCTCAAACTGAAGACATATACATCCGTGTAAAGGACAAGAAACTACACCTGTATAAATTTACCTATAAAAGAGACCACTCGTGCAGATCTATTTGGAAGATAATGATCCACAGTTGTCATTGGGTCATTTTGTTAATCTTTCCTTCAAGGTTTCACATTATCACTGCTTAAACCGTCTATTTGAAAAATGTAACTTTTAGTTTCTAAGAGGTTTCAGTTATTGTGCTTTATGAGGTTCTGTGTGAGGCTATGAGTAACTTTTAAAGATCATCCTAAATAGAGGTCTAGTGTAATCTTGTACTGCACCCCATAAGCAGCCAGTCCGAAACATAGAGAATCAACTGAAAATATATAAAGAGTTCTAAAAACATCCTTATGCTCTGTTTTTCCTGCCTTATTTCCACAACAAACACAGAGTTTTTAGCATGAGGCCAGAAGAATATAACCAGTAACTGACACAGATACACAATGCTTCAGTTTCAAGAGATGCTATTTTTAGTACAACTCTTGGAAAAGTAAGGCGGCCACCCAGAAAATGGGATTATTTCATTGTAACACGTTACATCACTCTCAATATCTCAGTGAGAGAGAGGAGAGAGGGAAATGGTGCAAATGCTCATGTAGACTCTATGCTGTGTATGTATAAATTGCCAAACACTTGGAGATCTACATTTTAAGATGCACTCTTGGGCGAATTTATGAAAGGAATCATGAACACGTGACAAAAACACTTTGTAAAGGCAATTAACACATGGGTTTCAAAAGAGAGTTAATTTCCCTCCTATATATAAACAACTTCACTTATTTATTTATTCCAAATGTGCATTCCACCATAATAAATGAGATGAGAAAGAGAAATACACTACTGGGGTACCTTTTTCATCTTGGTAAAGAGTAAATATTTTAAAGGCAGGCAACACATTGGACCACTGATCTCTTCAAGTGAAAACAGTTTTAGGAAGTCAATAGTGATACTGACATTAAAATTTAAATGCAAGTAGCAATGTGCCTGAGATATTTGTTTGGATGAACTAATTAGAAAGTATTTTACAGAGTACGTATAGGGAAGAGAAAACTGGAGAGTGATGAAGGTAAGCATTTTTATCAGTGACGATGCTTGATATATTATTACCACATCATTTTATTACAGAGGTACAAAAGTATGAAAATAAAAGACTGTAATAGGCATTTTCTAAGTGAATCATATTTTTCCCCTACCTAAATTCATGTAATATTTATAAGATAAGGACTTATTTCCATAAGTCTAAACATCTGAGGGAAAGCAAGCTGCAGTGTCTACTTACTAAAAAGACTCCATAGTTTATCTTAACTGGGAATAAACTCAAACTGTCAAATCTTAAACTAATCCCAGCTGGATATCATGTTACGCATTTAGAAACTTATAGAAACTCTATCTCTGATAATCCTAAAGTAAAATATATGCACAAATAAATTAACCTCATGGTATCAAAGTAATTTCTAATATTATTTTGTTCTCTTCTCTGGGCCAATCCGTGTTCTACATCAAATTCAGAACATCTGCACAACATTCCAGAAAACTTCCCAACTTAGAAGTGTAGTATCCAAGATAAATACTATGGTCTTTGAACTGAATCTTCATATTTTATTTATTTACATGGTACCTCTGTAGGCAGTGAAAAGAATCTCATCATGTTTAGTTCTCTAGGCAGTTAAAACAGATCTCCAACAAAACACATCAAAATGAAACTTCATTGTAGTGAAAGCTTCACTGCCAACAACAGCTCCTAGATTAAATAACCTAATCTCTCTTGTACCTCAGTAATTCACAGGGTGAATTACCTTTCCATCATCTTTTAGTTGAGTTATGGGAGGATTTAGCACTACTGAAAGGTAAAAATGAAGTTCCTAAAAATGAAGTTCTTTGTTCAGTGTAAGTAAAGTTAGACAGAAACATCCAAGGGAACTTTCAATGTTTGCTGATTAGGTGTGTAATCACGGACCTATTAAGCAGAAAATTCTTCACACAGAATTGAGTATTTTCTTTCTAGTGTGCTCCTGTATTATGTAGAACTGTTAAGAGAGAAAGATATCAGTAAATTTCTCTCCCCCAGTATTGTATATTTGCTACAGAATAAATCTAAAAGATGGTACTTTACTGTAGAGCGGGCAGGTTTATATGAAATCCAATAGTCACTGCTGAAAAAAAAAAAAATGGCCCTTTATAAAAAACTTGGTTTGGATTGTGCTCTCTCACTTCATATAAATACTTCAAATGTACTTTTTTCTTTTTATTGCTTTTGAAAGCTCTCATTAAGAAGGTCTTCATCTGATCAGTAAATTATTTATTCTAAATCTTTATGAAACTTTTGAGGGATGATTCACTTCTTAAATTCCTATTGTAACAAAGACTTAAAGTTTCTTTACAAAATACATGTGGGTAATAATCCATGAAATTTTACCTGTACTTTCCTCTTCATCTGTTTAGTTTACGCTACTTTCTAAATAACTTACAGTTGTGACCATCCCTCTGAAATTAAATTAAGGCATAATTCCATCAAAATATTTAGACAATAAAAGTAGTGCAGCTGCTTGATGAAAACAGAAATGAATTTAAAAATACTTAAAAGGTAAAAAAAGTTATTTTTATAGTTAAAATTCAACTGCATGTCTTAAAATTAACAAGTAATTCAATGGCAAAATCTTAATGGGAAAAAATACTCACAGAGTTTAAAACATGGCACCAAAAAAGTTCATAAACATTTGCAGCCTCTCCAAAGAGAATTCACATCTGGGAAAAACTAATAATTATATTTTCATAAATTATGTGCAGAGACTAATTTTCCTTTTCCATCAATTTATATAGATGCCTTAATCAGCATAGCTTATGTAAATCAATTAGATGAAAGAATTGACTGAGCAGTTCTCATACCTGATGCAAAAGATCCTTCCTTTCCCCTCCCCTCCCCTCCCCTCCCCTCCCCTCCCCTTCCCTTCCCTTCCCTTCCCTTCCCTTCCCTTCCCTTCCCTTCCCTTCCCTTCCCTTCCCTTCCCTTCCCTTCCCTTCCCTTCCCTTCCCTTCCCTTCCCTTCCCTTCCCTTCCCTTCCCTTCCCTTCCCTTCCCTTCCCTTCCCTTCCCTTCCCTTCCCTTCCCTTCCCTTCCCTTCCCTTCCCTTCCCTTCCCTTCCCTTCCCTTCCCTTCCCTTCCCTTCCCTTCCCTTCCCTTCCCTTCCCTTCCCTTCCCTTCCCTTCCCTTCCCTTCCCTTCCCGTATGCTTGTAAACTAAGCTGAAATTTAGGACTTTGGCTTTAGGTAGCTGGACACAGCTCTTCAGAAATCAATGTCTACAGAAATTTAATGTAGGGCATGAGGGCATGGTGAAGACTTGAGGGTCATAGATATGATACGACATGGCACAGAGCCAAAAGAACACTTCCCAATGTTAATGTGAAAAAAGAGGTTAAAACCTTCTGCGTCCTGGATACTTTTCAACTATTTCCAGAAACCTATTACTGAGGAACTAATATGCCCCTCAAAATTCACAAAAGAATTTGTCTACAGTGAACAGAAAAATCACAACTTCTCACTCAGCCTAGCAATCCATTTGGGTACAGAGATTTATAATGGCCTGAGTAAATTAGGTTAAATTCAGTCAGACTGGTAAAAAAAAAAAATGTATGAATTCTTGGTCAAAATTTTGCATGAAATCCTGCATTTAATTTTCCAACTGCTCCCTTATATAAAAAATAATTTAAAATATCAGAAATCTGAGCAATTTTTAATTTACAACTTTGGCCAATTTTGTCTTGAATTTTGCAGCTATTTTTCACAGGCTAACTTTACAATAACTTTTGAGATTAAAAAGACAAAAACAGTAAATAAAAAGCATTGATAAAAAGTATGTATGTAGTGCTTAGAGTTATGAAACAGACTTTAGAGAAAGGTGCAGCTACTCACCACCTATTGGAGTCATGTTTTGATGGCACAAGGCAGAAAAGAAAATATTTTCATATCTTGTCTTTCTCTGTTAACAGAGAATACACTTTTTTCAGAGCAGTTTCATACTAAAATTGTGAACTGGAAAACCGTACAGCTCCATATGCTCACATACTTTTTACTAGGAAATCACTTCTGTGTGGTTTTAAATTAAGCATGTCAGTAGACTTACTGTACTCATCAGTACTAGTTACATGCTTAAATAGGCTTGGAAGTCTTTTTGGTTAAAGAACCTTAACATCTTACAAAAACAAGCAGAAGTAGTAGTTTATGAACAACTGTGAAAATAACCCCGGGAATTTCAGATATGAAAAACCTGCAGGCATTTCATTTAAAGGTAATATAGATGAAATAAAGAAACAATAACTTCTGTTGAAAAGGAAAATAAAAATTTACATGAGAACAGTTTCAAGTCTTAGTGATCCACGATTTCTCAATTCTAATGCATTACTACCTGCCAATCTGTACACCAGTAGATGTTAATTGCATTTGCTATTCAAGCAGTTACACACACACAATCATACCAACACAAAGATTTGTTGATACTAAATGAAAAGAAATCAGAATCTTCCATCACAACATAATAAAGCTTCACCGTGAATTGTAGCTTAATTGCTACCAACACCTATCATACCTCTGATAGAAGTTGCTGATCCAGGCAACTGCTTATCATGGCTCTTGATTAACCATATGTCAATGTGCACAATTCCAGGTTTATGACCTTTGGAAAAAAGGGCAGGTAGTTCTGGAGGACTAAAAGTATACTGTGAGGTTTTTCAGGGAGAAAATTAAAAGAGTCAAAACCCACCTAAAACATAAATATGGCGACTGCTAAAAAAGACAATTAAAAGTGTTTCTATCAGCAACAAAAGGCTGGCTAAGGAAAATCTCCATTGTTTATTTAATGGAAGAGGAAATGTAATGACAAAAGATGAGTAAATGTCTGATGTACTTAATGGTACTTCTGTGCCCAGTTTTTGTGGTAAGACTGGCTGTTCTCTGGGTACCTAGGCCCCTGAGCTGGAAACAGGCATGGGGAGCAGAATGAAACCCCCATAACACATGGGGAAATGGTCAGTGACCTGCTATACCTGTTAGTCACACACTCAGGTCTAAGCGGCTGGGTGGAATCCATCCAAGGGTACTTAAGAAGCTGTCAGAAGTGCTCACCAAACCACTTTCCATTGTTGGTTAACTGGGGAGGTCCTAGTTTGGCCAGTGTGATGCTCATCTATAAAAAGGGTTGGAAGGAGAATCTGGGGAACTACTGACCTGTCAGAATGACTTCAGTGTCACGAAAAGGAATGGAGTAGATCATCTTAAGTAGTCACATAAAATGTACAGAACAACCAGATGTTCAGGCTTAGTCAGCACAGGTTTAGAAAAGGCAGGCCCTGCTTGACCAAACAGATCTCCTTTCCATGGCAATTCAATACCTTTGCTGGATGAGAGAAAGGCTCTGGATGTTTTCTACCTGGGCTTTAGTAAATCTTTTGACACTGTCTCACACAGCAATCTCCTGGAGAAAGTGGCTACTTAGGACTTGGACAAGTCCACAGTTTACTAGGTAGAAAATTGGGTGGATGGCTGAGCCTGAAAAATGGTGATGAATGGAGTTACATACAGCTACTGGTCAGATCACTAGTGCAGCTCCTGAGGGCTCAGTTTTGGGCTTAGTCCTGTTTAATATCTTTGTTGAAAACATGGGTGAGGGGACTGAGTGCACCCTCAGTCAGTTTGCAGGTGACACCTATTTGGGCAGCAGTATTATCTGCTGGAGTGCTCTGCAGAGGGATCTGGACAGGCTGGATGAATGGGACAAGGCCACTTGTATGAGGTTCAACAAGGCAAAGGGCAGGGTCCTGCTTTTGGGTCACAACAACTTCCTGCAACACTACAGGCTGGGGGCAGAGCGGCTGGAAAGCTGCCTAGCAGGAAAATACCTGGGAGTGCTGGTTGACCATCAGCTGAACGTGATCCAGTGTGTGCCCAGGTGTGGCCAAAAAGGACAATGACATCCTGGTCTGTATCAGCAATAGTGTGGCCAGCAGGAGCAGAGCAGTGATTGTCCCCCTGAACTCAGCAAGGTAAGGCCACGCTTCAAATTCTCTGTTCTGTTTTGGCATCAAGAAAGACATTGAGGTGTTGGAGCATGTTCAGATGAGGGCAATGGAGCTGGGGAAGGGTTTGGAACACAAATCTTGTGAGGAGTGGCTGAGGGAGCTGGGGTTGTTTACCCCGGGGAAAAGGAGGCTCAGAGGAGGACTCATCACTCCTTACAACTACCTGAAGGGAGTTGTTGTGAGATGAGGGTTGGTCTCCTCTTTCAAGTAACAAGTGGTAGGGGAAGAGGAAATGCATACAAGTTGCATCAGAAGAGGGTTTGTTTGGATTTTGGGAAAAAAAATTCTTCATTTTTTGAATGAAGAAAAAGTGCTGTCAAGCACAGGTACACACTACCCAAGGAAGTGATGGAGTCACCATCACTGGGGGTGTTTGAAAGACTTGTAGATGTGCCATGATTTAGTGGCAGTGTAAGGTTTGTGGTTGGACTAGATGATCACAATGGTCTTTTCCAACATAAATGATACTGATTCTGTCATTTCTACTTACATCACTTCCTGATGCCTACCAGATGATGGATATCATGCTACTTATTTTCACATTTTTGGAAGAAAATCTCTTTTGTAGTCTCAAATCCACAGCTCTCACCATGAGAGTTTAATGTTTTTTAAAGCCCAAAATACAAATTAAATACAAAAAGAAACTCAGATAATGTATTTCAAATGTATTTCAGGCAAACTGAAATTAAGTAATTGTTAGTCTTTTTAAAGAAAAATTTCACTTAATATTTTGTCTACTTGAATGTGCTTTGTCCCTTGACATATGTCTGTGTTTAGACATAATACCTTTGACAATCATAATTTTGAAAGTGTGTTACAGAGTTGATGAATTACCAGCAAACCATAGATATCCAAATGTTCATGAAACCAAATATAATAGGAGGATTGTTTTGTTGGTTAAATATGCCAACTTATTTCAAAAAGCCCTGTATTTTGTGAATTTCCTTACACACATGAAATTAAATAAAAAAAAAACCCAAAACAAACACTCTCATTTAGGGTACATATGCAAATGAACCTTTTCTTACAAACTCATGTATTTTGTCTTGCTTTGGAAAGGCATGGATATGTTCTTGGCTAGCTCTTCTATGCAGCTACACTTCTCTCTCAAAAAAATCTTCCAAATTCAGGAATTGGAAATGTCAAACAAAAGATTGTGGAACACTTGGCCAACCTTGAAATTTGGGTTCTATTTGAAGCTTGTCTCAGAGACCCTGCTTGGACTCCAAACGCTCAACGCTATCTTCAGGCAGGGTCAGCAGTGTAATCCACGCTTTTCATAGCAGCACATCATCTCTGGAAATCTGTTTCTCTGCCTCTCTCATTTTGAGATACCTTTGACAGAAACTCCCCACTAAGCTCTGGAAAGCTTTCAGTTCCTGAATTTTCAATTCCAAAAGGCAATTGGAAGAAATTATATGGCATTTTTCACATACGAAAAACTTTTTCTTTCTAGTCTCTTCCAGATTAAGTGTTCCTAAACTATACAGGCAACTGGTACTACATGTTTCAGAAAGAGTGAGACTTAGTTTTGTCTCTTACTGTTTTGCTTATGAGAACCTAGAATTCTCCAATTGAAGTTTGGGATGTAAATCTGATTCTCTCTCTGCTCCCTTGAGATTATGTAGGAAACCAATTAATGCATTCACTTTAGCATAACACTTAACTGGTGAATAAAAGAAAAATAATGATTTTTTTGTTTCCTTTTTGTGCTTCTTGAAGAAGACATAGGACTACAGAAGATGCCTTGAGTAAAGTTACAGGGGTATTAGGGGGCCAGCTTATATAACTGCTTTGTTTGCCTTTCTAAATCTGAATTGGATCATCACCCCTTTCATAGGATAGGCTTCAGATTTCTGTGTTCTCACATTTGGAAATGGCCTTGCAAATTTAAATATGACATAAGGAGTGAATTCTGTTATCAGACTGCACTGCAAATGTACCTCTGTAAAGTACACATATTGAAACTTCATTGCTATTGTCTGGCAGAGGCAGCTAGTGCCTGTCACTTCATAGAATCCTTTATTTTATATTCCTTAAGGAATGGGGAGCCGTGGTGTCAACTTTAAGATTGAATTTTTAAAGTTAAATGCACTAAGAAAATTACCATTTGCTTACTCCTAATACTGACAACAAACATATTACCATACTCTTCTCTTTCTTTTTTTTTTTTTTTTTCAACTTTGCTCTTGTGGTTAAGTGTGAATCATTTTCTGGCTACCTGCAAGACAAAGTTTAAGCTGTGAGCATGGGAGTGACATACAGAGTTATTTCATGAAAAAACTGACTTATCTATTTCCCTCTCATTTTCATCAAGAAGAAAGAACATCGTTACTGACAGGAATTATCAGAATGACAGCAAGTTACTGTCACATCAAAATAAGGGAACATTATGAGATTTAGAGTTTAGAGGGTCTAAAATCAAGGAAAGAACTTGAAGTAGTATAAAGGAGTACGGGTTTGTACTTTGATTACTTCAGTGTCTCTATTATGGTGACCATTAATTTTCTTTCTAGAATATCATAGAAAAATAGGGGGTGAATAATGCTAGCTTATTTGCCAATTTTAAGAATTTAAGAATTTGTTTCTTTTTCATTATGAAAGGGGGAACCATGAGCTGCAATCACTATCTCTTCCCTCTTGAGTGATACATTTACAGTTACTCCAACTCTGGTGTTATGTATGGTAAATATTCATTGAGTTGGTTGAGTATGGTTAATAGTAATATGAGATATCCTTTAGTTCTTCCTAGTTTCTGCACTAGGCATTCGAGAACCAGAGTTAGAAAAACTGCCTAAGGGCTTAATCCACATCACTGGAAAATAAATAAGAAAACTCAGGTTCATATCACTGGGACTTGAATGAGTACTAAATACACAGAAAAAACAATCCAGCTGATGATACAGTCCTTATGTTCAGTTTACAATTCAAACAGAATCTTTATGAGTGGGGAAGTTAGAACTAGCAGTAGGAATTCTCTGGAATTTATTCTGAGGGTACTCAAAGCAAGTAGATGGAGAAGGTAGAAATTGAAGAAATACTATAAATAATGAGGACTTGTATTAATACCAACACAGAGAAAGTTATGGTCAATGACTACCACCGGTATCATATAAGCCATTTTATTTGCAGTATCAATAAACTAATCATTTACATAAATTGCAAAACTAATGTTTATAGGAACTGTGGAATAAAGATTGATGTCCAGTATGTTATTTTTATACAAGTCCTTAAAAGGTTAAAAAAGGTCTCTTGCAGTAACAACTTCACATACAGTGAATTCAAAACAAGTTATTAAATTCAGTGCAGTTAAAGTAGTACAGAGAGGATGGAGAGCCTTGACCTAATGTTTTAAAAGTTACAGGAGTATAAAAAAAATCAGTGTCCTTCATACTATATTCAGATCTTGATTTTTGTACAGGAAAGAATAGCGCCACATGTCTTCTGGAATATAATGAGTCTCAGAGAGAATAAGCACTGTAATTTTCTTCCTCTGTAAAACTGGATTAATGCTAACTCATGTCTGACTTATTCCTGTCCTGTAGGAGTTTGGAAGAAGAAAAATCTCAGCTCAGTAAAGCAATAGTACAAAGAGAATCTTTGCTGGGGCATGGCATACAGGACGACATACATGGTTTTCATCCTTGCCCAATGGGTAAATCATCACCTCACTTCTCTCTGTTTTCTGACTACTTTCTCTATTTTAATACAGATTACATGAGGATTAAACAGCTACTGAACTTCTGTGCAGGATACTATAAAACCAGTTTCTTCTTAGTGATCACGCATTGCAGAAGTTGGAGTTAATTGACATAAAATAGTCTGCACCAATTAAAATAGAAGCATATGTCTCTGTCATGGTTAGAATACTCTTTTTTCTCCCCAGGAAAATGATCTTTTACACTAAAAGCTTCATACTGTCATTATCACTGTATGCTTTCTGTATTCATATGCTCATGTCTCAAAGTTCTCAGTGGAAAAACTCAGCTGCAAAACAATACAAGGCAATTGTCATAAACAAAGAAAGTACACAGTCTCCTAACACCTTCAAATTTTCCAGAATTCATAGCTGGTTTTTCATTACTTTTTGCTTCACAGAAGTGATTATGACACTGATCAACATAGTAAGGAGTGAGATGTTGTCAAGACATACTACAAAGACAGCTTCTCCTTGGTTTTACTTTTATTGAAAGTGAGAGTATCAGATCTTGATTCAGTATCATTGAAATCAATATTACAAATATTTCACTGAATCAAAGTCTGATAATTAATTTATGGTATATTTTAAAATTAAATAGCTATTCTAAAGTTAGTACACTTGATAAAACTTATTTAAGGAATTTTCCTAGCACATGTGTTATTGACCTCAGAGTGAACAGTTTTTAGTGATGAGATATAAGCAGCATGTCTAGACACCCAGGCATATGACATTTTATAATTTTTCTCACTTACCTTACCATAACAATTCAATTTGGAGTAGTAGAAAATGCTGATATGATTGTACCAGACAGATATTGACATAAGTTGCTCTTATGGAAACTTATAACATTATGGAATAATCTCACTGAAGTTACCTGATTTAGTTGGTATATTTGAGACGTGATATATTGATAAGAGTTTGTATGCTGCAGGAAGTTTCAAGGTGCATTTTCAAACTGCAACTGCTAATGTAAGCCAAATGGTCTTCATAAAGAAAGCCCTACAAAAAAATACAATTTGAATATAATAGAAATAAATGATGAGAGAGCAATGCTTTGGCTTTGGCAGAAATGATTTTAAGAAATACCATCTTACTGAAATGATTCTGTCAGACTAAATGGTCTGTCTACTCTACTGTGCCCCATTAGTTTTAGGTAAAATTCAGTATTTTATAAAAAAGAGAAATTTAAGAGTTGATATCCATTGAACATAGAAGTTTGATTTTGAGACAAGCTCTAACTTTCCACAGCTTCTACCCAGAAATGTGGTATTTATGTAAATGCACACATCACAAGAAGTTGTACTGGGTGGAGGGTTAGATAAAGTTATTCTAGTCTCATTTACATGAGACTGATGCATTACCATTGTTTTAGCATGTCGGATGGAAGAGCAGCAAAGGAAGCATTATCTCCCTCTGTCATTACAGGAGCACAGGTTTGCATCCTTCAGGACCCAAGAGAGTTCAAAAGATATGAACTAGTATTACTGACACTCTACAGTCAGTCATCTGCAATATTGTAGATTAGACATTTTAAAATTCTATTCTTATCATAGGCAAATGCAAGGTTTGTTTTTTCAAAAGAATCATTGCTGCTAACTTTTACAATGTTTCCTGCATTAGTAAATGATAGGATAGGAAATGAACAAAAAGAAAAAAGTATTATTTCTAATTTTCATTGTCAAATTTTCTATTTTAAGGAGGTCTGCAGACCCAATAAACAGGAACCGGTTTTCGGACAAAATAGAATGTTCTATGATCACAGCACTTCCACTCTCTCTTTTAATTCCATGCAATTGAGTTAAAAAAGAGAGAGAGAATTTCCTTTAGTTATAGACAAAAATATTTGTTTTCAAAATCCTTCATAACACGCTTCTAGTAAAAATACGCAATCTGATCATCTGATGTTCAGTCACTGTTTGTCTTCGTGGGGTGACTGTGAACACTATTTCTCAGGTGCTGTTTCCTTACATTCAGGAGTCCACTTTGACTCCAAAAGCATTAACCCAGCCAGGTTGCATTTCTTTCTGTACTGTCATGTAAGATGTGCTCTACAAAAAATAAGGAACATTGACCTTGAAAGGAAAGGGGAAGGCAGGGGGGAAATAATAAATCCCACAACCAAACCTTTTCAACAGCCCAGACCAAGATCTAAGCTCTGTCAAAATGATTTCTTATTCCATTTTACTGAAGCAGTGCCATGCTTTATCACTTCTGAGTTCATGCCTTACAGCTGAGGCAGCCCACTTGAATTGGTAAGTTGTTTAGCTAAAGTATACACATGCTATTCACATTGTCAATATGATTTAAAAGGAAAGAACATTTTGCAGGTGAAATACAGGCACAAATGCAACAGGAAACTGAAATTCAAAGCACTAGAGCATATGTAATTAATTGTTGCATGTCTCACTATGTTCTCTCTCTTTCCTACTTACAGCAGTACTATAGTCAGACACTAGTGACTCTGGTCGAGGTGGCAGCACTAGATCTTCCAGGAGTTTTTGATGAAGTCTCACAAAAAAGCAAAAGCATAAGCAAAATTGGTCAGCTAATTTGAGCTAAATGTAATGTAATACTGCTTTCTGTTTCATTACATCACTGCACACACAATTATACACAAATTTCAGGATAATGTGAAGAACTGCTGAATTTGTTTTGTGACTATGCAGATGTTGAAACACCTAAATTGTGAGTTTAAAAAAATGCTTTCTGAGTCACCAAAGTTTACAAGTCATGCTCAGTTTACAACCAATAAAGTTTACACTTCATTACATCTCTTCAGAAGCAGTTGTGTTTACTTTTAGATATTTTTATACAAGTAGGTTGAGTTGCTTGGCTTTTGTGGTCCAGCCAGATTGCTGCTTTAATAGAATAGATCAAGTATTGCCATGCAGGCATTAACATTAACTTTTCCTTTTTTTAAAAAGCAAAAGGATCTGTATTAAAGAGCAAATCATACTTAAAAGGGATATCGGCTCAAACAGGAAGGAAATAAAAACATTTCTCTCCTCGTAATTTGCAAATAAAGAAACCTGGACTCAGAATGCTTGAAATACCCTATAACTCAGTTTAATTTTATTTGAATGCAGTTGAAAATTCTTGTAAAGGCAATCTTGAAAGTTTAACTCATTTTCTATTGCACTGCAGTAGAACACCAAATGCTACACATTTCATGTAAATTAACATTATCAGACTACAATGAATCTAAACACTCCTCCATCCGTACTTTGTGATATGTGAATAAATAAAAACTTGAAAGTAATGCAAATTAAGTCCCTGACAAAGATCCATAACATTCAGAACTAGGTCATAACTGAATGCATTAGTGTTCAATATAATTCCATGTTAGGTTTTAATGTTCACCTTCTTGTCCTGTTCTTGCTGCCAATTGATTATCTTTCAGTAAAGTTTATACATTACCATTAAATGTTAATAATGCATAAATATTAAACATACCATTGTAAAGTTAGCAACACTATTAATATCCTCAGTCTCTGTAGGCAGTACTAGAAATTACTAGGATCAGTTTCAATAGTCAGAATCATAAAAATCCTGTCTTTCTGGAATTAATAGCAATAAAAAAAGTACAAGGTATAATGGATATTTAATATGGCCACATCTTCCTACAAAGCAGGTGCCAGGAAAGAAAAGACAACACTTCTTAAACCAGATATTCCTCTTAATATTTCACTATTATCTATCCTTTTGTCTGTATGAAATACTTGTAAAATGCTCGAAAATCTTAAGGCACTGCATATTCTGAACAGCTTAGCAATATTTTGTTCTCTAGATTGTTGATGAATAAAAAAACAAAAACAAAGAAAAAACACAAACAAACAAAAACAACAAAAACCACAAAAAAACCTAAACAAACAAAAAAACCCACCACCGCAGCACTGATGGGCAGAAATGTCACTGTCAGATTCCCCACTGCAGATCCCTGTCAGGCAGGGCACTGTTTAAAAAGCAGGCAAAGACTTATATATGCATAGTTGCTCTAGATTTCAGTCCCACTAGGTGACAACAACTAGCTAAAGTATACACGTGTGATAAGCTTTACACACTCCCAAGGGTGCTAAATCATTGTGTTGGTTCAAATTTAGTTTTTAAGAGCTTTGTTGACTTCACAGCTGGTGAGTTGATGCTTTCTATTGCTCCACCACTTGGCAACAGATGCTTCTTACTTATGCACAGATGCTGAGTATCCACCCAACCCTAACATTAGCCTTGTGTTGTGAACTAATTGAGCCAACACAGTTGTAATTAAGATTTGAATAATTAGAAAACTAACATGATTACTTTCACAATTAATCCTTCTATTGTACCATTACATTCTCCTTTGGACTATTCTGTAAAGGTCCTATTTCTTTGGGTTCTGCAAATCCATCAGCCTTCTAAACAGTGGAATAAAAACATATTTTGCGGATAATATTAATGACTTTTAAAAGCCTGGTTTCACCCTGATTTAAACGACTTATGAGACTTTAAAGACTGTTTTGTTTTGGTTTTTTGGTTTGTTTTTTTTTTTTTTTCATTCTATTTACCCATTATATGGATACCTTTGTAAGAGCCACACAGGAAGAAAAAACCATAAACAAGAATAAACAAAGATTTTTGAGAACAGTATGTGAACATATGGATAGAGTATGATAAAGAAGATTTTTAGGATGAGCTGATCTGACATATCCTCTTTTATTCCTTTGACTTGGTGTATGTCTAAAGTGGGTGCTGAGGGGTAACTGTTAAGAAAAAGGAATATAGCCAAGGGAAAAGGAAGAGTCATTAAAGTAGGAAGCCTGCCTGTCCTGGGAAAATGGCAACAGTAGTACTTGGAAAGAATTGCGGATTATCTGATTTTAGAGAGAAGAAATAACAGAAAATGAACAATCAAAAATTGAAAATCATTAGGTAATGTCTAATCAGAGCTTGAGGGGCATACAAAGTGTATAAAGACTGGATGAATATGCATGCCAACATCTCACGCTGTGGGTATTACACTAACTTTAAACAATGCTCAATCTGACAGTAATATACAAAACCAAGATATTTGTGCATGTGCATGTTCACAGAAATGCCACTTCCTTTTCTGAGACACATTTACTGAAATACGCACACAATAGGAACTTTCTTGTTCTTGATAGTAAAAATCAACACTAGTAAAATTTTCATTCTTTGGCTTTAGGAAGACTGAGAACAGTAGAGAAGAAACATTATAGCTGCACAGGAATATTGATAAGAATCAAAATTTATAAGTACGTATTAACTGCTGTTTAATCAAGTGCATCCAGTTATGGGAAGGAGGGGGAATTTGTTGAAGACAGACTGTCTTGAAGTTAAGATTCATGTTTGCTGGTCTCCTTCAGATGTTTGAAAGATATTATTTGCACAGATATCTGAATTTGCTTTAAACGGCATTTCAGGAACATATTTATCAGGAAAATCAAAGAAACAAGAGAAAGAAAGGAGAAGTAGCTCACACAAACCATTTCAAAGGACCGTAAGTGTTAAATGGCAGCAGCCAGCAGCAGCTCAGCCTCCTCTAAACCAGCAGCAGTTCAGTTCCCCTGAGGCAGGAGAATGAACAAAGGCTGTAATTACGATCTACAACTGTTATTCGAAATAAATATACTGCTTCCATATTCAAGAACATATATAGTCTCAATCCCTCTTCCCCCACCAATTCCTTAATCCAAACTAAGAATCTTTCTATGTATGCCTATGATAATCCCTGGGATTAGTATGACATTATGGCATGTTGTGACCACAAGCCAATCTCTTGTAAAAATCCAAGTCAGGTCTTGAGACGGTGACTCATTACTTCCTTAGGAACAGGAAAGGAAAACAATACTGAGGACCTGTGGAGGGAAAAATGACTCCCAGAAAGCAGTGGTCAATATATTAACCCACTATTATTGGTTTGCTGGGTTGGGAAAAATGAACAAAGGGAACAGTCTCTTGACTTTTACGTTGGGCAGATGGAAAACTTTCCAAAAGCTGGGAACAGAAATCTCTTTGTGGGCAGCATGGGTAGGGAAAATGAGACAAACCAAGTTTGCAGGGATGTTTTGTTTTGGGTTTTTGGGGTTTTTTTTTTTTGGTTTTTGTTTGTTTGAATGTTTGTTTTGGTTTTGTTATTTTTTTTAAATTTATTTAAAGGCAAAGAAATTTTGGCAAAGAACAACAATAATTTCAGTACTGTATTGAGTGTAGCTGAGCCAGAGTTCATTTTCCTACAAAAGCACTCACAGTGCTGTGCTCTGCATTGGTTGGTGGCTGGAAAGGTGTTGATGACACACTAGAATTTTGGGTACTGCTGAGCAGTGCTGGCACAGCATCAACACTGTCTCTCAGCCTTCCCCACATTAAGAGGGAATCAAGGGGCTGGGGATGGGAAAGACCCTGGGATGGCACACAACCAGGCCAGCTGACCTAAATTAGCCAAAGGGATACTCCATACCACATGACATCTGCTCAGATATAAAAGTTAAGGAAAGGAGGAGGAAGAGGGGCCATTTGTTATTTACAGGGTTTATTTTCCAGAGCAACCACTACATTGAGAGTGGCCTGAACATCACTTGCTGATAAGAAGTTGAGAATAAATGTTTTTTCTTTGGTTGTGCACATGAAAACTTTCACTTTTGCTTTAACAAACTGCCTTATCTCAACCCACGAGTGTTTTTTCATCTTATTTTCTCTTCACTGTCCAGCTGAGGAGTAAGAGTGTGATTTGGTGGGCACTTGCCATCTAGCCAAGGTCAACCCACCACAAGTACTTATAAACTTCAATTTGTCCAAGACAAAAAGCTTGATGGCATCACATAAGTAATTACATTCTCACCTAATCTCAGTCAGAGGTGCTGCACTGTTCCACACTTGGCACTTCTCTGGTTTAATGACAGAAGCAGGAACTTGTCTAATGCTGAACATCCTGGCCACTGAATGACACTTCAATCCCAGACATGAGGGTACAGTAGAAATCAAGACTTAATAGTTCTAAGACTCTGTTTAGACATTCCATGAAACTTCAAAGCTCTCCTGAGTGCTTATCAAACCTACCCACTCAGATTTTCTAATTCTATCAATCATATCCAGTATACTTCACAGCCATAGCCTGATCCAGCTCATGATGATATGATAGAAGGTTAAATTTATTTTCCATCAAGGCTGACTCTTCTGAACAATTTTTTTGCCTGCTCTGTAAACTAAAGTTTGCCAGATGCTTCTGTTGCTGTAGGTTTTTAACTATGAGGCAATATACTGAGCAGACTGCAAAACTTCATTCAGTTGTGCAGTTGGTAAACATGATAACCTTTTCAATGAAATTAAAGCTAGGTTATACTACCAGGGCAGTGGTCCTTTCACAGTACCTTCCATAAAACATAGTTTAATGCCTCAAAGAGGGATGACTAAGATTATCCAGTTACGAAACTCTTGCCAATGATTATGAAATAACAGTTAGTTTCACAAGGAGCTTGAGAATTTTTACCTTTTTAGAATATCAAAGTCTAGCATACATGGAATTATACCCTCATAAAGAATTATTAAGTGGTACTTAAAATTATTACTTAGAATTAGTTTTCAGTTCTGTGGCTGTGTTTTGCTTCAGTAACAGAGCAATTGAATTTTTGCATAATAAAGAAAATACATATTATGTATTTAATTTGTATTCCTAATTATTTTCAGAAAAAAAATTTAAAAATGTTTTGAAAGTAATTAAAGAGAAAAAAACCCTTAATATTAAAATAACCTCAATGCCTCATTAGAGATTAATAAATAAACTAAAAAATAGAACAATAATTTTGATTACTAACACTTTTTTTTTTTTGACAGGAAATGATTCTCTATTTAGTTGTATTATATTTTACCTTCTACTCAAACATTTATCTTAGTGTTATGGTGCTCTCTGCCTTTTCAAATGTTTGCCTTCAGGGGTATTGATGCTATTAAAGAGCATTTATTTCATAGATCTGCATTAAAAATCACTTCTTTTTCCTGACAGGCTATTTAAAACATCACATTTATGCCTTATGAAATGCACTTAAAAATATTTATCTACATATCCCATGAAACCCATTTGACCCAAGTTTTGTTTCTTTGCAAGAAAGGCAATTTCCATGAGAGGAGATTAGCACTAAAGAGGTATGAAGGAGACATTTTCCAAAACAAATACTGTTTTTTATTTTTATTGGAGACGGGGAAATATCCTATCAGAAACTTTAGAAGAATGACTCCTAAAATGGCTAGTTTAACTATGGAAATCAGTAATATCAAACCTTTTTTTTTTTCAAAAAAAAGAAGTTTGAAAACAAGATAAGCAGGTAAGCTCCAGTACTTGTGTGTTTTAAAATTTTACATGGCATGAGTCCTCTATTGCCTTAATCATTTTTGCACAAGACACACAGGCACAAAGAGGCAGAGTCAAAGAATGATCCCAAACACCCCAAAGTATGCATTGGAATGATATCAAACTATGTCTCTACCATGGTATTTGTCCAAAAAGAATCAAAGGAACATCTGGTAGAAGAAGAAATGTCTTATGCACCTAAACACTGCATTCAAAACATTTTAGGTAGATCCACTTGTGTTTTGGCTGGTAGAACCTGCACTAATAGAAACAACTGAGGTAGGGTGCATGGTAAGCAGCTCAGCTGCTCTTTATCAAATAAGTGAGATTATATCAAGTCAGATTTATTAAATCTCAGCTGTTAGTTAAAATCATCATCTGTCACTAGGTACGTGAACATGAACTGTGTTCATAGCTTGACTGGACAGCAGACATACTTGGAAATAGATGTGAGACCTTCCACTCAAGAGAAAATTTAAACATAGCACCTTAATATTTTTACCTGAATTACCATCCCTAGTCATGCACCACAAAGAAAAAAAATTGTACAGCCACTAGGTAATGAGAAGTGAATGGTAATTCTGGTTGTTTGGCACCCCCCTTCCAAACCTGCACACAACAGTAACAGCAACATTTAGAAAGACAGTTAAGTGTGTGAGTTTTCTATTTAAAGTATTCATGCTCTTTGATCACAAATAGGGCAAAAAAATGTCATACAATTATTACAGAATAAGTGAGTGGATTAAAAAAGTGTGACCTTTAGAAAACACTTGCAAAAAATGCCCATTGTTTGTTGGAAGATAATGCTCCAGGCAGTTCCAGGAAAAATAAAAAAATTAAAAATAAATTAAAAAATAGTCAAACCAATTAAACAAAAAAAACCCCCACCCAGTTTAAATAACAGGCTTGGAGAAAAATACTTCTACCAGAACAAAAATATCCCAAACCTAGACAGAAAAAAAAAAAAAAAAAAAAAAAAAAAAAAAAAAAAAAAAAAAATTGGCCACTTTCTCATATTTCCTGTGGGGGGTTTTTTGTGGCTTTTTTTGTTCTTGTTTGGGGGTTTGCTTTTGGTTTTGTTTTTGTTTACGTTGCTTTTTGTTTGTTGGGTTTTTTGTTTGGTTTGGTTTTTTTTTTGTTTGTTTTTGATTCGTTTTTTGTTTTGGTTTTTTTGTTTTGGTTTTTTTGTTGGTTTTTTTTTTGTTGTTGTTTTTTTCTCCTTAGCTATTAAAATCGTCCAATTGCTTGTCCTGATAACTCTGCTCCATCCTGCCATACATAGTATCTCCTCAACACCTAGCCTAGGATTATTCACATTCTTGGCTTCTGGACCTCAAACATGTCCTTGACAGATAAATTTTGGCTCCCAGGGTGAGAAAGAGTGACATGTAATTGCTATGTTCTGCATCTGATGGGTAATGCAGAATGGGATTGAAGTCCATTGATGCACCTAAAATAGTTGCTTACACATTCTGCACATTAACAAAGGACATTTACAAATAATAATAAAAAGAAGAGGATAGGAATGAGGTGAGGAGACACGAGGACAAATGCAGAAGAAAGTGATGGTGCCGGAAAATTTTATTAGATTTATATGCAGTGACAACCAAAAAATGGGATAGGAATTTTTACACTGAATCACAAAAATATCAGAGGCAAGAGATGCTCTTTAAAAAGCATTTTAACTGGCAAATTAATTTGAGTATTTTCCTTATCAGCACTTACCTTTTTAACACCACCTCTCACAGTCTATTCTGACATATGCACTCGTTCAAGTAGAAGCCAGGAATATCACTTTTATCGCTTTATTTTTTTTTGATATGTTCTCCTCCAAGCAGCAGTTCAAAGGAGGAAGGGCCAAATTACAAAATGCTCTGGTTTAGAGACAACTTGAGTGTCACTATCTAGGAAGTCAGAATAAAAATAAAAATAAAAATAAAAATAAAAAAAAAAAAAAAAAAAAAAAAAAAAAAAAAAAAAAAAAAAAAAAAACAACCAGTAGGCTATTTCGCTATTTCATCATGAAAATATGAAACACAGCTCTACGGAGAGGTTTGCTCATCAGTCAGGACCTTTATTGAAATGCATAAGGCTTCTTTTTTCTTTCTTTTTTTTTAGAATAGTGTAATTCAGGACTTCTGTAACCTCTGTTTGGAGTTACAGTGAGATAGATCTACACTGGGTATGTGAACTTATGCCCAAAATTATTACTATTTGTGTAGTAAAGGAATAAAAAGTGCTCATTGTGACAGTAAATGAAACCTTTTTTAGGAGATATAGTTACATATTTAAAATTATGGCAACCAAGCACCATGAATACTATTAACATTTTAGAGAGAATTGAAGAGACACTTAACAAGCAAACATACAAGTCTCCTAAATGGAAAGGCAATGGCTTTTCATTTTGTTAAATAATTATTACTCCAGTTTAATGAATGAAATATTACTTGAGCTAGAAGAGGTTTTATAGAAGACTAGTTGCAATAAATTTGAATGAACTCAGATTTGGCAGAATGGCTTCATCATCAAATTCCTAGCAGAAGTATTGAGTAAAATTCTGCTCAGACTGTTCCAGACAATGAAAATATGGTAAAGAAATACTGGTTTCTAGCTTTTCCTCATGCTGCTAGTATTCTTAGAAATCTGAAATTAAATTTTCCAGTTAACAATATTGGTTTTATTTGCAGCATTTTCTTAAATAGAAAAAATGAAGTGTGGAATGGAACCTTTTTGTTGTTGTTGTTTAGATTATGCATTAAGCTTAGTATAAAATAGATATATGAAAGTGTGTAACACACACACACAACACACAAAGCTTGTATGCCTGAGGATAGAATGCCAAGGAGGTTCTTAATAAATGTACTTTGTGATCTTCAAACTGGCTTTTTAGAGAGCTACTTAAACTATCACCTCAACTCCACATACAGAAATACTGCAGTACAACTAACTAACTATATAAATGGTCCAAGGAGACTGCAGAAACCAACATAAGGAAGAGGGGAAGTCAAAATCTAGGTCCCCAGTTCAAGTCAAGTCCTGTGGGTAGTGTTTGTACTGCATAAACAAACCAAAACTTTTGTGGAATTAATAAATGGCCACAGACAAGTGTTTAGCAAATGCGTGTCTGCATTTACAATTGCACTTGGCACCTGCTGGCAGCCTTCAGAGAACAGCAGCCAGGAACTTACCTAATGCTTATAGACTCTAGGTCAAATGACCCAGTTCAAAAAGCTGGATTATGGGATCAGTGCAAGACTACATTGTTGATCAAGAAAGGTCAAAAGTCTTGTCTGTTTTCTGAAAAAGGAATGGGTTTTGCATACCTATTTACCTTTACTGGAAAAAAAAAACAATCAAGCATTTTACTAATCAAGTCAATCACCACGGTATTTTGTAAGTGTATTTGGTGTGCTGGACAAGGTATTAACACAGTCAGTGAGTTAATGCATGCATGAAAAGAATAATAAATCTGGCCTAAATGTGGAAACAAAAACTATTCATCCAAGTCATTTAACTAGTATCTATCAGTTTTGGAGACTATTCCAAATATACCGTACTCTGAAAGTTGACAGATCACATAATTCTAGTACCTTAATATACAACTTTTAAACTTATGTGGTAGATGGATTTTTACTGTGAGTTAGGTGCTTAGACACTTTCTTATTTTTAATCTCAGACCTCTGTTTTTCTTATGAATATCTCCATAAAGGTTTACATCTGAGCTGTGGCTCCAGGTCATGGGCACTCAGTACAACGGTACAGAGATGGACTTCAGCACCCACAGACCCTAAACTCCACTCTGCTGCAACACAGGATAGTAAACAAAGCCTACATTATACATATCCCAACCAATGCAGTCATTACCTCAAAAAAAATATTAACAGCTGAGACATCTGCAGCAGAAAGGTGGTCCTTCAGCCCAGAACTATCTGGTGTACATCAGCAAGTCTGATCTTTACAGGAAGACTCCTCACCCTCAAATGTGAAGTGATACAGTTGACAGAAACTCAATCACAGCTTTTCCTTAAGTAATCTGACCAGGTCTCATGATGTGAACTTTCTTAGTTCCCATCTGGTAGTGGGAAAAAGAGAATCTTTAAACAATCCATTGCAGTATTAGAATTGTAAAATCTGTGGTTTTGACCTCTTCTAAATACAAATTCCAGTAATCAATATGGCGAGGTAGGTTTGTATTTCATTTTGATGTAGAATTTTTCTACTTGGAAATTTTTTTTTCCCTGCTCAAACCACCAGGCTTGAAGGTTCAACAAGAAAGCTGACAGAAGCTTCGTCATTCCCAAGAGAGCATTGTATCCTCAAAGCTTTGCTACAAAATAATTACCTGAACAGATATTCAGTGACACATGCCAATCCTAATGCCTTCAAAGAATTACACCTCTACAAAACAACTGGACCTTTGTGAAAGGTTCTGTTAATACAAAAGGAGATAGTGCTTGAAAGTCATTCTTTTACATGCTATGTCATCTTACCTATGAAAAGCCACAATAAAAAGGGAAGCCAGGAAAAAGTAGTAGCAAAGACTAATTAGCCTCTGTATCAACTTCATAGAGTACAAGAAGTTATTCAGGTGGTGTAGCTTTCACAGTGACTTGAAAATAGCAACCCCTAAAACATGCTCAAAGCTTACTAATTTTAAGGCATAATATATACATTGCAATCTCTGTTTCTTCTTAACTGTAATGTATGCTTTTGTGAAGACAATGTCATCCTGAGGCAGATGACTTAAACCTTGCAGTCTGTTTCCACAAACGAGTGAAGAACAGGTGATTTCTTCTGTCTAGACACACACACAGACTCCAAGGCCGGAAGCAGAATCATGTCTTACTGTGCTAGCTACTTACTGTACAGTGAGATACGAAGACACAAAGACTGTACAATCGAAAACAATTAAAAACTAGAGAAAAAGGGGATCAAGAGATTGTAGAGTTGTTGGAGCATACAGGTCCCATTCTTGTGAGCACTGGAGTGTCTTCAGTGGGGTTTTTGTTTCAATTAAAAATGAAAAATTTACACAGATGGGCCAAATGTGAAAAAGGATGGTCCTGCAGCATCAAAGGGAGGAGAATCATGGTAGGTGAAGAAAAGGAAATAACTAGGGAATGCTAAGAGGAAAAAAATTAAGATAAACATAAACATATATCATTAGGAAGAAAATGAGACTATACAAAGAGGAATGTGCTACCCTGAGGTGCAAGAGTAAGTGTCCAGAAAATAAACTATGAAAACAAATGAAAAAGAGATAGCAAGAGTCTGGTGGGACACAATAGTCTTGCTAGGAAAGATGATGTCTGTTCCTCAACCCATAATATGTTAATAAGACAGGGTTAAAAAGCCTCCTTTTCAGCTAAAGCAATTTCCCTATATATCTTCAAGAAGGGAAACAGTGGAAACTCATTAACCCCTGAAGCTTGTTCTATCTCACTGTCACCCCATGCTCTTGAAACTATATATCCTTTAGGTTAATATATTATTTTCTTTCTTTTACATTATCTGGATTATGAACTACAGTCATTAACAGTTGTTTCCCCTTTCATACATCACTGTCCCTGTTTTAGCGGGACTGTTCCTCACTGGTCTGTGGTTGGTTTCATGACAGTTTTCATAGAGTTCCCTTTCCTTTACCCATTTTCAAACCTCATTTTGATGAATCTCCCTAAAAAGCTCATAAAACATTAAAACATTAGTATCAAACACTAATTTTCAATGGAGTTGGGCCAGATAGTAATTGTACTCTGTTGTCAGTCATAAGGAGACATAGCTTGAGACAAAAAAATTAGCACCAACCTCATTCAAAGAACTTGAAATATCTGAAATAAAGTTGAACAGTGCATACAGCTATATATTTAATAGCATTTGATACAGCTTTAGAGTAAAAAAAAACAAAAACCAAAAAAACTTCAAGAGAGTGAACTAGGCTATACTGCATTCCTGTTTAATCTGTCTGCCTGTGTTTAAGAAGTCTGAAAAGTTCCAGTGAGTCAGATGCCCCAATTTATTAGTTTAAAGTGAGGAATATTATTTCCCATATTGCTGAGGTCACTTTTAGGATCATAACTACATATGAAGAGACTCACAACCCACCACTGGAAAAGATCAGGAAATAATTATAGAAATATCATATCTTTTTTCTCAAAACATGAGAAAAGCAAGCATTTCCCCGTGTTATGTAAACTCTCATGTCATAAAACCTCTGAGGCTGGCACACTGGAAAGTAAGTGCTCTTCACTTACAAGCAGCTAGAACATGTGATCTTGTAAAATAATAATAGAGATGTATTTGTAAGACATGTTTAGAAATGCACAGACACATTGCCATGAAAGTGTGAGTTATTTATATTTTCACTTGGGGCAATGGCTTTGTGAAACAAAAGGAGAACAAAGCTATCACGTCAAACAATGTTTGCAGTCAGACTTTGTGAAAGACTGGAACAGAACTTCCTGCTATTTGTATGTAACCCAGATGTCTTCAACTGCAACTGTTTTATGCTTGATTTTTTTCCTTGCAGTGCATTAAGTTATTGTATTTTGATTTGATTTTTTTAAAATGAATACTCTGATGTATATGAATGAGTACTATACTGAAAAAAACATTGACTAGTTGAGAAAGAAAAAAAGTGAAGACATATAAAATGCATTCTTATATGTGCATTGAAATACTTCTACCCTGGTCAAGACTTGCATCTCTGGGTGGAAGAAGCACCCAGATATTTAGTAAATGTCATATAAATATAACATGAAAAATGAAGTGAACCATATGCTACACGAAAATCAGGATCAGTGCATGTAACTACTTCCAAAACCAGCTTCCTTTCCTAGAAAACAGTGGACAAATTGAGTCACCATTACAAAAAAATATTACTTTCCAAAATAATTTTCAAGAAGGAGAATATAGAGGTAGACAGTTTGTATTCTAATACAGACAGATAGACTGTCAGTATTCTTTGAACATTCCCCCAAAACTTGAGGTCACTTCCCCCTATGCCAATGCTTTTGCAAGACAGACAGCTTGGTATTTTTCACTGAAAAGGCTAATGGAGTAAGTAACCTGCAGGTAACCAACATTTGCCTGAATCGTTCCTTTTCTTTTTTACTTTTCTTTCCTTTTGGGAGCAAGGGGGGGCAGGTGGTGAGGGGAGGAGGAGTGGAGCAGGGCAGAGGCTTGAGAGGTACATGTTCATATTGATTAGCTGAGCTTTTAATGCAGGATATAGTGCTGTGAATTGTATTTCCAACAATAAATGATAACAAACAATAGAGATATTTAACGCCAATAAACAGCATTGCCTGAAAACTGGCAGTGTAATTAATTCACATTTTTGCGAACTGCCTAGAAGTTCTACATCTGTCGAGCTATGAAGATCTGAAATCACTTATCTTTCCATTAATGTTTTTCTTCCTGTTATGATGGAGTTTTAAACAAAATGTGTTAACTTCTAATGGCAACAGAGAGAACTGACATTTCCAATATGAGAAACCTTAATTTCATACCTTACAGTATTAAAAAGTTTGGCCTCTTTACAAGCTCCTTAATTACATCCCCTGATAGCACAGCTATCAAGCGTGGACATGACTGAGACTATCCAAGTCAGTTCACTTCAGACGTTTCAGGGTGGAGACCATAGGTACAAGGCTAGCTAACTCCAGGCTGTGTAAAAATCTCTGACATTTTCCTATTACTCATTTAATCTTTCAAGACAGCCTCCCTCATCTACTGTCTTTTTTCCTTACAGATCAAGATCTTCAAGCATCAGTCTATTTCTTTTGATATGTCTCACTTTCTATCAGCCCACGAAAAAAATGCATCCTCTCTCTCTTCAGTCAAACTCTACTCTCACCCCATAGCAACCAATTTAATTTTCAGGCCATTTGTATTGAAACAGCACCCTTACTCACCCTTTCCCCCCACCCGACACACAGGAGAGATGCTAATCCTATGAAAGCAACTATCTGAATCCTACCCCTGAGCATAACATTCCTTCCACATGCCAGTCACAGTTTTCAGTCTGAGGGTAGCCTGGAAAGCTGCATGCATATTCTTGACTCACATTTCAAGCATCCCTTACTGTCTCATTTAAATGCCATGGGACTCTGAAGCCCTGCATCTACGACCTCCTGCTGGTGAAGGAATGATGCTCCTTATTCAGGATTATGTTTTACCATAATGTACTCTTGCTTTCCAGCTGTTGTGCTTCCTCAAATACATATACAAGGGGGAAAGCGCACTTGCCTTTCCTCCTCCTCCCTTCTCACACTTCTCTGTGCTTCTAAGATTTTTTTTCTTTGTTTGAAGGGTGGTTGTTTTTTGGGGGTTTTTTGGGGGGTGGTTTTTTTTTTTTTTTTTTTTTTTTTTTTGGTTGGGTTTTCTTTTTGTGGGTTTTTTTTTGTTTGTTTGTTTGTTTGTTTTGGGTTTTTTTGGGTTTTTTTGGCAATCTTCAGAAAATCACCGGATCGGAGAAAATTGCAGCTATTCATAAGATGCTTCTTAAACTCGAATCCCTCCAGAGAGGTGTTCCGGGCTGGGACACTGGGTCCTGCCCTCAGACCGCTCCCGCGGCACAGCGCGAGCTCCCTTGCTGCAGTGCAGGCTGGCACTTCGCTCAGTTCGAACTTTCCATGCAGAAATTCGCCACGATGCAGGCAGCCAGATAAAGCAGCACTTACCTTAATTGAAATCTTTTCTCCGGTAATGCTGGAGCATCAGTCCAATCAACAGGGATCGGGGAGATTCTAAGTTTCAATCAACACCCTCCGGGTAGCAGCATGCTGCTCTGCCTTTTTTTCAGCGGACTCCTCACTGTCTAGAGGAGAGAGAGAGAGATCAGCTGAAATCCTCAGAGGCTCGCAGGGAGTGAGAGAAGAGGCACCAAAGCAATGTTTCTTAACACGAGATTCTCAGCAAGCGTGCTTAGGTCTGGAAGATCCTGTAAGTGCTGTGATAGGCTCCTGTCATGTCCCCTGAGCCGTGAGATGATCATTGACCTGATTAGCTCTGAACACTCCCTACATGCAGGGAGAGCGCTGAGAGGATTGGTGGGTCGCGAGGGAATTGGGAAAGGCACCAGGGCCGCTTGGGAATCTTCATTCTTCCAGACTAATGGATGTGCTGCAGCTGAGGCTGTAATTTCCGAGGAGGTTACACACAATGTTAACCATCTGAGGACTTAAACAAATGTGCTTTTGCATGCTGTTTCTCAAGGTACACCAGGCATTCAACGCAGGGTAGGGCTGAGTAATTAGAGGCTGATGTAGCCATTTCGTAGTACAAGGCTCACTGTATGAGATGTTCTGTAAGCTGAGAGATAAAGTGGATTCATACATTTGTCTCTGACCCTGGAGACAATAGCAGTTAATGGGTGGAATAAGTGAAATTAGTATGGTGGGCTCATGTTAGCCCCCAGATGGCAATCAGTCACCATGGACAGAAAAAGAAAATAACAACAAAACCCAAACAGGCTAGAATTACTTAACAAGTGTATGTGGCAATTTAAATAAATTGTGGAGAAAGAACTTAAAATTAGTACATAAAGGCCTTTTCAACGTGGAGATAAATCAGCAGAAAAGCACAACAATATAGCAATGCAAGTTCTTTCCTCCCTTACAGCAGAGGGGCAAAAACCAGCAAGGAATGTGTTTAAAGGATCTATTTCGCCTTTCACTTACACTGATACAAATAAATCTATTAAAAATGACAGTTTAAATTTAGATCAGGATAAAAAAAAAAAAAAAAAACAACAAAGCAGAGTGAAAGAAGAATGAGGTGTATTCGTTACTTGTTTTTGGTTCAAGGGTATTATGGAAACTCGACTTCAGTGTACCAAGAATCCAGGCTTACATGGTCAAATGAGTCAAGCCAAAGTGTGTCAACTTTTATGACTGTTCTTATCTGCTATTTTCCTGGTTTTGGACGATAATTAAGGCACTAGGCAGTTGCCTCCATTTTCCAGTCAGATTTATCTATGAAAATACCAGCTTGTGACTAAGAATAATTTTGTTCACAGGATAATATATTTAGTATTGGTGATCTGAAGCACCAATATAAAATGGAATATGGATATTTTGATAGCAACTAATGGAGCAGATTTGGATCCCATAGTAGCAATTCTAGTTCATAGGTAGTTATCGTAAGTTACTCTGTGAATGCTGAAACAAAGTTAATCATAAACATGTACTGAAATTCTTAGTCAAGTTTATTTACTTTGGGTCTATTAATACATTTTTCAGGTAAGTTTGTGTAATTGCGTTTTAGTAGGAAAAGCAATAAAGAAAGCAGTTTTTGTTAAGTGGCAAAGAAAATGGATTATTTGTTTCCTTTCTGAAGGCATTCACATCAGAAAGCTGATTATTACAGAGAAAAGACTTTCATGTGATTTAGATCACTCAGAAGTAACCACAAAAGTTTGAATCTCCAATTTATTTAACAATACAGAAAACAGTGATTTCTCACCCTGGCTTTAATGCCTGAGAAACAAGAAATAAATCCAAGCGCCCCATATTTCCACTAGACAATCAGTAGGAAGACATCAACTTTTCTACCCTAGCAGTGTTAGCCATATAATTTTAAGGTTCCTCCTCTGGATGTGCCACTCTCCTTCCACTGAAAAGTGCCTCAATGTGCAAAATCTAGATAAGATTGTCAATTTTCTATATTCAGACAACAATGTTTTTAGAATGTAGGTTACTTTATTTTGCAATGTTTTGAATGCTTATCACCCAGGGGTTCATGATTTCCCTGGGATTAATGGTAACAAAGTAATAATTAATCTACTAATTCATCAAATAAGAAGGCTTTTATACACATTAATATGAAACATAAACACATTCTTGAGTAAAGGGTTTTATATGTCAAGACTAACATGATTTCCTGTTACAACCCCCACTGAAAAAGAGTCTGTTCTCCTTACCTCTATATTTGTACCAGTGAAAGGGTGGGAGTCATCCCAATGCTCACAATCACATCTGTTCTGACATACCATCCCTCATGAAAGATGTAATCCACAGACACACGTATTATTTATGATTTCAAATGCAATTAAAGAAATTATATATGAAAAAGACTTTATTAAGGCACTTTATTTGCCACTTCTGTAAGAAGTGGCAATTTCAGGTTTCATGCTGCTTTGTTTGGTTGAATCTTAGCTCTCACCAGCCCTAGAAATTTCAACACTTCCCTAAAACTGCTGTTTCAGCCCATAAAATCTCCATAACAAGAATTCTTTCCCATTTATTACCCCATTTTAAAATATCTTTCAGTAGTTTTATGCTAAAAAAAATATGCTTTAATAATTTAAATGGTAATCTTTACCAATCACACAATGTTCTGATTTGTCTTTTTATCAACGTTCATCAAAAGTTCATTCTACAAAACTGAATTATTTTAATTGTTTCTCACCACAACTAAAGTTTTGGGGGTGAAAAAAAATAACAGCAGATCCAGAAAGGGGAATGAAGCATGAAGGAAAAAAAAAAAACCTGAAGTGACAACATGATTTGAGTTTGTGCAGAAACAACTGGGACTTACTGTAGTCTTGGACTATTAGGTAAGACACTGGCATTTTAAATTCAGTGTTAAGAAAAGAAAACAATAATTTGACTCACTCATGAATCTTGCTACAGTCTAAATAACAGAAACAAAGTCTGGTGTCTTGGGTCCTATTCCCAATCCTAAATATAACTTAAAATTTTGAATTCAGTTCCTATGAGTCATCTCAATAAAGGGACAGAGGTTTTTTGAACAAGGAGATGAGAAATATAATATGTTTTCAATAGGAAAATATATTGTTACTTATATAGATTAAAAAAAAAATGAAGCACCCTTCTCAGCACATTGTTCTTAGAAAGGGGTATATTAAAGCAGTTAAAAATAAAATAAAATAAAATTCTATGCAATCTCTAATTAACCTTTTGAATTCACTGCCCCAAACCATGATTATAAGAAAGAATTAGAATGTACATGTGAGAGTATTTTAGAATCATAACAAAATCTAAAATGGTTACCCAATAAAAATTTCTTTGTTCGGTATTGTTCCTCAATGCGAAGCAAAAACATTTTCTCATGGGCAAGAGGATACTGATCATGGGGAAAAAAAATCCCTGACCAAGTAATGATTTAGCAGCAAAATCTAGAAGACCTTTACAGTGTCACTGAATAATCCATGGTATTTTTACTGTCCAAGGCCATCAGACATTTGTGCTTCACTAAAATATATAATTTTTAAGATGAATAACATATTTTTATAAGCTGTATTTCCAGACTTGGTCATTTGAATAGACTAAATGCCAAAATAAACACAGAAAACTGTATTAGTGTAAGTTTCTTAATATTCTCGTAAAGACCTTTAGTTCACAGACACAAACTACTTCAGCTCAATACCTTATCATGCATCAATGTAAATTCAATACAGAATAAAAGGCCATAGAGGAAAAGTAAGAAAAGTGCTAATACAGTCACAACTTTCCTGCTGGCCCAAATCACATGTAAAGTCAATTGTGTCAGCTCTGCTGATTCTCAGGAGCAGAAAGGACTAGAAGTGAGTCTTGTCTATGTCCATAGTTTCAACAAACAGAATTATTCGCCTACACTTAAAAAAGATCCTTTGGTGTGAAAAAGAAAAATGCTAGACAGGATGTACTAAGAGTGTCAATTTTCTGGATAATTTCTTCTTTTCTAATAAGTAAATAACAAAAAAGAGATAATATTCTGGATAATTTCTTCTTCTCTAATAGGTAAATTAAAAAAAAAGAGATATTGTGTGCTTCATTTTGTCTGGAAACACAGAAACTAGAAATAAGGTGTGCAAGTACTCTAGGATAGCAGAAAACCCAGCAGAATACATAGAAACGATTAGTAAAACCATATTTATTCTTCATGTCTTCTGAGAAAAACATAAATAATAAACCATTTTAAGACATTAAAAATGCTCTGCAGAAAAGGAAACTTTCACAACAATCATATTTTCCATATTTTGGCAACCAGTTTTCCCCCATGGCTTCCACAGACAATGAGGCTAGTTAACTCTTACTCATACTTAACTGCCATGCGTGGTAGCTCTGAAATTTTACTCTCATTCTCGTTAATTTCAAAAGTACCAGCTGAACAAATACAACTCCAAACTCTCATCTGGCCTATATCAGCATAGCTGCATTGATTTAAGTGAAATTGAACAGCAGATTTATAAATTAGTGATATCTCATGTAAAAGCAATACAATTGGTCATCAATAAATACTACAACAGTTTTCAAAGATCCGCCTTCCTGCAGCATCATCCAATATTTTATTTTTGATACGGATCATTTCTTTCCAAACATTTTGGCCACAGTGAGTACAGACAACATGGGGAATTTCTTTGCAATAAAGAGCTTGATCCTGCTCAAGAGCCTAATCTTGAGTATCAAGTGCTTTAATGCAGCATTCTCTTCAACAGGTTCTTGATGTTAAGATAAAGATGTGATCTGGATGGAAGGAGACAGCTGAATCCTTGTCATACTCAGTGGAAAACTGCTGACTTCATCAGGCTTCCTTTTGTGGTACCTCAAGGGGCTCAGAAAAGTCCAAACTGCTTTATGTCATCTGATCACTGTTCTCACTCCCAGTTCAGCAGTAATAATTAGTGCCATTCTTTTTACTTAGGCCAGACTTCCAAATATAAGGAAAGTAGCTCAGCATATTGCTTTAAGACACTTCTGATAATGTTATGTAAAGTGCAATTTGAATTTCATAGTATGCTTTTATTAAGCCAGCCTTGTAGGCTGAGACATTTCAATGTTGGTGATCTCTTTTTCATTGGAGCCATTCTCACAATGTTTGAGACATCCAGGAGGCATGGGTAACCCTAGATTTAAGTAAAGGCCCACAAAATGCATAAACAAATGAAAGTTTTGGAGCATCCTAATACCACAGTGGAATGGTCTCAAAATCATAATGATATGGGGAAAGCAGGAGGTGATTAAATACTCTACAATTCAGTTCTAGGAAGAATTTATGAACATTATTCTTTGTAAGAGCAGGGAACTTATGGGTAGAGAGGGTACATAGCCCTGCGAGTGAAAGAAAATATAGAGGGATAATATTTTTAAGGATATATTCAGGTCTAGTAAAGAGAAAATGAAAATGAAGGTGGAAAGAAGATGTAAAATGGAAACAGGCCACCACTCTTTTGAATTTTAACTACCAAGAGAAATAAACTTCGTATCACAGAGGAACACCATTCATGTTCAAGCTTGAAGTAAATTATTGTTGTCCATAATTATAAAGAAGGAAAGAGAATGAACAGTTATTCAAATGTGGTATGTGCTTGCAACACTATTTTATTTAGAGATGCATACTATGAAGGCACTTTTGTGAAATAATGGAATCACAATACTATTCAGTCTGTTTGGTGTGTCTTTCTGTATGAATTGAGAATCTTGGGACTACTAGAATGTACTCTACAGGACCAAGGAAACTTTATATTCAAAGTTCGTTAATCTCTGCTGAAAATTTCTGTCAGTAATACACCTATACAACTTAGCTGGAAAAGAAATTAAACAGCTTTAACCAAGACCATGGTCTTGTAGCAAAGTTTGAAGTTTCTGGTCTGGGTTTTCTTTTTTCTGGGGGCTATAAAACTCCTTCAGACATAACAGTAAAACTAGGAGCACTCTGCAATTTGCACCACAGGAGCAGTGTGGGAAACAGAATGACTCAGGGACATCCTTTTTAAAGTACAATTCCTACCTCACATCTTTCTTGTTCAGGTGAACAGAACAGTGTGATTTGTGGTATGATCTGTCTCAGCAGCAATTTACAACTTCCCAGTAAAATCACTCTTCTCACTCCCTTTTGCCATCAACTTGCTTTAGCATGCAGGGACAGGAGGGAGAGGATAGTGCAGAAAGTCATGTGCAATGTACTGCTTGTAACCACATAAATATCTTACACTCATCCATTAGCCTCCCTGTTCCTGTCTCTCTGAATAAGGAGGGGTTGCTTGTCCCCTTGAAGGGGACAAAACTGAACTGCCATTTAGTCTTGGGATTCTCCCTGGCATTTTTATAGCTGAAGTCTGTCTGCTGCTTACTCAGACTAATACTATAAATCCAGCAAACTTTAAGGGCCACATTTTCAGTGTCATAAAGCATCCTATATGTCCATTTCTCAGGGTAACCACAGGGCTTTCATAATAATAGAGAAAATCAGATCTTTGGATGTGGCAACATCCCTGCCTGAGATTTTTCAGATGCTACTAGTTTCTGGAAAACCTCAGGAAAATATAGTAACAAGTTAAACACTAATTAAAATTAACTTTCCAGAAATCCTAACTTGTATCTGTCTGACTAGATTTAATCTTCTGATCTTCTGTGGGGAACTTAGATTTGACTTTTTTTTTTTTTTTTTTTTTTTTTTTTCTTTTTTTCTTTTTTTCTTTTTTTTTCTTTTTTTTTTTTTTTTTTTTTTCTTTTTCTGGTTTGGTTTTATTTGCCCCTTGACTGTTTTTTTAGATGATATTGCTCTCTTTTTGGTTTTTTCATTTTTTCCATTCCAGAGTCATCTTTAATCTGTTGGGAGGTTTTTGGGGGTTTTTTTGGGTTTTTTTTTTTTTTGGTTTGTTTTGTTTTTTGATTTTTTGGTTTGGTTTGGTGGTTTTTTTGTTTGTTTGTTTGTTTGGTTTTTTTGTTTGTATTTTTTTTAATCTCCAATCTCTTTTAATATTCCTCCTTCCTTGTTTTCTTGTTCTCTATTTTGCCAGTCTTATAAGGAGAAGTATACTGCCTTTTCTTGCCAGTGCTGGAATGGATAGGTATAGAGGGAAGAAAACAGAGGGAATAATACTGCCTTTTTCCATATACACATAAAAAAACCAACAGCAACAAAAACTTACATAGGAAAAAGAAACAAATGCTAACAAAATTGGTTTTATTCCTTATTCCCTCAGCTACTATTCAGGAGGAGCTGGAAATGCTGTAAAGGAGCAAGACTGGAACATTTTAATTCCTCATACAGTCTCATTCTTCATAGTGTGAAGCAAATTTTCCCTCAGATAACAGACACCAGCCCATTGACTGTGAAGGACGACTTCCTTGTTAGCAGGGAAGAAGGCTGGACTATAAAAAAAGAGAACCTGCAGCATTATCATGGCAAGCCCTGAAAGAGTAGACTGATGGGAAGAGCAGGTAGCAAGACAAGCTCTTATTTGGGGTCAGCACTCTGCCTTCATGTGGGACCATGCTGGTTAGCACTTGGTTAGATTTGCTGTGGGAACACTCAAGCTACACCACATCAAGGTGACAGTGAGCAGGAGGGTAAGGCAGTCCCTCATCCCACCTTCTTCAGAGGTTATCAGGAATAGAAGTTATTTAGTGCCTTCCATGTGCCTGATGGCAAGATTATCACTCCCAGAAGTATTGCACTGCATCCACTTGTGCAATAAGTTAAGTGGCTTTCATGACATAAAGAAGCTAAGTGTGTACTGTATATAAATCTTATTTTTAGATATCAGGGAAGATGAAGATTCCAATCTAGTACAAACACTGTACTAGACACTGGCTGACCCTGTCGAGTTTCCTTCTTGTTTTTACCACTCACATCATTATCCCCTCCAACACCCTCCTATTACAGGCTATATATCACTCCCCCAAGAGTTTGCTAACCTATAATAAAAATTCTGAAAAAACATATATCGTACTTTTGAAGACCTTCATGTTGTTTCTCATTTGCCTGTTTTTGACTATATCCTGCACTTCAAAAGTCTTATAAGCTTTTGTTATTATCAGGTTTCCTAAGGTTTACCTTAAATGATCAGCTGAAAAGGAGAATGAAAAGGCAATAATATAAAAAAATGCCTTTTAGCTTTTCCATCCTGTAGTCATTATTTCCAGTTGGATCTATTAATGCCTTCATTTTAAAAGCTCAGAAGGCAGAGAATCAGATCCCAGCATGAAATGTGACAGTTCTAACCAGCAAGAAACTGAAGGTGGCAGGAGGAGATCGGAGCATAAAGCCCAGACTCCTTAGCTCAGGCAGCCCAAGCAAAAACAATGTCTCAGCTGCTGCCTCTTCACTCAGGGAAGCAGAGGCCATGATCTGTCATAAACCTGGGCATTGTATCCTGCCGAGGGAATTAAGCAGTGGCATCTTAAACTCTATGTCACTTCAGTTTGCTGCCAAAAACCAGTACAGAGCATGCTGGAATAGTTTATTTAACACAATCTTGCTCTGGAAACACATTGGAAGAGAACATGCTTCCATAAAGCACAGACACCTGTTACCTCTTTTGAAGATGCCATGGTTTGAGACAGTGGCTAAGTAATAAGATTTAGCCTCCATTGATTAAACAGAGTAGAACTCTCTAACCACATATGACAGATTAATCATATGACACATTGGAAAAAAATAATAAAAAAAAAAAAGTTCAGGTTAATAATTATGTCTTTTCTGGACAGGAAGTATCATTATGTGATCATACCCATTTTTGAGCCATTAGCCTCTCTCTTTTCCCTTTTTATGAACATGGAAGAATGAAAGATGGCTTAATTATAGCACTAGGAAATAACTTGCCTTTTGGTGCGGGATAGAGAAGATGGTCTCATAATCACAATACAAAGTTGAGACTGTACAATATTACCTTAAAATATTTATTCTCAGTTACTCTCTCAGTTCCATTTCCATCTGTAATAAGTAGCATGTTTAAAAGATACTCACATATATGGAATGAGAGTAGAAGAATGTGGAAGCTGGAAGATGCAGCACCTCACTTCCTAAATACACAGTCACATTTTCTCTCATACTTTCAAGCTGTAATTTGTGATTGATGTGAAAATGTGTAATATTTATTCTGTCTGTTAAAAACAAAGGGTAAAAACCAGAAACACTACGTATTCATTCAGGTTAATTTGTCTCTTAACTAGCAAAGCCAACTAGCCTGTGTTCATCTATCTCCAAAACCACATTTACTGATATTAATCAGTTTGCCGAAACCCTGAGTCTTTTTTTTTCCCCTATTCATGAAGGCACTTCTGAGGATAATAATTACACTACTTAGCCTTTATCTAGTGCTTCTCATCTTTCAAGTGCTTTACAAATATTAATTCACTAATTAATCTTTCCAACAACTCACATTACTCCCATTTTACAGATGGAGAAGCATTAGCAGAGAGGGTGAGTGACCTGCCTGAGGCCATGGAAAGCAGAAAAAGGGGAGAAGACTAAAGAAAAAGAAGCTTATAACTAGAATGAAATGGAGGCAGATGGGACAATTATGGTGATTGTTCAGCAAATAACCATGAGATTCCAACATACCACCGGAGGGCAGGCAGTGCTAGTTCGACTGAGTATTATACAGCCATTCAGTTTGCCAAAGTAATTTGGCAAATTAAAAAAAAGAAAAAAAATCCCCACAGAAAACAAAATAAAACTTACTGTACTTTCATATTAAAAAAAAAAAAAAAACCCCAAAACAAAGCAAAACAGTCTGTTCTTACATACTGGCAAAAATCATAGGCTCAAAACTAGGGTCAAGAAACTAGAAAATTCTAATTTACTTGGTATCTCATTTGATGTGGGGGTATCTGTATTCAAAATTGGATCAACTAAATGCAAAGACTGCCCAATGCTAGTGACATTATGATTTCTATGCCTGGTTCACTTTACATCTCGGGAGTCTAAGAGAAAATAAGCTCTCTATAAGACTAGATCTATCTCACATATTTAGTTCCAACTGTAAGTAAAAAAACTAGACAACTAAACTTCCCTCTTGAACCTTGGCTCAAACAACCTCTGTTTAATCACATTTTTTTCCACTTTGTTTTACTTGGTTTTGCTTTGTTTACAATCCCAAATGATTCCAGGAAAACAGATATTTCTACGTTAGGATTACAGGAGAACATGGAGTAATAGTATTGTATGACACTGTTGTGAGGGAGACTTTTTCCTTAAGGGTGTAAGAGATACATCATTGTCTGGAATTTAGGACAGCGACTGGGGATGTGAGGTATCCAAGCGAAATCCAGGAGGAGAATTATCTAAGAGCAAATCTATTCTGTGTCTCAACTCATACAAACCTGGGGACTGGCTTTGAATTTTGTTAGAATCTAGGAAGTAAAGTACACATATCTATCCAAATGAAAAGCTCCAAATGATAGCACAAATATTCAATGTACTTTATGTTCCACACAGACTAGGAACAAAGTAAAAAAAGACCACTGAAAGCTGTACAAAATCCTAGGAGATATACAATCAGGTCAAATTGAGATTACTTTTGCCCATCTCTGAGAAGTTTGCTTTCTGCTCCATTGATATGTTAAATGTTTGTTTCAGTTGCACTTTATGTCAATATTGACATTTTGTATAATACTGTAGCTCACTGACTAGTGGATAAACAATCCAAGAGTACAGAAAGCCCCAATGAGAATGAAGAGGAGTGAGAGGGGATGTAAAAAGGCCTCTGATAATTTTAAACACTGCATATGTGCTGTAATATTAAGCACTACGGAGGGAACTGTCACTCCTATAACCTGTGCATTTCTCTCACTAGTTATCCCCTTGTCTGGAGATGCCCTTAAAATGAAATTTAATTACCTACAGAATAACTACACATACACCTATTTTGTGTCTTGGAAAATTATCTGCTTCCCAAGCGCTAAGAACTTGAGCCAAAACTGTTATTTAACATATATATATATATATATATATATATAGCTTTTGCAAGAATTTGAAAATAAAGTTATTTGCTTTCTCTCTCTCTGAGTTCCACTTCCTCTTAAATTAATTCTCTTTTTAAACTTTTTTTAAAATGCATATTCAGGAAAACATTTCCTGGAAATGACAAGGTGAAAAAAAGCCTTTATTGGCACTATTTTGATATTAATAACACATTTTTATTTGTGTTTCATCATTTGTAAGCTTTGAAGACAGTACCCATGATTACCAATCCAATCACTTTCAACAGCAAGCAACTTACCACTTGTGACATCAAAATTCTGTAGTAGTAAGAAAAAATTGACTGGGAAGAGCTCCTACAGTACATTGTAATCAGGATGAAAGTATTGAATTTGTGATTTCATCCAGTGATTAAAATTTTGGTTAGCTCCTGTGGTAGAATGGGGTTTATGTTATTATGAAAAAGCAACGATCACAAAACTTTCATAATAAATCACATACATCCTCTTGAGAAGGATGCTTAGTGATGACATGAGCATATCACAACAGAAACAAATGCTGCATTTTGCCTGTGAGGTTTAGTTAGGCTTACTTTGCATAGGTCAGCCTGTTGGGGTAGGGGCACAGATCACTCTCACCAAAATTCAGAGAGCGCTGTGCAGAAAAGACTTTCAGCAGATAGAAAAAGTAACAAAGAAAGCAAAGTGCCTAGCTCAGCTGTGATGTTACCTAACATGGAAAAGACAAGTTCTGTTTATGCAACGGACATAAAAATATCAAGGACTTAGACTAGAAGTCCTGAGTTTCTTCCCAGATACTTCTGGGTTATATAGAGGCTACTGCAGCTTCATTTTGTGCTCCCTTCCTTCAGTATATTTCAGCTCTAAAAAGAAGAGGTGGATTTTATTTACATGTCTCCATAATTATTGTTGGAGGCTGTTGAGCTCA
This sequence comes from Chamaea fasciata, assembly GCF_029207755.1. Taxonomy (NCBI): domain Eukaryota; kingdom Metazoa; phylum Chordata; class Aves; order Passeriformes; family Sylviidae; genus Chamaea; species Chamaea fasciata. The sequence continues at coordinate 77,818,986 of NW_027094086.1, forward strand.
AGGACGAAGCTCAAAAGTGGTGTTGATAGAAACCTAATTACTAATTACTGGTTTTAGGGACCAAATTCTTTTAAACAATGATTTTTATTTATTCATTTAACCTAAATCTCTGTCAAAAACTAGGCAATGCTGTGTAGTTCAGTGGTGTAAGTTGAATGAGTGGTTGTCAAGGTAAAGGCAAATACTGGTTCTTAGATGTTGGGAACTACAAGTGGGCTAGCTTTACATATCGACTCATCTTTAATTAAAATTTGTTAATACATTCTGAATGTTGCTGATTCTAATATTTTAAAGTACCTAAGGTTATTCAAGGCTAAGCAGAAAAGTGTCAGTTTTCCTTCTTTAGCACTCTTTTTGTTTGCATAGCATTTAGTTTTATATTCTTCAAACAGGAAACTGCATGTAATTATATTGGATGTCTTCTTTTATTGCTTAATTAAAACTATAGAAAATGGCATAAAATAGACTCTATCTCATTAACATTTTCACAGCAGCACATTTGCAATCAACCAAAAGCATATTTGTCCTATGTCATTAATGATAAAAAGGCACAAATTATTTATTTATGATGATATTAAAAATAAAATATTAACTTGTTGAAGAAAACACTGTATTAATAATAAATAATCCTGATCTCCATAAACATGATACCAGGATGAAAATGCTTTAATTTGGTTTAGAAAATAATTAAATACAAGCACACACTCATAGAAAAGAACTCTACTGTCTTGTAAACAGGGGTAAAATACATGTCTTGGAACAACCTCTAAGGAAGAACTTGCACAAGAAGTCTGTTACAATGTCAACACCTGAAAAGAAAATAAAAGAAAGTGTCTGTACTTTGGATCATTTATTTTTTAATTCAGGAAAGTATTCATGTGAGATTAATGATGAATCCACTCATAACACTTGTCCATAACCCTGAATTGTTTTTTTTTCAAAGCATGGCACAAAAGAATAATGAAATAATGCATAAGATGGGCCAGGAAAAAGCCCTGCATATAACTATGGATTTACCAGAACAGAAATTCATAGGCAATCTTGACTGCAACTGAGAATTTCTAAAAACATTGTTGGTCCAACTCTTTTTTTAAATATTTCGATCACTTTCACAATAGTTAAAATACTTGTGGAAGTGGACTAAGTAGCTGCCTGCTTTTTAAGTGATTGGGGCTTTCCCATTGTTTATGTCTACTTTCACCTCAATTTTTCATCCTTTATACTTGCTGACATATAAAATCATCTTCCTTTTTGTATGCAGTTTTTTTTCCAAACTGTTTTTTTGAAGCACACAAGAAAGCTATGGCAATGGTGATGACGTCTGCACCCTTTAATTTGTAGCACAATGCTGTCTCTTTCTATGCCTCATTCTCAATACTAATAGGCATATTTCCAGTCACCTCTCTTTCACTTGGTATTATATATATTAACAATCTTTTCATGCAGGTCCCAAAGCACAAAGCTCAGGGAGTATCACATTTTGTAAAACATCAGACACAAATATTCATGTTCCAGAACTTATGAGTGATTTTATCCTCAACAGCAAGCAGACTGGGAATGGTTGAAACTCGCACAGACATATTTGAGTTAGTCCTAATTAGCTCAAATACCAGTAGCAGCATAGCAGGGCACAGTGAATAACTGCAGGCGAGCTGCCCAAATACATTCTTTACAATATCCTGCCCAGCAAACAGTAAGTTTGAGAGATCAAAGGAACAAACCAGGATGTATCCCTCACATTTCGTTTAAAAAATCCACCCCATGCTTCAACTTTTTTTTTTTTTTCCACTGCATTCTCACAGAAAGTGGTTCCAGTGAAGCAAGTGAGATTATTTACATGAAATTTCCAACCCAACAGATTGTGGGCCAGACCTTGCATACATTTCTGCAAGAGACTGTCCTTACTTGTGCAAGTAAGAGACAAGCAAAAAAGGCATTGCTAATATACAGAAACATATAATTAACTGGAGAAACATCTTAATGCACTGTTGAAATATGCGTTATACACATTGTTCTGGTTTCAGCTGGACTGGAGTTCATTTTCGTAATGGTGCCCGCTGTGGGGCTGTTTTGGATTTGTGCTGAACTCAGGGTTGATAATAGAGTGTCTTGGTTTAGATAGACAGGTATCTGTCAGGGAGGGTTGGAGGGTTTTTTTGAAATGTAAGCCCCTCCCTTTTTTTCTAAATTATTATAAATTTGCAATTAAAAGGCTGTCAGGCAAAGGTTCTGGGAATAGGTATAGCAGTTCTTTACTAGGGATATAAAAATACAGATGTTGTAGTACAGAAGAAGTAAACAAACAAACAAACAAGAAATTCTAGAAAACCTTGACAGAGTCAGAAATACAACTTGACACCCTGTTGGTCAGGGTGTTGGAAGCAGTCCAAAGTAAGCCTTCTTGGAGTGGCAGATGTGGTTCTGTTGGAGTAGAGATGGTCTCGTTGAAGAAAAAGGGTCTAGTAATGGTGAGATGGGTCCAGTCTTCCTCCAGGGACCCGGTGGAAAACTGGATACCTAATGGCACTGTGGCTCTTTTTTATGTAGGTTAAGATGGTTTGGCTCCTCCTCCCTGTGTGAAGCATCTTACAATAGTATGATGTAATGTGTCATGTCATTGGTGAGCTCTTAATGGTCCATTAGCAGAAGACATCCCCATTGGAGTAGTGAAAGAATGAGGAGAGATAAGTAGCACTCCACCATCTGATAAGCGACACTGACCCATTTGGGCAAAGATAAGCAATTCTGCTCCACCCAAATGGAATAGAGTAACATGTTCTTTACAAAACCTATGGCATAGAGCGATGTTCTTGTTATTGCTCAGAAGGGCTCACACAGACCCAAGGCCTTTTCTGCTTTTTGTACTGCCCTGCTGGTGAGGAAGTCGGGGGTGCTTGGGAGTCTGGAAGGAGACACAGCTGGGACTGGTGACCCAAACTGACTGAAGGGATATTCCAGACCATATGACCTCATTCTCAGTGTGCAAAGTATGGGTAAGAAGGAGGAAGGGGTTTGGAGTGATGGTGTTTGTCTTCCCAAGTTACCATTCTGCTTGATGGGTCCCTACTCTCCCGGCAGAACACCTGCCTGCTTTTGGGAAGCAGGAGTTAATTCCATGTTTGGCTTTGCTTCTGTGCATAGCTTTTGCTTTCCCTGTTAAACTGTCTTTGTGTCAACCCACGAGTTCTCTACCTTTTATCCTTCCAATTTCCTCCCCAGTCTATGTGATAGGGAAGTGAACTGGCTGGGGTTAGACCATTACACATATGTACATCTTTATGGAATTATTCATAAGAAGAAAGGATGGTATACAACATCCTAACTAAAATTAAGTTCTCAGAATTTCAACATTTTCACTACTATAAGTCACATTTTAAATAATACTGCAACATACCTGTATGCCTTGCCACGTCATTTCAACTCAAGGCTCTCATGAGTGGCTTATTTAATTGACTTTGCACTCTAACTTAGGCTACTTGATAGCCAATTATTAGAACAGAATTTCAGTAAGTTTTCTTCCATCTGAACACAGACATCTTTTTCAAATGAGATTTATCATCTTGTTTGGCATCTAAGTCTTCCACCTTCAATTATGAAAGCATCATGGGCAATTTGCTAAGATCAGATGGCAAAGCTTTAACCAATTAATATTAGCTGAGTAGAATCCCACCATTTCTTGCCACAAGCTTCCTTTAGTAGACATAGATAGAGGAAAAAAAACATTGTTTTGAAAAGACATATTTTGGTAAGTGTTTTGTCTTTCACTGTCAAGCTTTTACAACTTGTCTTTGTTTTTTTTTTATCAAAGCAGTCTTATCCAGATTGTAATTTTGTAAATATTATGTAAACATTTCTCATCTGTGATTCAGGCTGGGGAGAAGAGTAGAAGATGAGGAATAAAACTGCATAAATTTCCTCTCACATTACTTTCCTCAGATATGCTACCTCACTGTCGTGGTTTAGGAATCGTACTCCCTGTTTAGTGCTGCCCTCCCTCCAAGACTCCACACACTGCTTACTTGCTTCCCCTCCTCCCCTTTTCCACCTGCATAGGAGAACTGCAGAATCTAAAGGGAAACTTCACGGGCTGAGGTAAGAGCAAGTAAACACTGTAAACACCTTCTCCTCAACTCAGTATACAGCGCAACTTCTGTAAGTTATCATTTAATACATCCAAAATTTAGGCTGTCAGATAAATATTGAGTAGCTACCTAAATGAAAATTATTTGTGGCACAGAGTTTTTGAGCATCTACAAATTGTTTTAAAACATAGAATGGTAATTTGAACTGCAGACACATTTAGGTATAGACTATGGGTCGTAATTTCATACAGTTAGAAGAAAGAAATCTGGTCTATATTGTAATTATTTACTGACAATATATAAATGGGGAAAAATCACAATTTTGATAGTGTTTGTTTGTTTGTTTTTAATTTAAAGGCAAGTAACTCCACTTGAATATATAAAGAAACACTCAATAATTAAACACTCAGAAATAAAGAAATAATGCAGAGCCTCTGTGTGGAAAATCTGAGGAACATGGCATAATTGTCCATTACTCAAGAGTGGAGAAAGATCAACTAGCAAATACAAGGGAAGAGCTGTTTTAGAAGTATCTTGTCAACATGTTATTTTCTGAGCAAATTATCCATGCCAGCTATGTGAAAAAGCAGCCTCAGAAATTAAATGCCTGGTTTGTCATTAAGTCGGCTGTTACCTTTTCTAAAACCAACAGACTCTTATTTTTATGTTATTTTATAAAGTAAATGTTTTCATCCTAGAGATTTTAGTTTACAAATTAAAAATGTATCTGAATCTTAAATAGTCTCATTATTATTTATATATATTTGATGTTTTGCTGCTTACTGTATTTGAATTCCAATGATAAACAATTGAAGAAACTGAAATAAAAATAAACTAAGTTTGGGGTTTGGGGTTCTTTTAGAGTTTATTTAAAAAAAAAAAAATGCAAAGTTTGTCTGATTTATTAATTCCTAAGTAAGGATAATGTAAAATCAAAATGCTTTTCAACTTGATTTCATTTAGGATTTTTTTCCTCTATATCAGCACTGCCCTGAAATAACAGAAATAATTTCAACTACAAAGACAGCCATGGCTAAATTCCCCTTCACTTATATAAGGTCAGACTTTCCCCTCATACCTATGCTATTTTATCTTTCTATGTCCTTCACTGTAAGCATGAGCCACTGGACAAATGAAGTCAGTGGAGTTAAAGAGAGATGGAATTGGCATTAACACAATTTGTTATCCCAACAATTCAGTACGGTTATGTGGAAATAAAAAGGTTATAATGAGAGCAGAGTATGGAACATGAATTCATTCTCACAACAGTGACTGCAATGTTAATGGCACATTGTGCTAATACAACCCACCCAAATTCAATTTTAGGAATTCAAGCATATGTCCATTTCCAGTTGCAATTTAGTTTTCTTCTTACCACAATAAATAAATTAATTCACATACTTCATGTAAATTAAAAATAGAGAGAACACCTCCCACTAAAAACTACCTCTAATCTCCCCATCTGTCACTGTGCAATTTGCGAAGCAACAGATCTGTAGTATCACCTCTGTATTTAAACCTTTTAATACTGATAACTTGGTTTCCAATTCCCAGTGCTCCATTTCCAGGCACATGGAGGACCAGCAGGTCATCAGGTACAGCCAGCAGGGATTTAAAAAGCGGAAGACATGCTTGATCAACTTGATAGGCATCTATGGTGAAATGATTGGCTTGACAGATGGGAGGAGAACAGTGGCTATTGTCTACCTTGACTTCAGAAAAGATCCCACAGTACCATCATAGTGAAGCTGTTGAACTGAGGGCTGGATGAGCAGATGGTAAGGAGGATCAGAAACTTGAGGAATTGACAGCCCAAAGGGTGGTGGTGAACAGTGGCATGAAGCCCAGTTGGAGGCCAGTAACTAGCGGTGTACCCAGACTAGCAGATCCGTTTGGGCTCCAATCCCGATCAATGCCATTGTTCATGTTCTGTACTGAGCTGTTACTCTCAGCAAGTTTTCAGATGACACAAAACTGGAAGGAGTAGTTGCTACACCAGAGGGTCATGCTGCTGCCCAGAGGGACCTGGGCTGAACGGTGAAATGGGAAGGTAGGAATGTTGGAAAGTTCAGTTGAGGGTAATGCGAGACCTCTGCCCGGGGTAGGAACAACCTCAGGTACACTTGTAGCAACCAGTCTTGCTGGAAAGAACCTAGGGGTACTGGTGAACACCAAAGGAAACATGAACTAGCAATATGCCCTTTGCAGCAAGGATGAATAATAGGATCCTGGCATGTTTTACATTAAGTATGGCTAGCAGGTAGAAGAACCTGATCCCTCCCCTTTACTCGGCACTGGTAAGACCACATTTATTGCTGATTTCGACAGAATGAAGGATCTCTGGTTTTTGGTTCTAAAAAGACTGACATTTGACAGTTTATACCAATAGAGCAATTTCCAACAAAGGGATACAGCAATTACTGAAAATATTACTGCAAGGTCGATTGCAAAAAGGCACAGAGAAATCTGCATTTAGAAATACTGCTATCCTTAATACTAAATAAGCAAAGAGTTTATCCACAGAGCAGAAATATCTTAAAGCAGGAATTTCTTTCACGGCTAAAATACAGCAGGATTAGAACACAAGGAGCTAGATGATGAAGAGTAAATATGAAGATTCTCTCAATTGTGTCCCAGGGACAATACTTGAATTACATCATTCAGATTTGTGACTTTCTGCAGCAGCAAGAGATGACAATATCACATTTTTAATAGCACTGTGTAAGTGGCAAGCATAAAGCTTTCAAACACAGGACTGGTTTAGGTCTTGAAGCAGCAGCATAACTAAAAACAAGGGCAAGATGCTTGAACACATATTCAGTTATTCAGCAAACTCCAAAAGCATTATTTCTTACTGAAAATAGGATGTCTGTGCCAAGTCTCTGGCAGTTTTACTGTGCTGTTTTGTTATCTTTTAAAAAATTCTGCAGAAATCAAACCCTCCAAAAAGGGTGTATCCTAAAAAGTCTGTCCATATATAATACAAAAATATTTGATTCTATATAGTCTATATTTGCTACAGCACTCAATAACCTATCAAATAGCATCAAGGCTTCCTTTTGCTTTTTGGACTTTAAGAGAAATTCACAGGGCAGCCAAAGGGGGGAGCTGGGTAAACTGAGATCTGTATTTCTGCAGTGACATCACTTACAGCATCTCACAAAACGAGTTAACTTTCATTCATTTGTCAAGAGATGCATTTGCATCTCTGAGCTGGAAAGGTACTGTGGCTCAGCTTTCCATATGAAGACGTGTCATTTTCTATTTCCCACCAAAGTGGCGTCAGGAGCAAGAATTAACTTTATTATGCATAGATTTAATTGTGTTAGGTTTCATCTTTGGTGGAATTGACTGTCTTGGTTCTACTCCTAGTATTAACATTGATCTCAGTTTCAATCTGGCACCTTTGCTTCTAGATGAGGAGACAGAGGAGCACTCTGTCATGTTACACCTGTAGCTGGAGTCTACTGATGATCCAGACAGGGAAGCATCCTGACACTGTTTTCCAATCTGCGTGTTAAATGGAATCCCGTGACTTTAAAAATATAGTAAGCATTTGAAATTAACCTTTTCACCACCACAATAGATGTGTCCATGCTATTAAATTACCCAGTGTCTGTCTGTGACTGTTCCTGGGCACTGGGCTCGGTGACTCATCCTGCAAATTAGAATAGTGTCCAGTCCACTTGCAGCCTCAGGGTTTTCTTGCAAGTAATTCCCATGGGAGTTAGGAGGTAGAAAATAACAGCAGGGAGTTTATATAAAACCACCTTTTTCTGGAAGTTAAAAGAGTTTACTGACATTGCTGTTCTCTGCTTTTTTGGCCTCAGTGCCAGAGAATCACAGAATTATGGAATGGTTTGAGTTGGAAGGGACCTTTAAACATCATCTAGTCCAACTTCCCAGCATGGGGAGGGACATCTTCATCTAGATCAGGATGTTCACATCCCCATGTTACTGACCTTGAGTGTTTCCAGGGATAGAGTATCTACCACCACCCTGGAAAACCTGTGCCAGTGTTTCACCACCAACGTCATAATGACCCTGGTGTATTTCACTTCTTAAAACAGACACAGCCAAAGTGACCAAGATCTGGAAGGAAGACTTCTATTGATGTCCTATCAAGATTTCAAGTAAGGAAAAAGGAAGCTATCAAGGAGAATGCATTATCTATGTTACATAAACTTGGAACAAAATGTAAAAAAATCCTCTGTCTTTTAGGGCTGTCAGCCAGGCACATATCTAAAGCCTAAGTGTTACTCACAAAGACAGGAAAAAAATTCAAAAGATTTTAATTCTTAGCAATCTTGAACATATAAGCCACAACCAACAGATGAAGATGCAAGCCTTCATGATTGAAAATCTAATCCTTGTAGTAAGTAATAATTTGCAGAGTGTTTAATATAAGAGATCTCCCAGACAAAAGAAGACTGACATTTAAATTACAAAGGAAAAACAAGTGGTTTGTATCATTCACGTCATACACCATGCATGTATTCTTGAGCTGCTGAAGAGCTCTTTACAGTTTTCAGGCACTTTTTGTACATTAATGTTCTCCAGTTTTGATTAATGATCTCCAGTTTTGACTGGCCATTCTGGAAGTAGACAACCTCAAAACACAATGACTCAGGGCTGCCAAGTCCTGCATTTGTCTTCCATAGAGACAAGTGTAGAGATACCACTGAGACTAAAGTTCCCAGAACAGTTCATTTCCATAGTGGAATGAAATGGGTTTTTTTGGTTGTAGGTTGTTTGGGGTTTGGGTTTTTTGTTTGTTTGTTTGTTTTGTTTGCTTGTTTGTTTGTTTTGTTTTTGTGGAGTTTTTTGGGGGTTTTTTTTGGGGGGGAGGTTTTTCTGTTTTGTTTTGGGTTTTTGCCTCCTGATTCACCAAAAATCTATTTCATAGATTGCAAGTCATGTGTCTGTTAGTAGTTTAGGGGGAAATTTTTAAAAAGATCAATTTCCTCTGTGACTTTGGTTTTGTTTGTGTTGACATCTCCAAAGAATATTACTTATTTATAAACTGCTATTATTAGTGATTTCCATCCCATTAATCAATAGAGATGTCACATCTCACATGAAACAGAGAAAAGCAGAACATCCTGAAACTGTTTAGTGTTTCAGTGTGGCAGACAGTGTTATAGAAAATAATAAAACTTTTTTTAGATCACTAAGAGCCAGATCCAACTCTCCTTAACATGGGTGAGAAAACTGCCATTGATAGCAATTTATTTTGGATGTGATTCAGAGCAAGTTAAGAATAAAATGAGGTGTGAACAGCCAAGATGTATTCACTATTTGCTAAGTACTCCAAGATAGGAAATAACCAGATGCATCATTGAAATAGTAGCTGTCACAGAATTTTTGATTAACTTCTGTGTTTGGACCAACAAATATTCCAATGCTATTTGCGCATCTCAGTTATTTGGGCCCATCATTTCCTGTAAAAAAAAACACTGCTTAGGGTTTGTTGATTGCAGCCCTGTCCTTGACATCAGTAAGTGCTTAACTAAGTACTACATTAAAGCAGGAAAATTGCTGGTAAAACTAATATTTTGCATAATCTATGTTGAAAACATTTCAGTACAAAGCAATTCAAGGCCCTCATATTTCATGTAGGACACATTTTTTAGTACACACTTTCACCTCACTCTAGAAATTGCTTGGGACTACTTCCTGTAGGTATAAATATTGATTCATTTCACAAAAGCCTTTTTTCCTTCTAAAGTAACAGACATACCAAAATTAAAGTTATGCAAACCTCATAATTACTGTGGCAGAGGAAATGCTACCTTTCCACATTTATTTTTTCTACCAAGACAGAGAAAGAAAGTTCCATTTTCTGGAACATGAAACAAAATTTCAGTATATAACAAGCTACAATTTTCTGAAGTTTCTTAATATGGAAGATTTCATTCTGATTTAAGTGCACCTTGCTACTATTTTTTCTTCCACCTTAAATTAAACAATTTTTTTAATGTTCTTCCTTTCTTAAATGTAACCAAGATCAAGCAATCAGGAGCATACATACATACATCTCACATAAAGAGAAAGAACAGAATTAACTAAGCTCATTTAAATTAACTGCTCAGAATGCAAGATTTAATTTATATTTTTCTAAATGAAAATCAGTATGCACTTTCAAAGTCTTCAGTGACAAATTCATTCCATTAGAATTTTCTTTTTCTGAAGAAAGTAATTAAAAAAAAAAAAAGTTCTCACTGTGCCATTGAATTATTTATTTCTTACAACTAGACTTCCAGAATAAGATGCTAAAATGTCAGATCCTATTCCTGAACCTCCTATTGGCTTCCTCAATAACTATTTTTCTGTATCTGGCTCATGTTTTTTACCTTAATTATTATTTCACAAAAGAATTACATATAATTTTAAAAATAAAATAAAATTTTAAAATTTATAGGGTTGAGTCTGTGATATATAGAAACAGTTTTGTATGTATGGTCTTCATTGATTTTGGTATCTTATTAACATTAAACTGCTTTTCATGAGAATAATAAAAAATACAGTTATTTCAAGAAGCTTTATTCAGCTCTTGACAAGAATCTTCCAACTAACAGAAACGATTCCTGAAAAAAAAGAAAAGAAAGAAATGCTAGTAGGAGTGACTGCTATCACCCTTTAGATTCCATATTCAAAGCATTTTCCTCCCTGCTGGTCTAAAAGTAACATCTCTAACTGCTGCTTTGGAGTCAGGCTGCACTTCGAACAGCTGACACCCTGTTCAGGTTCACTGACTACCAAAATAGCCAGTCGTCTATGGGAAACACCATCAGCAGCCTGTTGATTATTTTCAGGAAATTCATGAGAGCATCCCTCTAAGAGTTTATAGAAAAAACCCTCCCCTTTGCATGCCCCTAGGGATATATGTATAGAGTAGTAGTTTCACAGCAACAGCTGTATTTCCAAACCACAGCATCCACATAATGTCAGGCAAATTAGATCCCTAAGCTTTCTGAGATCTTTTTCTTTGATGATATTTCCCTTCCTACTGATAACTTAGTTTAAAATATTTATCAAGACACAGTGGATTAAAAAAAAAGAAAAAAACAAACAAAACAAAACAATAAAACAACCAACCAACCAAAAAAAAAAAAAAAAAAAAAAAAAGAAAACCATAATAAAACAACCAAAAAGAAACATTGAAGCATTTTAAGTGTAAAAAAAATAATGGGAATATTATACAAAATGTGAACTTCAAGAATATGTTGCCTTCTGTTGCATAATTACAGCTTAATTCCAATTGATCTTATTTAAATCTCAATGGTCAATGTCAACAAATTTCCTGAAACACCATTTTTAACTGCACAGCTCCACAGAATAGACTGTTATGCATAACACAAAAAAATACAACTGATATATCTATATCATCTATACCTATATCTCTATATCATCTATATCTATATCATCTATATCTATATCTATATCATCTATATCTATATCTATATCTATCTAGATTTATCTTGAATTACAATATCATAAATGAAGCAGATATGGAAAAACGTTGAATGAAAGAGGAATCTTTCCAATCTACACAGACACATGCCCTATTCAGAGAAAGATTCCTAAACAAAGTCTGTCCCTGATGCATTTAAAATGCGTTCACACTGTGCCGGCCTAAAAGCCAGACATGGAGAGTCTAGAGCTGATGTAGAGTCTGGTAATGCTGATGTTTCCTGCTACAGGAACCTGCTCAGACCCTTTCTGCTCTGAAAGGAAAGGTAAAAATCAAATTTAGAAACTAAGCAAGGAACATACAACATGGATTTCTTGTCATGGATATATCTTATCCTTCTGCTCTTGGCAAAACTCTCTATTGAAGTAATTGTGAAGACTGAATTTTACTCATGATTTGCATATGCAGTACTATAGATAGAAGAAAGACATTTATATTCTATCTCAGAGACTTACCAGACCTATGATTCAGAAAAGGACTGAATTGCATGCTCACATCATTTTTTGCCCCAGTTGTAACAAGCCAAAAGCATTTGTGAATTTTATATTTTTCAATCAAAATAAAATATTTGTCTCCAAAAATCTTAATAAATCTCCAGATATTTTAATAGCTTGAAAAGAATCTCTCAAATAAAAGTAGACCTAAAAGCATCATAAACCAGTAGTAAGTAATGATTTTTAGGCCACTAACCAGAGTTCTTATGGTGATCAAAAGAGCAGAATTGTATTCTGGAATTTAGTGCTCCAAAAATCATCCAAAATGAGAAAATGTAAAACAAACCCCTTAAACATAAACAGCAAATCCTTAAAATTTTTCATGCACATAAAACTTCCCCTTTGGGATGCAACTAAAATTTTGAGTGTCACACTGAAAACAAAACTTATCCAATAAAAAGAAGCATATTATTTCATTGTACCTGCAATGTCAGTCAGCCTTACTATTCATATAAAAATTATGGGATCATGTTAACCTCCTCAATGAAGTACATTCCTATTTCTACTCTGATTGCAAATTGATAAAAGTTTCAAAGTAACCATTTAAAATCTTAGCCATCATGCCTCTGAAACAAACCTTCAACAGTATAAGGAAAGCATTACAAGGATATTCACATGGAGAGATGAAAGTATTAGCACTGTGATCAATTGGATTTGACAAAATACAAAATGTAGGATTACCTTTGATATTTCAGAGCTTTTTAAAAGGATTCAACAAGACATATTAGTCTAAGAGAGCTATGGAAAAGCAAAGAATAAAAGCAAACTCCTAAATAAATACAGTAGTTCCTTTTGCTCTTACAGGCAATTCTAAATGCATTTGCAAAGTCCAGAGGATGAAGTACACAGTCACTCTATTCAAACACTGATGAGAATTTGAAGAAAATGTGCAAGTCTGAAGAATGAGCAGTAAGGATTAATCAACCAGCCCTTGAGTAATCTTACCTTTAAATACTAAATTAAAGGTATGCAGCCCTGGATATTTGCTGCGAACAAAAATCAAATGAAGACTACTTTGAAACTAAAAAAAAAAAAAAAAAAATAGTATGCTTACAAACAGACCAGGTTTGAATAACAAAGTGGGAGAAGTATAAATCATGACATGTAAATAGTGTAATGTGGATTTTTTTGAGATTCACTTTTGATAATAGAAGAAATTAGTCTATATAACTTGAACAAGTATCTATTTCCAACCCTGATCTTTCAACATGGTCACAGACATAATTACCATTTTTATGTTTTATAGAAACCTTCCACCTGCCCATGTGAGAGCTTACTCATGGAAGAGGATCAAAAGTATAGATACGGATTATGAAGTGTGGCTATGTATTAAAAACAAGAAAGCAAAATTTACAAAAGTGTACACAAAGTTTATGGAATACAGTGTGTTATACTGTGTATCTGTATAGAGGGAGAACAAAACTTTGTTAAATTCAGGAGAGTGAAGAGATGCATCCATCCATAAGAACACAGCAAAGTTAAGAGATTTGTAGAAATTCAAATAGATTTAAATTTCACATAAGCTGCACTCTTATGTTTTCCCCCAGCTCATGAAATGTCTCAGAGTAACATTTAATAGAGCCTCAGCTAAGAGATACTCTGAAGCCAAAGTTCCCACTGATCACACAATATAAGATGAATATGCAAACCTTGGCAGTAAAAACAGGCCATGTAAAGCTACTTTAGTTCTCTAGCAGATCCATTGATGAGAACTAGCTAACTCACAAAGTGACCCACCACGTTTCTGCACATAGCTACCTTAGACATGGATCTGTTTTTCAGGTAAATTCAGGCAAAGTTTTGCTTTCAGACGGATTTGGGATGTCTAGCACTAGTCTTATTATAATCTTGCCTTGGTTTAGAACAAAACCCAAGACAAATCTAGATAAAATTGTCTCACAGGCAGAACAGATAGAACTCCACACACTTATCTCAGGGTTGATGCATTCAAACTGGTGATATTGGAAAAAGAACTTCCTATGGATAGAGATCCTAACAAACATGTATCTGTCTAATTACATTAACACTTCAAATTATTACAGAAAAAAACAAAAACAACACTTTCAACTGTACCTACATTCTCTTTTTATCCAGGTGCCTATTTTCCTATGTTTTTAACTTCAGCCATGGCAACTAACTTCAAGAGAAAACTATCCTAACTTTTGTTTTTCCCATACTGAGATAAGGTAATAAACACCCAAATCAAACCAAAATCCAAACAGATGAAAGTTGTGTGTTACACAGGTAACAGTACCCATAATACTGACATTGGTTATTCATCTTTATTTTCTACCTATAGGATAAGAAACCTTATAAACAAACAAACCCCACCAAAATCTTACAACCAAGACTGCTACGAATAGCTTTGTCAGTCCCAACCAAAGCATCTCCTTCCAGAGGACTTTCTCTTGATATTCCAGCTAATTAGGACCATTGCTGCTTTGACAACACATTTTGCAGTATCTTTTATGAATGATTTTACTACTAGGTAGGAACATTTTGCTTTGTGTGCTTAAGAAACTTTTCAGTGATGAAACAGCCTTACTTCTTATCCCTGAGTTTCATCTCTTTTTTAGAACAAACACATAAAACTAGATATTTTAACTTTTTAAAAAAAAGAAGCACTTGTACTTAAACTTTTACCTCTCTCTTTATCTTCTTTTCTTTCAAAATAAATGTCTTTTTGAATGCATCAATTGCAGTCATCCTATACAGGTTTATAATCTGGTTTATATAGTTAGCTCTGTTTCACTTCATTGACAGCTACTTAAGCATAGAGAGCACTTAGACAATGATTCTGTGTTTTATAGTGCATTTTCCCCTCTCCTTTTTACTATGCCTTTTTTTATATTTGTTTGTTTTCTTGCTTTTTAACAGGGGTCTTTCTAGTTCTCCTTCCTCTTCGAACACCTGCTTTCCCAGAGAAAGCTCTGCGGAGTTCCTCTGCAAGAATCCCTATGCAGGAAGTCCAGCCCCAGGGCCTTGGTACCCCTTTACTCAGCTGAGCTCAGCCTTGAGAACTCATGTAACAGCAGAGCAGGCATCTAGTGTGAGGTTAAGAGAATGGGGGAATTGGCTCTTTTCCTCTTCCTTGTGTTTCCTATAGGTCTGTCTGGCCTTCTGCCCTTTCCATCAGTTCTCAGAAAAAACTGCCAAGACCAAACACATGGATTCAACCAGTTCACAAAAAATAACAGAAAACAGAGACCTCTGATCTACTCAGACTCTGACCAGAGACTGAAGCTTCAGATTTTGACCTGGATCCCAAATCTCAGACTTCTCAGGGGCTGCCTCTTTTCCTTCTCCTTCTCAGATTCTGGGCTAACAACATGAAACATCAGTTCCTCTGATATCTCCTCTCCAAACCAAGCATTTTCCAGCTGAAGTCTGTAGCCTGACAACAAAACCAGGACAAAAAAGTTTTGTCTTCCCTTTCCCTTGTGCTTTTGGGCAGTCTTCACCTTCTGAACCATTTATGAAATTAAATTAAATTAAATACAAAATAAAGCAAAATTTCACAATCAGCTAACACACTTGACACAAGCTCTGCTTTTCTAGTCTTCTCCTATCAGCCTGGTCACCTGCAGAGAGACATTTACAGAAGGCAGGTCACTGGGCCTGGGATCATTGAAGAGTTTGCCCAATTTTTCACCACTGGTTACCCTCAAAAGCCTGTCATGGGCAAGAGGGACATTGTGGTGCCTGCGGTACTAACAAAGCCCTGCTGATGCAGATGATGTGCTCATGATTTTTACAGTCCACACTCTCAAATGCAAAATGCCTCAATAATGATCCAGTAGAAAATGTAGTAAAATTCATATCCTTCCTACCCCCTCCCATTTCTCTGCCTTTCCATGGCTCCTGGACACCCCAAACTCTCTGCATGTGCACACACAGAAAGGAAGGTGGGTGGTAGGGGCCTTATGGCAATTGCCACGTTCATAAAGAAGGTTTCTCCCTTCCCAGACTTGGGTCTGCTTCAGTTTATTTCCACACACTCCCTGGGCAAGTCCCACACCACTGATGGCACTGCACAGGCTCTCCCCAGGGACTGAGAGACACTCAGCCACACACGGCAGGTCAGCAAGTGCCACTTATGCCAGTGCCAGGCCCCATGAGGCTTCTGCTGCCCACAGCTAAATCTCATCTATTTGGTGTCAGGATCTGACACTACTGTCTTGGCAAGCTGCTGGTGAGGTGCAGACAGGAAAAAGAGAGAACAGTGATGGCAGTTGTAGCCTTACTGTACAAAGAATTAAAAAATAAAAATTTTTGCTAAATGTCAGCAAGTGCATTTTTCTTTTTGTAACACCACTGTTGTTAATGGAGGATATTAAGACATTGAAAATTTGGTATTGGGTCATGAAATGCACTAGAATTTACAATTGCTATGCTGTGTTGAATTCCAACATTCTCCATTTCAGAATGTTTTTTAATGAAAACAAACCGTTGCAGCATTTTGCACATTGAAATCCTGTAGAGACATAGTCCCATCATGTGAAGGGTGGCCCATGTTCTACAGCTCTTATTTTCCTAGCTTTTCATTTTAGAGAAGATGAGGATAGGTGGACTTTTTTTTTTTTTTTTTTTTTTTTTTTTTTTTTTTTTTTTTTTTTTTTTTTTTTGTGGGCCAAGAGAAGTCTAAAGCTTTCATTTCCTTCTCAGCACTGTGGAAACAAACAGTACATCATGTCTGGAAACTTACCACTGCAGAAAATATGGGGATGCTTTCTCATAAAGTCTGCCTGATCATGAGTATGTGGTGACAGTGAAGACCCGCAGAGACTGATTAACTACCAGGTCAACACAGAGAAAGATGACTCTTAAGGTTCTACAATTCATATGTATTTTATTTTTTTTGTGCACTTCAGGGAAGAGGAACTGAAATAAGAACAGGGTTCTATATAAAAAGCCTAGGATAATTTAATAAATAGATCTCTGTGCATGACGTGGAATCTTGCTCTGGACCCAGTCATTTGCTTTTTTGAGGTTAAAGAATTTTCCTTTGACTCTTAGAAAATGTATAGACTGTTGACTAAATCCATGTCTTGATCAGTTTCTAATAATTTGCTTTTTCTAATCCATCTTCTGTTAATAAACTTTTTAAAAGCTCACACTTAAAAAAACAAACAAACAAACAAAAACACTTAAAAAAACCCCAAAAAACAAACAAAAAAACCCACATATAAAAATAACAAACCTTCTTTCAGAAGTTCTCATTCTGAGAACTAGCAGGACATATGAAATTTCAAAGAATATATTTCAGTTTCTTTTGATAAGATGCAAGTAACAATAAATAATTCTATTCCTCTCTTTCCATATTAAAAAGTATAAAACAGTAATCATCTAAGGAGATGCTTTAATTGTGAATGAAATATAAAAAATTATTAGTCAGTTTTTGTTCTGAATTTCTCTTTTGGTCACTCCAAAGAACACTACCCAGCAAAAAAGATCAAGAATTAAGATATGACAGAATATGGAACATGGACATAAGAATCCAGTTTTAGTTCAACAACAGGCCAGTCCACATGTATTCGCATCCTGAAAATTTGTTGCTGTTAGATACTCAGTTTTGATTAATGAATTATGAATATTTTAATATGCTACAAGAACAGTCCAAATTCCTTCCGTTAATGTAATAAGAACTACTTCAGACATATCACAGAACTATCATTTCACACAAAGTCCCTTTTAGAGATTAATGGAAGAAACTGAGCAGAAAATCTACCATTGAATGGAAACCTCGTTTTTCAAACAGAACTTAACACTCATTAAAGCACTTTGAAGGAATGCTCACTTTTTTGAGCAAATAAGCCAGTTTAAATGACAAAGACTATCATTTGTATAGCAAATTATTTTTAGGTATTGAATGCTTTCTATTTCAAAATAGTTTCTTAACTTGGCCTTTTTTTTGTTTCTAGACTTGAGCAAGAGGGCATGTTCAAATGCTGCAAGTTTGCATACAGACTTCTTAAAAAAATATGAATCTCATTTCAAATTCAAAATACAAATACCTGTGTTATAGGAGTCAATGAAGATTAAGACATGCAATGCCATTAATTCAGCTCATTTTTTGTAGGAAATATTACTGCGAAGTATTGCAGGTTGAATAAAGCACAGCACGACCACAAACAAACCATACAAGGAAATAATCCCTAAAAAAAATTAGTTCAAGAGTTAAACGAAATAAAGAACCACTGGTTACTGGACTCTGCTGTAGTGCTTTATGTGACCTGAGTCATTGGCACGTATCTTGACCAGGTTGGCTACCTAGGCCACTGCTGATCCTTGTTAAGTGGTTGTTATGCCATGGCCTGGTACTACTCTTTCAGCTGTGATGGCTTCATTGTTTACCTGACCTCTCCCCATCTTCATTGAATGATCTAAGATAGCAAGAAAAAACAAAGCAAGATGCAAAACATCCTTTGTGCTGAGTACCAAATAAATATGTGCAAACAATACAAGTCTGTTTCAGCTAACAAGGTAATTAGACCATATTCAAAGCTATTATAAAAACAACTCTTTTGCAGCCAATCAATTTTCTGACCATAACTGCTCCTTAGGGTTCAAAGAGAGTTTTAAGGGGTTTTTTTCTTTTCCTTTTTTGCTTTTGGTCAATCAATAAAGATATAATACTAAGAAGAAAATGTATCTTTGGGAGGTCTGCACATGGCTTCTGGCTTTTATGGAAAAAATACTATTTTAATGATATAAATTCAAAGTGCAAATTAATGTTTATAAATTAATATATTTAATATGCTTTTTACAGAGTGCTTAATCTGTTTTTTGAGATAAATCAAATTCACTATTTTAAATTTTCATGCATACTGCTGACTATCATATATATTTTTCTCTGTACCTTTTTAAATAGGAATATAGCCTAAGGAACTAATCATCCTCTAAGTCTTTCAAATAAGGCTGTTTGTGTGGATGACTTGCTTTGAAGGGAAATTTTTTTCTGCACATTGATGTGTGCTGGTTAGTGTTAGATGGTGAAAGCGTGGAAAAGAGCTGAGTTGCAGAGAACAACAGCATGATATGTATGTGGAATTTATTTCACCAGGGAAATGGGGAGCTGCAATTATTCACATGTCAGTCTTGCAAGATAAATTACATTATTTGTACACTATAAACAAGATTTATCTCTTTACTACTACATTTAAAAAGCCTAGTTTAATTGTTCACATTTTAATTCTTCATGCTTCATTCCAGGTTCATACACCAACCAGATGAATATAAAATGTAACTCATTCTATATTCAGTCAGGCTTCTTCAACCAGAAATACAAAATTTGAAGTACTTATGAACCATGAAATCTTTTGTCATAATATATAAGCATCCTATCATTTACTCTGGCAACTGAAAGAAAATGCTTTACTTAAATTGAAAATGATGCTAAAACAGGTTTTCTTAGAAATCTGGTAACAAATTGGCTTTGCATGATATTTATAAATCAGCTTAATATTGTTTTTGAGACTTTTAGATTTTTTTTCAAAACACTATCATATTTGATTCCCAGTTTTGTTTCAGATGCAATTTTAATTCTTTTTTATTACATTACCAACTGAAAAGCAATATTGATACTAATTTCATCCTTCTTGCATGTAGGCAAGATTTTTCTTTCTCCATTATCTGAGAATTGTATCCTAGTAAGTTCTGTATTTCTGAGCAGCAGAGTCAAACAGTAAAGATTAATCCATGCATTCACACACACTAATCTGGTCTTAGCAGAACCTCAAATCCTCCTGGTTTCCACAGAAGCCTGCTATCTCTTCCACATAATTTTCACTGGTGATTATTCCCAAGATATTTAGCACAGGCATCCACACCACAGCAATTCATTTACCCATTTACCAGTTAATAGGTCCACATGCACATATCACCAAATTCAGAATCTTTCTTAAGATGCTCCTAAAAATTTCAACAATCAGTAGAGAGGCTAAACTGCTTCCTATCTTTTTCTACAGATCAACCCACCATCATAAAACTTTACTATGAAAAGTCCTTCAAATTTCAAGCTCTCTTGGCAACTGAGTTTCTCTCCAAAACTAGGGAACTTGACCAGATAGTCTAAGCAGATGATGTAGAAAACAATATTTTTATGTCTCCTTTTCACCGCTTATATGCAGACCCATCTCCTTGTTTTCTTAAGCTTAAACAAAATCATTAACTCATGGCATGCAGTTCAGTAAAATGGAACTTGGCAAGGAAAAGCATCAACGGCAAGATTTGAAAGCACTCAGAATAATTCTCACCATCTACAGTCTTTAAGATCACATAGGCTGAGATTAGAAAGTAGATCTTTACCTTTCACTTGCTTTAAGTTTTATCCAGCATATCTCTGAACACAATTTATCTCTGAACAATCAAGCTGGTGATTAGTCGATCATTAGATGATGACCTAGCCAACCTCTGTCATATAGCATAGAAACAAAATTGTGATGATCCTGGTCTCTTATATAAGTATGACTTGGATTGCCATGGATTGCCACCCATTGGCTGAAGAACTAAAACATAGTTTGGACAATTGTTCAATTTCCTTTCTCATTACAAAATAAATTTTAATCTTATTCTTTATTTGACTTAGAGGCAGCTTCTCTTGCAAAATGAAGTTTTACCAGAATTCAGTTAGTGTGTTTATATTGGAGATTGAACAGATGAGAAATGAAAGATGTATCTAATTTCTAACCACATTTTGTAAAATGTATTTAATACCTGCTAACATTAATGTTTTAAATTACATTTAAAGAAGATGCCTAATTTTAAAGTGTCTGAAATCTTTCTTCGTAACTCTTCCTGAAGTATCAAGAATATGAAATATTTGCTGAAATTAAACAAAAAAACCCCTTTTATATGACTTTCTGAAAAAAGAAAAAGAGAGAGATATAAAAGAATGAAATGACACATCAGAGGGTGTTGGGGAGCATGAATCAGGGAAACCTTATAAAAATGATTGTTTAGCAAAAGATTCTGAAAATATGAAACCTATAATCGAAATAGAAATAGAAGTTTACTTTGAGTTGTAGGATACCGAGTCTTAGTTACTATATAACATGAAAACAATAGCCTAGCCAGCTGAAGGAGAATCCCTTTTGATTGAACAATACCTTTCTGCTAGCTAAGGAACCAAAGGTCAATGTAGCAAAACAGAAAAGTCTAAAGAGTAGTTTTTAGAGTTTAAAATATAACTTGGTATGGTAATGTAGTAGTTCTTATAGGCTATATGTAGATTCTATAGGACTTTGTGTCTTGTATTGGTTGGTCACTGTAAATTAGAATATTCATCACAAAAGGAGATATAATGCATTGTAAGAAGGACCTCGCTCTCTTTTCCTGGCTCTTACTTCTACCTCTCTAATCCCTGCTCTCTTGCTCTGCTCTCTGACCCCTGCCACTTTGCTCCCTCTCTCCATTCTCTCTTAACTCTTAACCCCTTGCTCTTCCTCTCGCTCTCTCTCTGGGACTTTCCTTCAGCCAAGGCTGATGGCTGAAGGCAAGGCCCTTTTTACCCACGACCCATGCAATAAAACCACGTATTCTAGAATATCTTAGGTCAGCAGAATTCCTTCTCCCTGCCATCCGCAGATGATCCTACAAGAGGGGTTTTAATTATAGGCAAGATGAAGATACCTTGTATGTGGCAAATATCAGCTTCAGATCCCTCAATATATTGGGCTTTCACATGCTAAATGAGAGCTCCCTTTACAGCTACGTTGGAATATTTTGGTGTCAGAAACTCCCAGCTGCCCCCACTGATGCTGTTTAGATCATCCTATTCATTTCGCAAACCATTGTTGAGCCACTTTAAATTTGATGAATCATTATAAAAATGTCCTGGTTTAAAAGCATATCATTATATTTAATAACAATTGGTAAGAGAATTTGATATTGAATCATTATGTCTAATAACAATTGAAAAGGGAACCTGATTTAGCATCTCCCACAGAGTAGGGGAGTGAAGCTTTTCTCTTTTTGTTCAAAGCTACCTGGATTCCAGAAAAAAATCTCAGAATAGGTATGCTGGCCTGAAAAGGATTTTGCTTTGATGAAAAACATGTTTTCCAAGAACAAAAAGCATGCAAAAAATCACAAATGTGCATTTATTACCAAATCAACACAAAATAAACAAAAAATTAAAGAGAAACAGGGAGAGACTAGCTGTTTAAGTGATCCAATAGCTCATTCATGTTAGATATTTTAGTACAGAAAAGGTAGGACCTCTTGCTTCAGAAAGAGAGTTACACTATTTGGTACTCTCTTAAATATTGGTGATGCATCAAGATTACACAATTGAATGTGGTGTATAAACATATGAGGTAGTATCTTTATGTAACGTGTCTAAAAAGCATTCAGTCTGAACTAATGTGTGTCTATCCCTTTTCTTCTTCATGATTTCCAGACAAGACACTTCTAAAATAATTTACTACAGATAAAAGAAATATACTACAAATGTCATCATAAAATAAAGTCCACTTGAGCAAGAATTAAAGTAGATAAAAAACAAAGACTTGTTATTTACATGAAAAAACAAACAAACAAAAACCCAAAACAAAACAAAACAAGAAAAAAAAAAAACCACAAGAAGAAACACTTCCCTTTCTACAGGCTGCTGATATAATTTAACACATCATAATATGTGGTGAACCTTCTGGGATGATTTCTGAAACAACAGAGTGGTAAAGAATATGCAATAATTAAAATGTTCTAAGTAGCACCATATTTTATATGGTGCATAATTAGGAGTATCATTTTGCAATGAAAGAACTGATTGCAATCAATTTCATTTTACCACTGGACAGTTTGTAGGAGATAAGAATCGACTTTGAGAGAAAGTTTGTTCTGTTTCACCTAAATGTTCAAACCTTCCTGCATTTAGGTATGACTTGGATACACAAGGGGGTGTTTTTCTCACTCTGTCATGTGTGATTTGAATTACTTTGGGGATATGCTGCACTAACACAATCAGTGCAGAACATCCACAAATGACTGACTGAATTGAGAGTTAAAACTGAATTCCAGCTTTGTAACCTACAGTTATATAATCTACACCAGACAAGGGGGAACGAGGAAAAGAACACTGCATTTTGGGATGCAGTGTTTGCTGTCCACTTCGGACATTGACGTAAAAATAAAGTCTGGAACTACATTCCTAGTAAGAGCTCCTATTTAAGTTAAAGAAAACATCTTGTAGCATTCTGGATTGGAAAAATAAGTTTGTCATTTTACTAAAAGAGAAGAAAAAAAAAAGAATTTAAATAATTTTTTTCACAATGAAACATTCCCTCAAACCAATTTTCATTAAGATCTGTTTCTTGACATTATACTTCTGATAATTTCTGATAAGAAATAAATCACACAAGATTTATAACTGATTAGCCACACAGAACTACTGGGCCTGCAGAGAAGAAGGACAGTCTCCTAAAGAGAGCAAATTATTACACTTTTGGATCACAGGGTCAAAATTTTGACAGAATTTCACTAGGCACTAAAAAGGAATGCAAAGTGCCTTCACACTTAGCAAGACCCTTTTTTGTACTGTAATATTGGTTCCCTAAAACAGGCACTTCTTATTGAATTGACTAAGACATTATGACAAACTGGAGCACTTTCCTCAGCATTTCAGGGAGCTGCTTGGTGTCAAAGTAGGGTGAACAAGGCCCTGAGTACTCTCAAGTCTGCTGCTATTAATCCCCATTAGATTTGCACCAAACAAGTGAAAGAACATGTTGCTAAGCTGACAGAACACATCAAACTGCCTCAAGCAGATAATACAGTGGAGCTGGTGATGCTGTAAGATTGTACTTAAATGTTGTAGGGTGCTCACTTCCCAGACCAGTGGAACCTTAGCACTGTGATTTAAAAGATTTGTTAGCTTTCTATGTTATCAACACAGGATGCAAGAGTTCTCCTTTCAACATTTAATGGTCACTAAGGGCAGGAAAAGCTCAAGAGTTCTCTTTGTGTTTTGCTGTGCAAGGTCAATAGCAAGGCCAGAAGATCACGGAAACAAAAAATAAAGGACATTATTCAAGAGAAAGGAGTCATGTGGATAAGAAAGCATCAGGAAGGCCAAAAAAAGTGTTTTTCTCAGTTGCTATGAGACACCACAAAAAGAAGGGAAAGATGTTAGATTAGAATTTGATCTTATCTGAATGCTAAACATGTCAGAATTTGCTGAAACATGTACACAAATATAAATACAAAGAGATTCCCACTATGGCAGACCATCAAGTTTCACTCCTGACTA
Organism: Chamaea fasciata; assembly: GCF_029207755.1. NCBI lineage: Eukaryota > Metazoa > Chordata > Aves > Passeriformes > Sylviidae > Chamaea > Chamaea fasciata. The sequence goes on from NW_027094086.1 coordinate 77,843,283, forward strand.
GAATCAAGAAAGTGCAGATCTGGGGAAAGAGCAGAAAAACAGTAATTGAGAGGGTGTTTTACAAATGTTAACTAGTTGTGGCTATTCGCAGAAGAGTTAATCCAGTATGCTTCCTGATCACATACTCCCTCAGAAGACCATATTACTTTAAATAAATAGAGATGTCAGCTTTTAGATTTAGATTTTGGAATTAACCCATTTTGGATAAAGATAGTTTAGAAAAAGCAAAAGAAAACAAAAGTGGACCCAGCTTGAAACACAAACCAGTTCCATCTAATTTTCATCTTAACTACTCTGTTTCTTGAAAATATACAGAACTCATACTCAGGACAAGCCTGTGATTGCACATTAACTAAGGGTGTGGCCAACACAGAAACTGTCACCACAGTCACATCTGTCATTTGTTTCTTGTCCTTCACAATCTTCTAGTACTTTTGAAGAGATGAAAAACCCCAAAATATTTTGAATTTATTTGGTCTTAGATTTCCAGTGAAAGAAAATTTGTCTCTAACATGTTGTCTTTCCCTTTTCAGGTAGCAAATATGACTTAACGAAATCATGGCCATAGAATGCTTACCACCTTACAGATTTGACATTACCAAAGGGAACAACCTAAATGCAGATGCTAACTTCACCCTTTCGTTTTTCATTTAAAATGTAGGGCCATTAAAATAAGGTATAATTTAACTGCATTTGTTTTATGGCAATGCAAGATCCTAATGACATCAGCTCATACAAACATTTGTGGAGAATTTATCTGATCATCGTAAAGGTACTTCATTAAGTAATTATGTGCCCTTGCTAGTAAATTTAGCCTAAGTTTAAGATAAACAAGAGTCATTAAATAAGACATGAATAAAACACAAATCTCAACTAGTCCCAGTGTGTTTAAATCTGAACTAAATGACATCCAATAAAATCTGTGAATCTTAAAAGAGCACACCACAGCTGAAAACAAGTATTTGCCCTAAGCAAATAATTCAGGATCAGACACCTTTGTATCTGTATGCTACATGAGAGAAACACTAATGCCCATGTTTCCTACAATAAAGAGCTCAATAGGCTCCTTTCAAACACAAATACAATGTAGTCCATAAGAAAATTACATTCAGATGGTTTTTTTTTATGTCATGTGGCAGTTAGTCACAATAATTGATATTATTGCCTTTGATAATTTTATATATCTTGCACTCCTATTCACTTAACAAAACTGAGTATGGAAATACAGTAAATGCAACCCCATGAGGGTCCATGTCTGATTATCTCCACATATACTATTAACAATTTCAGGGGCCAATTTTCATCCTCGGTCATTCCTACAGAAGTAAGGGGAGGGGGGGGTCCCTTTTATGAATTCTTCTCATCAATGCCTTATTGGTTTTTGACACTGCATTTTTAATTTGGCTTCTCTGTTCAACATCTACTACTATTTGAAAAATATTAGTTAACCACTGGCAAAACATATACCTACTCTTTAAAGAAATATAGCCAAACCATTATAGTTAAAGCTCTGTCAAAATTTCTGCAATAAAAACCCTGCATTTCCAAGATTTATCATTCAAACATAAAGAAAAAAAATCCTTATGGGATGATGTTCAGCATACAAGGTCATAGCCCACAACAAATTTGTTTTACCAATTTTCAAGCAAATTGATTCTGCCATTTTGAGTGCTGCAAGCATAAATCTAAACAGAGATTTACCTGTTTAAAGCTAAACTCTCTTGGCCATGTACTCATCTGTGCCAGCAACAGGATTTTTATGGCTTTCCATTTGGAACAAACTTAACCTTCAATCTAAATTCCATATTACCAACTTTACATATAAATACATACATATATATGCAATATATATGCATATATACATAGATACATCTATTTACATGCAGAATAGAGGACCTTGTGATTCCTGCAGCTGACATCTCCATTTAAAGGCTAATTCCATTATGGAACACTGGCTTGTATGAATTAAAGACCTGACCCATATTTTATGTCAGTCCTGCTGTGAAGGTGCAATTTTCCTAAGGAAGCTTTAGCACAAAATGCTCCAATGCTTTTGTACCAATAACACAGCTGTGGCCAACCTGCCCTTGACTGTCAGCATGCTACCTGGCTGAAAATCTCTGGGCTTGCTGTGTTTTGTACACTCAGAAAAGTATAAATGGCTTCATCCTTCAGGTTGTACTTTTAGACTTTGTGTGACCAATAGGCCCTTTAGGAGCTCTATGAGAACTTCTGCTTATCTTGAACATATTTAGAAAACTGTAAGAAGATATTTTTAATCAGTCTTTCTTAGCACAGAACAGTGTTCTACTAATGTAGATATCAAATAAATGCCTGTTCCAAATGTAATTTTCTCTTTTTCTAAACTGATGCATACCAGTATTCCAGAAGTGCCAGGAAGATGAGCCCTTGTAACACTGCAATGAGTTTAATAAAATCCTTAATTTAGCAATTGTCACTGACACATAGCAAGTCTTTTTATCTTTATTTCAACTGAGAAAATACCTCTTTTGAAAACAGAGTTGACCCTTATTATTAATTTCTAGTATTGTCAGAAAATTTGTGAAGACTCCTGCAAAAGGTCAACTTTCCTTCTAGAAAAATTTGTATTGGATGTTTTTCCTGTAACTGCATGCCTTGGACAAATTTTGTGCATCGTAATGAGAATTAAATGATATCTTAGGCCCTTTAAAACAGTGCAACCTTCTTGTACAATACCATTCAAGAAGTAAAAATCACCTCCGTGTTACCTCACAGATGTAATTACGGTATAAAGTCATCAGACATAAAATGTACCAGTCTAGCTGAAAATGTAACAGGTACATATTTTTTCAAGCAATGCTCTGCCTTGAAATCAAAATGAGTGTTATAGTGGCTAATTCTGCAGTGACTGAACTAATCTGCTTTACTATAATATTTCTCCCAGACCTGTTTCAACTCAATAGTTACATTCAGTTATTTTAATTTCCAAGCTACCTTCCGTTTATCCATACAGAATTAGGTTTCTCCTTCATCTTCACTACTTGTAAGACCCTTTCCCTCAAATCTCTTTCTGCATTCATAGTTTTAGGAAAAAAAGTATCTATGAGGTCATATATTTTAGAGAAACTTTATTTGCTTAGGAGAAGCTTTATTTCATTCTCCTTTTGCTGTATTTTATATTTTTAATTTAATTTCCTCCTTTAAACCTCACTTGAAAACTAATCTCACTGTGTTAAAGAAAGATCAGTGGACCTAATCGAGTAGAAACAACATATTTTTCCTCCTTGTAACTCAAAAAATTAAATTATACTGGCTGATTAGGTGGTTGAATTATCACCTATCTTGGCCTCTGTCAATTTGGAAAGTTATGTGTATGATGGTCTTGAATGATGAGATGTGTGAATGTATTTGCACTCATGCGTATTCACTGACGTTCAGCTTCTGAGTATTTATATTAATCTCAATCATCTACTCATAATCTCTCTTTACATTTCTCCAAGAGTGTTTAGATCACCATTCTACACTTGAAGAAATGGTTTCACTTCACTTTCTGTATATTTTTACTTGGCATTTATTAGGATTATACCTAATAAAAACAATATTTAATTTAGATATTGCTCAGACAGACAAAGGAAGACTTAAATAAAGTTGAGAACACTTTCTAGTCTCCTGGTCCTTCTTCTCCAGTGTAGAGATAATTATTTTATTCCCACAGTTTGTAACTGGCTAATTAATTAACCTGTCTGAATATCTTCTTTTCTGCCTCTATTTATTTGCATTAAAAATGTGTTGACCATGCTAATTAAGTACACTGGATGTAATAAAGCAGTACTATTACTTTCATGGTAAGCAAGTACCCAGACAATATATATCTCATTACCACTGGAAAACTACAATTTAAATACATTTTTAAGAGCTTCACAACTGCTAAGTCAACAGGAATTGTTCAGCTATTTTATCCCCAAACACTATGCTATAGTACGGTTCTCAATCAAAGGGAAGTTACAGGGGAAAAAATCTCCACTAATGGGGATATACCCCTGGGAATTTGTTATTGTGTATTCGCAAATAACAACTCCGTTATGACCTCTGCTTCTGTTGTGTTCTAGGTGGAAGGTGCAGACTGAGTGTAACACATCTAGTGACTATTGAGAGGCCTGAGAAATTAATGAATTTTACAATTAATTGTCAATTAAATATAGACGGGAATAACTATTAGAAATTTTAAAGATAATTAGGAAACTGAAATATTGCAGAATGGCCCTCAATCGAAAGTGGAGGGAAAAAAATTAAAGTGTGCATTTTATCAAAACTGTTTAAACAGTCATTTGGGGGCAAAATAATTTCTACTAAAAAAAAAGTTTTTAAATTTAGAAAAAAATTAATAAAATTTGCTTAACAGAATGACATACAGGACTAAGTAAATAAAATATTTGGGAGAATAAAAGAGTAGATCAATAGAAAAAAAAAAAAAAAAGGACTACCAGAGCAGAGAAAGAATTTGAGTTATGCTCTTCACCTAACATAAGATCTGACAGACTCAATCTCATTTTCAGTACAGTTCAAACCAAATGGAATTACTCCAAATTCAGCAGTATGGGATTTGGCTTCAACAGGGTCTCAGAGACATATGAGGATTGAATGAAACTCAATTTTGTTCTAATAACCATGTTTAGAGGACAATTTTCCAGATTCATGTAAATATTTCAGGATGCCATAAATATTATAGATTTCAGGAAATTATTATGCAAACTGACATGGTTATAAGAGTTGCCATTTATTAAAATAAACTTTGGAGTAGATGGTGGTTTCACATACTATTGATGAGCTTACAAAGATTTTAGAAAGGATATGAATGAGTATGTCTGTTTCTAAGACACAGATATGTTCTGGATTCCTCTTGTTTTTATTCTTTTTATATGTATTTTTCCCCTACAAAATGAGATCAATTACGTAAAGAGCAGGGAACACCAAGAACAGTCACAAAGCCACACGTCCATTTAATTAATAAACAAAGAGAGCACAAAATTATTCGCTTGTGAAGCAAGAATAATCGCAACAATAAACACTGGTTCTATTTCTACAAACTGGAGTAGCTATAGTAAAATCAACAAAACACACAGACTTCAGGGAAAACAAAAAAAAGACATAAACACAAACAAAAGTGCAGAGAAAGTCTTGTAGCACCATTACACTTTAGAATTCTGACTCTTTCCTTAATGATTCTAGTGTAATGCCTTACAGCATGAAATTTGTTAGCACCAGGTAAAGGCAGTTTATAAGCAAGAGAATAATTCAGCACACTAGAGCAGGGAGGAGTGTTAAAATATAAATATATTATTAAATGCTTATTCTCATTTCTACAAAGTGTCTACACTAAATATAGCCCCAGTCAGGAAGCAAAAAAAAATGTCAGATTCTAATAAATGCAGTCAGGAGCTAATGCAAAAAGGGAGCAAATTGAAAACCTTTGCCCCTTTCTCTGGGGACAGAAAAGACTGTTGTCCCCAGGAAGTGGGAAGTGAGGTAAGAGAGTGCAGGTGGCTGAGATCATCCCACCCAGCACTAAGCAGAAGTGATTGCCTAATGGAATAACCTTCTGTTGGCAGAGAGACATTGTTCAGAAATGGGTGATCCCACCCTCTTGCCCTTGCAGCAGGTGCCATTCTGTCGGATGGACAAGTACAAACATCAATGTAATGAACAGGACGGACACCAGCTGTAACTTCCATCCATCCAGACACTTGGGGAGAGATTTTTGACAATGTTATCTGAGATTGTTGAAGACCAGATGGTTTTTATTAGGCTAAAGACTGAGTTTGGATTTTCACATTTAGCACTCATAAGCAGTGATTCCAGATTTAATAGTTGCAGGAAATCTGACAAAAATAGTCAAAGACAAATTATTGTTTTTAAAAGGGATTTGTGTCTTTCAGCTATCAATTAATTAAGGCAAAAGGAACATACTGGTTTTTAATAATGTGATAGCAGTGAGGGAAAACAAATAGATAGTTCAGGGCTGAAGATTGTGAAGGTAAGGTGTCATTTCTATTGCTCTATATATTTCCTTGATCATTTCTACAGATTGCTAAAATTCTCTTAATGGCAGTCTCACAAAAATATAGTACAGACAATACTATTTTTCCTTCTTCTGTTTATTTTTTCCTATCTATCTAGGAGTGCCAGAGTGGGGCAGAAAAGTGGCTCTTTTTTTTTTTTGTCTAGAAGCAATCAGCCCAATCAAACCATGATCGACTTAGTTTCTCAAAGTATTATCCAATTATTACTATCACTATAAATAACCAAAGATCCCTACCTGAAGCTAAGCCTGTATTTTAAAAATGAAAATATTAATGCACCAAAGCACCCCCCAAAACAAAATCCTTAACCCTAACACATTCTTAAATGTATGAAATCAAAGCATGTGTTGAAAGGTTTGGCTGAATGATGGGACAGTTCAATTGCTTCTCCAAATTGCAGCAAAAAGTCTGACAGAATGCTCAAACACCTGAAAACATAATGACACATTTCCCTACAAACATTTAACTAACACGTAAGACAGGTCTGAAAACAGAAAAAAAAAAAAAATTAAAATTTCAAAATTTTAAAAAACCAAACAAATCACAAATGCCAAACATAGATGTGTAAGTGGTAATATAATACAGTGCAGACAGAGACTCATTTCAGATGAATAATGAGGACAATAAGTAAGAATCCTTAAAATGTTAAACACCATGCTGGGTTCCTCCACTCCAAGGCCAAAACACTCAATCACCAGGTCCCAACTGTTCCTTCACGGACTGACAGTTTTGCATAAGTTTGCAAGTATAGGAAGTGGGTCTGACTTGGAATGATTTGGGGTGAATTACAAGCACTCTGCCAGAAGTCAAGTCCATAGTGAAGATACAGACTGAATTTTAAAAGTCATGAAGAGGGTATTCCCAGAGATATGGTTCAGATGCCAAAGGACATAACTCATAAAAACAATCCATAATAATCTACTCCTGCAGGCCAAATGCCAGCTTTACTGCTGGGAATTATGCCTAAGCAGTAGACTTGTCTACTGGCAGTATATTCCCCAGGACTAGTCAGTCTGAAAAGGCTAGGATTAATGATGTGAAGAGGCTACTACTTTTTAAATTACTGCCTTTTATGCAAACATAAAAAGTACCATGTGCCTCCAAACTAAAGATTTTGCAGCCTCCAGGATAGTAATGAATGTCTCATCATAGCCCTCTGGAATTACAGAAAGTAAATTGATACAAAAAAAATTGGTGAATTGATGATCTAACTATACCATTTCCTAGCTTCTTCTCTCTTCTAAGGCCTCTTAAGTCCCTTAGCAAGGAAAACAGCAGGAAAAACAAAACAAAACAAAAACAAAACAACAACAACAAATACAAACACCATCTACCCTAAGGGATCTCAAGTTTCTAGATTTAGAGACCCTGACCCAATAAAAAGATTCTAAAGTACACAAATAACAGAAAAGAGCATCAGAGGCAAGGTTTCCAGAGAGGAACTTGCTCTTCTCATGAACTGGCAGACCCCAAGGGATGTACAAAGAAACCAATCAATCCTATAAAAGTAGTCATAAATGCAGGAATTCATAACATAACTCCTCTTTCAGAAGAAACATCTTGATTGTTTTAACACACTCCAAATCACACTGATGCCCTCACTGATTTGCTCTTGATCTTGAAGCCAAATTTAGGTACCATGAAAAACAAAATACTTGTAAAAGTCAGCAGGCTGATATGATGAAGACATTTCTGTTCCCAACACATAAGTAAAAATCTTTCAATCTATTAAAACTAAAATATGCTGAAGAAATCCACATTTCCTCACAGTTGCCTCTTATGTGGGTAAGGTGAAGGCTCAAGTACTCTTTGCACCATAGTATTCATAAATAAATGTTTCAACAAAAAACCAACAAAACGAACCATGTATTTTTTTACAATTTATCATTAATCTTTGAATAAAATCCAACTCAGAAATACTTTCAGTATGTTTTAGTGCAACTAACTGAATATCAACTCTTCTCTCTACCCCCACCCCAATACATAAAATCCTACAGCGATATTTAACATTTTCTTCCAAATAATATGACAATTTTCAGTCCAGATTCCCAAATCAGAGTTACAAGGTATTCCAAGCAGTTCACCTCAATCTGTTTCTATCAGTCAAAATAAAGGCATTATTTTATAACTTAAGTTGCACTGTCACTACTGCATAAGAGATTTTAATTAATAGTGTATAGGGACAGATAGCCTGCCTGTCCTAACTGGTGATTAGTTATATTTGAGGGAAACATGGTGTTTGTTACAGAGTTGACTACTAATTTTATGGCATTAACAGGACAGACAGCCTGGTCATTCTGTTTTCTTTTAAAGAACAATGCTGTGAATTACCCAGACTAGGCTGTGACTAGCAGACAAAGGCAATTTTCAGCTGCTGATGCCTTTCCTTTCTTTAAGTGCCAAAAAAGTCTTTAATGATTACAAGTGCACAAGGCCTAACTTTACATCTTAGATTAGATCTAAAAATCTCAGTAAGGCTGTGGGATATTCCTATGCAGATCAGAGACAGTATAATATCTAAGGAGAAATCAGCTCTGGAGAATACAAGAAAATCATTCTGCAGAATAAGCAGTGTGTCAAAAGAAAATCCAGGATACTAGGGTACTTTCCATTCTTTAGCACTTCACCTTTAAGTTTCAAAGCCTGAAAGAATTATCCATATTTATAACATCATATAAGCAAGAATTCCTGTAAACACTGTAGCTTCTCTGTTTGTGACTGACGAAACATCAATAAAAGAAGTTTAGAGCCCAAAAGATAAAATGATTTCAATATTTTTCTTGGGCTTCTTTCTTGCTCCCTATGCACTGAGAAATTGTGCATAGACTCACAGGAACTATCTGTTTACTTGATCTCTGACATCTTGAGTCATTATGTTCTGTAATTCTCCTCTAGATTCTTGCAACATACTGCAATATGACAACAAGAGTCACTTAAAAAACTTGTCTTTTCACACTCCATAGACTACTGTTCAGTAGAACTACCCACTGAATAAGTATTATTCGAATATGTGTATGATTGAATAAAAATATTACATTCCATTTTATATTACATAAAAACTACATATATTCTGTTCACTCTTAGAATGTTTTCAGTTAGGAATAGGTGGCAATTACTTCAGGAAGCTCAAGTTCCTTTGAAATGTCAGATTTCACACTACGGGACATAAAGGCATAAAAGAAAGGCGATCTAAAATACCTTACTTTGAAACTTGGAGCGTATTAATCAGAGGAAAAAAATACATTGACAAGGTGACAACATCCTGCATGACAACAGTGAGCTTGATGTGGTGTTCAACTTATTAAAAATCAGAATTTATGATGAAGCAATTGAACCTGTTCAGTTGGGGTGACATGAATTGTCCTGAGTGAATAAAATACAATATTAATATTTTACATTAAATTCCTGGACTGTATGGTTGATTAATAAACTGTAATTCAGGTTGAGAATATATGGCTGTTCAATATAACTGGGTTATGAATAATCCTTATTACAGGAAGAGCAGCCTCCTCTGAGGTTCAGAACAGACATGTCAGTGGAGCAGAGGGAGTTGTATTATTAATCCTCCCATGTTCAAATGTATGTCAGCAACCAACAGAGGTCAATACATATCCCACAGCATTATGCAAATGTATGCATTATTAAAGCTTTTTTTCTAGTCAGGAGGACTGAAAGAATGTCATGGGGTTGTGCAGGGAAAAAATCAGAGGGCCAAAGCCCAACTAGAACTTAATCTGACTATTGCTATAAAGGACAGCTTTTACAAATGCATCAGCAACAAAAGGAGGGTTAAGGAGAATTTCCATCATTTACTGAATACAGGGGGAAACAGTAATGAAGATTAAGGAAAAGGCTGAGGTACTAATGCCTTCTTTGCCTCAGTCTTTAGTAGCAAGAACAGTTGCTCTCAGCCCGCTGAGCTGGAAGACAGAGATGGGAAGGAAAAGGAAATCCCCCATAATCTAAGGGGGGATGGCCAGCAACTTACTAAGACATGCACAAGTCTATGGAGACAAATGAGATCCATTCAAAAATCCTGATGGAGTTGGCAGAAGAGCTTGTCAAACCACTTTCCATCATCTCCTCCTGGCTAACTGAGGAGGTCACAGCTGATTTGAGGTTACTGTATGTGACATCCACCTACAAGAGCCAGAACATGCAGGACACCCAGATGTTCAGCTCAGACACCATGGGTTTAGAAAAGGCAGATCCTGCTTGACCAACCTGACATACTTCCATGAAAAGGTGACACACTTAGTGGATGAGAAAAAGGTTCTTGATGTTTTCTACCTGAACTTTAGTAAATCCTTTGATGCTGCCATTCACAGCCTTCTCCTGGAGAAACTGGCTGCTCAGGACAAGTCCACTATTTGCTGGATAGAAAATTGCTTTGATGGCTGAACCTGAAGAGTGCTGGTGAGTGAGGTTACATCCAGCTGGTAGCCATTCACAAGTGGTCTTTCTGAGAGCTCAGTATTGGGATCAGTCCTGTGAAATATCTTCACTGATGACCTAGATGAGAGTACCAAATACACCCTAAGTCAGGTTGCAGGTGACACCATGTTGGGCAGCAGTGTTTATCTGCTGGAGGGTAGGAAGGCTCTTCAGAGAGATCTGAACAGGCTGGATCAAAGGGCCAAGGCCAATTGTAAGACGTTCAACAAGGCCAAGTTCTGGGTCCTGTGCATGAGTCACAGCAACTCCCTGAAGTGCTGCAGGCTGGGGGCGCGATGGCTGGAAAGCTGCCCACAGAAAAGGAGCTGAGGGTGCTGACCAACAGCTTTATGGACCTGATCTGTGTGCCCAGGTGCCAAGAAGCCCAACTGCATCCTGTTCTGTATCAGCAATAGTGTGGCCAGCAGGACCAGGGCAGTGACTGACCCCCTGTACTCAGCACTCGTGAGGGCACATCTCGAGTCCTGTGTTCAATTCTTGGCCTCTCACTAAAAACAGGCATGGAAGAACTGGAACATGTCAAGAGAAGAGTAACAGAGCTGCTGACGGGTCTGAGAAATCTTATGAGGTGCATCTGAGGGAGATGGAAGTGTTTAGCCTGGAAAAAAAGAGGCTCGGGGGAGACATTGTCACTTTCCACAACTGCCTGAAAGAGGTTGTAGCAAGGTGGGGATTAGCCTCTTCTCCCTGGTAATGAGTGACAAGACCAGAGGAAATGGCTTCAAGTTTCACCAGAGGAGGTCTAGACTGGATATTAGAAAAAAATTCATCAAAAGAGTTGTCAGTCATTGGGACAGACTGTCCAGAGAAGTGTGCAATTAAAAGAAGTTGTAAAGATAAAAATTTCTCATCATTTTATATCCAGACTAAGGACTTGACATCAGGAAGGAACAGAAGGGGCTCTTGAAAATAAAAAAGTGTTACCCTAATGAGATTATAACATGGGAAATTATGCTTGATTAGCCAAACAGAAATTATTACCTATGGAGTTATATACGAAGTTTGAGATGAACAAAATGGTTGAGAAGACTCTTGCCAGATTCCATTTCTTGTTTGCTTGCGTGACTACCCAAGGTTCTAAACTGCTGATATCAGCTGATAATATTCACTATTAGAGTGAACCATATGATTGCTTCATGTCCAGGTTTGACCTAGTCATGCTAAGAAGTGCTTAGAAGTGCTCTGGAACATTGTAACTTCCTGGGTATAACTGGTATTTGAAGTCTTTGAAAATGAGAATCACTTTCCTTTGAAGAACTGTAAAAGAATAGAGTTTTTTAAAAACTCTGTCTACCACTGGCAAGAAACTGTTTCTGTATTCAAAGAAAATATACAAAAACTAAAAACAAAACAAACAAAACCCCAAACAAAAACAAACAAACAAAAAACCAAACCCACAAACAAAAACCCCCAATGAAACTGAAAATTACTGTTTTGATCCCCCCTCTTGTCATATGTTTCATGGTGGGAATTCTGTAGTCTTTAGCTAAATCAGCGAAGACCTAGAGAAAATCCAGTGTAGTAGAATGCTTCATAAACCCTCATTCAAATTCAAGGAAAATGAAGGTAGCTGTCTGGGGAAATGGAAGCATTTAAATTTCTTAATTCCCAAATCCTGAGAGTGAATACTCTCCTCACCTGTAGCTACATGGTAAAGTAAACACTTTTCATACAATTTTTAATGCAAGGAGATTGTACACTCATATAGTAATGGGACCAGAAATATTTCTTGCGGCAGAAATACAAGGGGCTAATAATTTGCAAGGAAAAAATATTGTAGTTTACAGACAACTTTGTGCTTATGGGCACAGAGAACACAAATTCAAGAAGTAGATCTAATACTGCCCAGAAGGAGAAACACAAAATATAGCCTCTCTAAACTTCTTTTGGTTACAATGAGATTTAATAAAATCTAGTTGAAAAAATAGCACACTAATCATCTAAAAAAGATAGTGTAGTGACATAGGCTATGCCTACACAAAGTATACACAGGCTCTCTCCTTCATGCCTGAAGCATTTGATAGGAAATAACAATTTCTGGACTTATAAATCCTGCATTAATACAATATTCTGTGACTCAACAGGGATTACTCTTTCCAGACCAGTTCTGCCCTGCGACCCAACAACTCAGAAATTTGCTCAGGACTGTCAAAACCTATCTCAGGAGAGATAGCAGAGTATACTGATATAGAAACATTTTGTTGAGCTGTTGGAAAAAGATTGCATTTAAATAGCATGTTTAGTGTATTCTCCTATATAATCTTCCTGACTGCTAAGTCTCAAACATGTACAGTGAAGCAGCCACTGATCTCCATGCAGCTCCTTGAAGTCCAAGTACTGACAGTACTCAGGACATGTTCTGTAACCATCTGGACATCATATAAAAGGGAAAGGAAATTAAATTGGAGATAGTTTGCCAGCTAATTTGATCAGTTCAAAGTTAAGATCAGCACTGCAGTATTTCCAAGAGGTGACATAGATCTGAATTACAAATTGTTTGGGGTTTTCTTAATTAAAAAAAAAAAAAAAAAAGCTCATCTGTTTTAAAAATAACAGATGAAATCTATAAAAAGATTTGGCTCTGACTTAAAAAAAAAAAAAAAAAAAAAAACCAACAAAAAAACCAAACAACAACAACAAAAAAAAAAAAAAAAAAAAAAAAAAAAAAAAAACCACACAAACATTTTGCTTGACATATAGCTGTTTGACATTTCAGTTAATGAAAAATTTTGACTTCTTCATACTACTTAGATTTCATCATATTTTTCCAGTGTTGAGAAAACAATAGGAATAAACAGATCAGTTATTTTTCCAGCTTTCACTGGTCGTAAGTAAGTTTCCCAGACAGAGTATTTTTGGCTCATGTCCTTTATCAGTATGTCCCTATGGCATACTCCATTCAACCAAAATACCAACCTTGGCAGACTTCTAGATTTTACATCTTCAATTTTCTTATCTGCTCAAAAGTTAAAATGAACAAAAAAGAACAACCAAAATAAACCATAAATCAACAAGCACCTAATAATATTAGTTCTGTATTGTCCCATCTACATACCTTTTAACTTGAGATATGCCAAGGCGAAATTTGACCACAGATTTAGATTCTGGATGCAAGGTTCATTCAACCTTAGAAATAGATTTACTTGCATATAAGACAGCACATAACATTGCTATTGCTTATGATTAGTGATCTGTAAATTAATGTGTAGCACTTTCAGTTTTCATTTATTTCAAGAATTGCAAAATGCATAGAGACTGGTGGGGTCTTCTTGCTTGCTAGTCTAGAGATAACTTATAATAATGTAAATAATAATTTAAACAAAACAAAACAACAAATCTTTCTCCCATCCTACCAAGACAATGAACTTCTTTACAGAATAAAGAGGAAAATTCTAAAAATCATACATTTGAAGTGATGATGTTTCTCATCCCAAGTCACCATTACACGTCATGGGGCACTGCTCTCCTGGAGATGGCTGAACACCTGCCTGCCCTTGGGAAGCACTGAATTAAATCCTTGTTTGGCTTTGCTTGCAAAGCTTTTGCTTTCCCTCTTAAACTGCCTTTATGTCAACGCACAATTTTTCCACCTCTTACTCTTCCAATTCTTTCCGCAATCCCACTGGTGGAGGAGAGGGTGAGCGATTGCATGGGGCTTTTTCCTGGGTGGGATCAATCCAGGACAGGTGTGAAGGTCAATTCTCCACAATCCTGATGCTGTAAAGATATCTCAGATATTTCCTCAGTTTGTTTTCTATAACTATTTCTCTGCAGTGTTTGGGGTTCTACAACAGCTGAAGGAGCACAAAGAGAAAACTAACAGAGCCAGGATACCAGAACAAAACATTTATAAATAAATCCACAGTTCCTGAGATGCTAAGTCTGTTGATATGTCATGGAAAATGCAGCTTGTCTTTGGAAAATTTAAAATAAGAAGGATAATTGGAAACAGGATAATTAATCTTTCTAGACTGTCATTTTTTCAGGGCCCCAAAGCTCACTCCCAAAGTGCTCCATATAAAAAATTTCAGAGCACACTGAGTACTAGCCTTGTCTTTCCATTTCTGTCACCTAATATTTTTTATTAGGAATGCAGAGGGAAAGATAACTACTCCTGTGCTTCATACATTTTGCTGCTGATACAGAACTGAGGAGGGATGGCAAAGACCATGTCAGCAACTCTTATCATCATACAAACTTGTATTTTTCTCTTCCAGTACAATTCAGTTACCATGGTGCTGTTTGTGGTACTAACATTTTGATTACATGCAGTCATTTTCAAAGGAAAGGACTGTTAGAGTAACCACAGTAGCACTTAGTATTTTTCATCTTCAAAGGATATGACAGGCATCAGATAATTATTTCTCATAACCGTTTAATTCTCTTTAGAGGAGTATGGAGAAAGGAATTCAATCTTGACTGTAAATAAGCCAAACCATCTTGGCTTTACCATTAGAGAAGGCTAGTTAACACATTATTGGCCAGTGCCAGAAAGATTATTTTTGTTGACATCAATAGCAAGCTGATTTTGTATGGCACATCTGAAAAACAAGGAATAATTAAGTCCGTGCATTATAAGGCATATAAGGCTAATTTATAAGGTTATTCCATTGAAAAGCAACAAATCCTGTTTTTCAATCCAGTAAATTTCATAAGCAGTCTAAACTTTCACGCCAGTGAGTGACCCTACTGACTTTATTTTAGAAGCTTAAGCACAGCTGCAGATATTTTACAGGTCTGGAAATGCAAAAACAAGAACTTTCAGGACAAGGATGACTGTCAGCTGAGGATGGAGGCACAAATTTTTCTGGCACCTAATTCTAAACCTGTGATTTTAGATAGTGCCCTCTCTGTTAGCCACCCAAAAGAAAGCTTGCCAGGTCATTACCTTCCCTTTCTCCTCTCTATTTTACTGTGCATGAAGGTAGCAGGCATATATTTGATTCGTGCATGGAACCGTAATCATATACTTTATCTTATACACTACATGCCCCAACAACTATTAAAACCTGATGGTCCTGAAAGGCTGTGAACATTACATCTCTAGTAATGCACTCATTACTGCAGTGCTGTCTGAGTGTTAGGCTGCTATAAACTCACTGGTTCAAGAAGAAACAGAGGAGTCCTACTTCAAATCTGCTGGGTTTATATGTGAACTGAAACAAAGCATTATCCCAGTGAATCAATACACAAGTGAGTCTTTTCTTGGAGTGTTTCTTAGAAAGCTTCTTTGAAAAGGATGGGAAAATTTTCTAAATTAATATACATTGACCCTCCGACATGGATAAGTTTACTTGCACATAAGTAAGCATTTTATCTGCAAGTAGCTGGAGGTTCCCCATAAATTTCCCAGATCTTGGGAAAAGAAGTGACTGCACAGAAATCTTTGTATGCAAAAAACCCTCCCTTCATTAATAAGCATCATATCTTCCTCTTTCATTTCTTTTCTCTCATTTCTCTCTTTTCAATAGCAAGTTTCCTTCAGATTTTTAGAATCCTCTGGTTTCAGCTATGCACCAGGTGGTATGAGAAGGCTGGGTGAAGGGGAAAAAGAGCTTTTCTTCTGCCATCAGCACTTCCCTTTATGCACATATAAAATAGAACATTCCACAGAAGACTTATCCCCACTCTAAGACTGAAGCTTGCTTTATCTTAACTGCCATACGAGTGCACTATGTATCTTGTCTCCCTTTGCAGCTTTCTATTCCCAAATCCTTCATTCCACTGCACCCTGCATTTCTTCCTTGAGTTCAGCCCTCTAATTTCAAAATTCTTCCTTGAAATTAATGTCTTTTCTAACTTAAAAACTAAAGGCTTTTCTTCCAAAACCTTAGGTATGATAGCTAGGAGTTTTCCCTTAGCTTGACTCAAGCCTGTCATTCTGCCCAATTCCCATGCCTGTCTCTCTCTGCTTCATCACAGCTGTAGTAGCACACATAAGCCAAACTGACATCCGTATGTAAGGAACGACAGATCTGCTTACCTCTATTAAACCTGAGCTGGGTACACTTGTCTTGGAATTTCTGGGAGGACAGTGTAGCGATGGAGGACTATTTAATAAAAATATGTATCTGGGGTTCATTTCCCCAGAAGTTTACTGTGGCCTTTAGTGAGAACCCCCAGCTGAACTGCCCCCCCTTACTTGATAGGCTGCATGTGTTAAAAACCCTTCTGCCCACAGGTTTGAGCTAAGAGCTATAGGACACAAATGCTGACCCCTTCAGGCATCCCATGAAGCCAAGTTCACCTCAGACCTCCACTCAGAGGATAATTTAATTTACTGTTTACCGTGTCAATAAATGTGTAAAATGTGAATCATGTGAAAGCTGAAACCAATAAATCAAAAGTTGTGCAGATTCATATTTTTTGTTCACTCTTCATAGAGTTTAGAAATTAGAATCATAGAGAATTACAGTACAAAGAAGCTTTATGGGAAAGCGAGATCGCTCGTTAAGTGAAAATAGAGTATGATTACTTGAACTCTAATTCAGACGTCCCCACATGAGGAAACACTGGAGATGTCAAATCCTCAAGGGAGAATTCCTTGGATAAATAAATAATATTTTTTTTCTCTGGGACTGGTACATCTCTGGAACAGACTCAATTTATTTTTTTTTTAATTTCAGTGCAGTTTTCAGTCTTTAACACATTGCAGATCTACTAAAGAAATCTTCTATGCCCAAAATAACACCATTTATTTTAAAATAATCAATACATCAGACAGATAGAGCAACCACAGCACACTGAACCTTGAAGAAACAGGTTAGCCTAATGTTCTACAGCCCAAGGGAAGGACAGATGATATTTATATTGCCTCTGAATATGACTAAGAACACTAAAGTTTATAAGGTTATTCCATTAACTGGATCCATCACTGGACAGTATGAAAATTGTAATATGTTTCCGGACAAGGTCTTGGGAGAATTGTAATGGGTCCATTGATGTTATTTTTTGATTTTTTCCTGAATTAAATGAAGGCTTTACATTTAAAAGATTTTCATTTGGATATAGATCAATGTTCCATTGCAAGTTTCAATTAATCCTGTCCTGTGTACTGTAAAAATTTTCTTGCTATGATTTATAGGAATATTTAATTAGCAAATACTATGTAAGTAATTCTTGGTCCTACAAATGATTGTCTTATAAAAACAAGTTGCAAGTTACATACAACTACTTAATGCGAAATGAGACTTTCAAATGAGAATTTTAATTTCAAGATGTGTTAGTTGGAAAGTTATCCTCTGAAAAATAGAGATGTTCATAATCTGTGTCCTCTGGCTTCCTCCCATTCAAAACTAACAAAAGGTATGACTGACAGTTATTTGACACTTGGACAAGAATTAGAGAGACAGCAGTGATATAGATGTGTTATGATCTGGTTTAAGTGTCATTCCATCAGTCCTGGAGATTCATGACACCAGGCACAGAAAGCTTGATTGCTCAACTGCAGACTTTAATTGGCAAAAATAAGAAGATACTGTCTGTCCATGTGTCTTGAAAATGTTCCAGTCATGTTTTCTGGAGACCAAAGTGATGGCACAAGTCTCCTTGCTCTCTAACTGTTTGCTCACGTGTGGGATACTGGATATGTTCTGAAGCTATTCCCCCACGCAGTCTCCTGTGCAAGGCTACAATTGCAGACAGGCAAGGGAGGTCTAAAACCATACTTCTCAGAAGGAGAGAAACACTCAAGTCTGTGATGGACAATTTGGGCAGGAGGCAGTGTTCTGCTTCTAGATGGTCAGAGAAGTAACTCTCATTACAGCTCATTAGTAACAGTCAAAATCCTCACCCCTATTTTTCTCAGCAATTACCGCCCTCCATCCTTTTTATCTCAAACCCATCTTCCAGAAGGAGTGACACTCCATACTGCACATATCAGTTGAAAAACACATTTCTTTAGGGGACAGATGGCCAGGGACAGCAATATGGCCACCTCTTCCAAGGCAGTTCTATTTCCCCAGTCCACTCACCTGGAAAATTGTGTAGGGAGGAAAAAAAAAAATTTCTACTTTAAATATATTCTAGTCCATAAAACTGGGATTGAATAAGAAATACAAAACCCTTTAACACCTGATAACCTGATAACCAGGTATAATTTATTTTATCATATGGATTGAACAGTTACAGGAAATCTGCTACTTCTTTAAAGAATTTAAATGATCTTCAACTCTAAAAATAACCAGACATCGAGAAGGCAAGTACCATGCAAATTCACACCTATTATCCATGGAGAAACCGAATTATACTCAGAGTAGGACATGTAACATCTCTGTGCTCCATGGGACAGGCAAGGTCATTCTGAAATTACCACAAAGAGTCAGCACAGAGGAGGAATATGAGATTTGATACATTCATTCTCAGTAGCCTTGTCTTTCCTGTGAGGAGAAAAGATGAGTTTCTCTCTTTGCAACTAAACTAGTTAAAATCCTAATGAAGAAACGGCAGCTTTGTAGTTGTTGTGTAAGTTTTTTGTTTTGTTTTATTTTTAATGTATTAAATTTGATCTCAATTTGTTGTGGTTTAACTCCAGTCGGCAAGGAAGAACCACACAACTCCCTGATCACTCTGGTTTGATGGGTAAGAGAATTGGAAAGCTTAAAGACAGAGAACTCATTGGTTGAGATAAAGCTACCTTCATAGGAAAAGCAAGAGCCACATTCACAAGCAAAGCAAAACAAGGAATTCATTAACCACTTCCCATGTCCATGCCATTTCAAGGAAAAGTAAGGCTCTGTGATGTATAGCAGTTACTTGTGAAGACATGTCATCACCCTCAACATCCCCCACTTCCCTTCTTCTTTGCCTAGCTTTATATATGGAGCATGATGCCCTAAGGTCTAGAATCTCCCTTTGGTCTGTTGGGATCAGCTGCCCTGACTGTGTTCCCTTCAAAAATTCCTGCTCTCTGGCAGGGCAGAAAGAAAAGCAGAAAAGGTCTTGACTGCACATAAGGACTACTCAGCAATTTAAAAAAAAAAAATAATAATAAAATAAATAAAAAAATAAAAAAATAAAATTCTCTACTATCCATCTTGCTTCCAGTACAAATCTAGAATAGAATACAGACCCTTGCCTGCAATTAACTCTAAAGAAAATTAACTCTACTCTAGACAAGATTGGCACAAAATAGTATATAGTCTCAATGTCATGTCTACTGCAGTCTGTTTCATTTGGGACTCTAACAGTCTTAAGCATCTGTAAAGATTCAGAAAGAGATATATGACATATGCAAGAAATTTATGGATTACTTCAGATACCTACTGAGAATTTCCTGAAGGAAAGTAACCTCAACATAGAGCAATCATCTCTGGTTCCTCTGACCCTTCTGTACCTGCAGCCAAGAGCACTTGACAGAATAGCAAAAATGAGAGGCTATGTCATCTTGGACAATATTAAATTCAGTCAATTACCATTTGGCTTCTGAATCAAATCAATTCAGAAGATGAATAAAAACCCAAATTATGATTTCCTTGCTTTCTGCTAAGCAGAACAAACACTGTTTTATCATACCTGGCCATGCAGTTTTTAAACTGTTCACTAGTTCATCAGTCTCACTGTCCATTAAACACTGACTCTTTCCTGTTTTTCCTTGGAAACCATTCCCCATTCTCCCTGTACACCTTCACCACTTTCCAAAATATCAGTGTTCCAGTGTTATCAAATTAAGAAAATATATGCTATAAGATCTGTAAATATCATACCTTTTCCTACTGAATATCAAAATCACAGTGTACTGGCATGTAAGCTATATTCAGTGAAAATGCTATTTTTTTTAACTTTTCCTATGTTAATTAATCAGAAGTAAACATATTTCCCTAGATAAAATACATTTAAAGACAATAAAAGAGGAAAAAAAGTAAACAATGAAATCTCACAAAAATAAAAATAATGATGGGTAAATGTCAAAATAAGTATCTAAGACAGTCAGAAAAATCCGCTAGATTTCAGCTAAAATTTTATTATATTAAATGTGGTTGTAGGGGAAATTTGTAAGTTCTAAAGTTACAATGTAAGGATGGCCACACCAAGACCTTTGAAGCATAGAGCTGAAAGTTGTATTTTGTCATTCTGCTTTACCTTCAGCAACACCTAAAATCAATGCAGCTTTGAACACTGTTAACTGTTTCTCTGAATTAAGGCAAGACATATAAGTCTGGAAAATAATATCAACTTACAGACAGAAACACTGTGCATCACTCAAGAGAAAGTTTCTCTGTGGGGTTTTTTTATTCTGGATGGCAAGAAAATTTCAGTTTTCTCGTGTATAGTTATATTTTAACAGATAGACTACGGACTTAGAAAGCCTAAATATAGGTTTATTTTACATGTAACAATAACAAAAACAGTGTGTTATGGTGTCATATTTCCATTATTTTATTTTCTAGACAGGTCACTTAGCAGTAGTATTTTATCTGAGATTGCCATCTTACAATAAAGATAACATTATCTTAAAGTATCTTTGATAGTAGATTAGTAACCTAATCTTCTGCTTTCAAAACAGAATGCAGATGACTGAAACATAGAGGGTTCTACTGTCTTAGAATACATTTCTGTAACAGTAAGAATGAAGAACATAGAATAATAAAATTGCTTACTAAAATTACTACAGAAACATCGAGAGTGACTGGTAGGACATCTGATGTGTTATAAACATTTAGGACACTTGATGGACTTTTTCACATAGCAGCAATTAGGAGCTTGGGCAAGTTTGCTTCCTTGTGGATGAGGAGTAAACTATTCTTGTGCAATTTTTATATCTTAGGTAGAGCCTTGAAACATTCTAGGAAATCTGAAATTGTGGAAAACTGATTTTGTCACAGCCAGGCTTTTTACCACAGCAACCCAAATAGGAGGCTAAGGGGCTATTAATTTAACTGCATTTCAAACACCTGAATTAGCAGGCTAATTTACTAGGCTAATCTCCTAATGAAGTTAGAGAGGTGTAAAACCTTCAGTATTTATTGGAGAGATTAATTCAGAGTACTTGCCTTTCTCTAGCTATCAATTTCAGGAATCTACTAAAGTAGACCCAACTGGATTCTTACCCAGATATTTAAAGGTAGACACTCTACATATGTATTAAACCTTTGATCTGTATTAGAAGCTCAGGTCCTTCAACAGCTGAAATATTGAAGTAGTGGTGGGGATTAATTATAATAATAGATCATCTTGAATGCTAAGCTAACAGAGCAACATGATTATCTTCATTTCGAGACACACCAAGCCAGTGAGCTAACCCATATACTAAGGGTTAATAAATTAATCCGTTCTTTCAGATTATTACTTTCCTCACTAGTCTCTTTTGCAAACATCTCACCTTCTCTTAGGAAATGAGAAGAAGTAACGGTAAAATTATTTTGAGTACTAATAATAATAGAGAAAGAGTTATTTCTGGTTTATTTCTCATTTGCTAATTTGTTTTCCAGTATAAAACTTAAAATTTTAGACTGAAGGTTTAGTCATTCCAGCATTTCCATAATCTACAAAGTACTTCACATTTTAGTATCAGTTGGCTTCATAAATTCCATATTCCTACCTTAAATAATAAATGTATTCAAAGAGCAGTTATTATAACAAATGGGACATTTGACACTGGTTTCTATACAGGTTTTTTTGTGACGCCTCAAGCAGTTCTGCATGTTGTACATCACAATATGTATGTGATTCTTTAAATGTTCAGTGTGATTGATGGTTAATTAAAGCTTCTCATAGCAATGAGTCACAGTAACTTTGCAGTGCTGATAAATCCCCAACAGTCTGGTTGTCCTTTCTCTTGTAATTATATTGCCCCTGTTCTTTTATGAAAGTTATCAGGCCCCACTAAATGAGTACCTGCATTTTTATGACATGCAAATAGAGCTAATATTGTGCTGATAGATCCACTGAGCTTTACTTTGCTGTGGATGTTTACAAATGGTTTCATAAAACCTTTTTGAGACAGGATTTTTTAGTGCCTGTGTAAACTCATTGTGTGCTGCTTAATTAAAAAGTGTACCAATACAAATAACATTATGGTGTTATTAATCTCTGGGTAGGAAGTGAATTGTTTTTAAGGATTTTAGGGATTTTAACAGACTATATTTTTAAAAATGTACTTCATTGAAACATATTTTTATGTTGAATGTATTATTTTAGTAATTTCTGCTGCTAACTTAGCAGAGTTCATAAATTAGCAGCATAACATTTAAATTGTGAAGACAGGACCTTTGTTTAATTACTATTATAAAAATTCTTGCTCTATACTCTTTTTGTTCTTTATTGCAAGGAACTACAAAAAACCTTTAAGCCTGTGCTGAGTCTTTGAGATCAGCTGAAGTATACTACTGAATTTAAAATCCTCTTGTATCCAAACATAAAATCAAGTGATTTTTTTTCATTGTTAATAAGTAAAAAGAACATTTCCATGAACTTCATTATACTCCTCAGTTGTAGGCTTTGGCTTTAAAAAAAATAAATTCATGAAAGTCAAGTTAAAAAAGACATGGACATCTCTTTGGATTCTTCTGATCAACTGTTCTTTTTATTGCTCCTCTTCTAGATACTTTTACTCATTTGAAAGGTAAGTTGTTGACCTGAGTTGGCTTTCATGTATAAGATATTCTCGGAATAAAAATATTCATCCAAAGTATGGTATCATTTAAAAACTAAAACAAGATACGACATCAGAAAGAACAGAAACATGACCAGTGCTACAGTAGACTTGTGAACGTGTTCATGAACATGTCTGTCAGTTAATACCAAAGGTGATAAATAGAAATAGAGAATGGCCCTTAAATATACTAAGTAGCTGCTACCTTCTTTGAAAAAGTGTTTTGTTCTGGAGGTGAAATAAGAAAGTAAAGAAAACACAAAAATACATATATAGCACTGGATATAGAAGAGTGGGAAAAGTCTGTTCACAAGCTTGAAGAATGCTTTCCACTCTAACTGACCCTTTTCTCAGATCTTGTTCTGGAACCAGAGGACTTTCTTCAGCTTTTGTTTTACCTACCTGTCAACTTAGGAGCAAGATTATCTTCTAGTGTTAAGAACACCGAGCCCTTTACTTGCTGCATTATAAAGGCTTCCTTAAAAAGGATGATTTATTGTGGTCTTCTTTAACCATAACATTGTCAACTGTTCAAATAGCTCACTTTCGGACAAAGCAATTCCTAGTTAATTGAATTTGTTCCAGCAATTTTAAATTGTTCTACTTTTGGATGTAATTACACAGGCAACTAATACACTGTAGGCTCAAACTCTTCCTGTTCTTTGCAGTCAAAAAATGTATTTGCAGAACCATTAATAAATACTATTTTAATGATCATTTTACCGTTGCAAATTCAACGTAGCTTGTCTTTATAAATCCAGGTCTTCAAACAATGCAAAAGATCATAGATCCCAGTAAAATTATTCAAGTTATGGCAATTACTAAATAAAATTAAAAACTTGTTTTGTGTTTTACCTGTAATATTTTTTGCTATCAAATGATTTCTCTATCATAGGCCAGAAGGCCTTTTTTCTTTTCTGAAAATGAAATCTTTAAAATGAGGGAGCAATAATTAGACTCACAGATGGTTTACACATAACTGATTTTATATTATTTCATTTATAAATAAACCCTAAAAGGTTTCAGTCTAAAGAAGACAAAAAGATATATACACACGTAAAATCACTTGTTTACTTTTGAGCTTATCCTTTGGGAACCAAGGCTAGCTTCCTTGGACTGCCTCACAAAGCAGGACATTTAGCATAACCTCCTAGCTTGCAATTCACATGGATAAAGCAGGATCCTGCTCTGAATCTATTTCTAGAGGAGAAATTGTTCCTGCATCAACTCATAAACCTATAGTGAGATCTCTGAAATATAGAGGTAGTCCTGAAAATATATCTGGCTTTGATATAACCACGTCATTGTACAAACCAATGGTACATCCACCTCCTCAATATCGTGTGCAGTTCTGGCCCTTCCCTGCTATTTCTCAGGAACTTGGAGATAAACAAAGGGATGGAGTGTCATGCCTACACTGAATGCTTGAGTAAATTTGATCTCTGCATCCTGGGGAAAAAAAAAAAAAAAAAAAAAAAAAAAAAAAAAAAAAAAAAAAAAAAAAAAACAAAAAAAAAAACAAAACACCTGGGAGATTTGGTAAAATTATATAAAATTACATAACATGTAAAAAGAGGTGGAGAGGGTTAAACACTGTATTTCAAAACAATATAGGGGATAGCAGGATAAGCCAGGAGGAGACAGGCTTAAAGCAGATGGCTGAATTGTGGAACTTCTTGCCAAACCATATTTGATTGCTTGTTTCAAAAGAGGCTCAGGGGAAACTTGAAAAGGTCATGGAAGACTGGTCCACAGCAGGTTGCTAAATGCCCAGACAAGATGTTCATTCATATCAAAAGTCCATGAAAATAGAAGAAGGCTGGAAAGACATAATGTAAGAATACAATAGAATCATAGAGTAATAGAGGTTAAAAAAAAGACCTTTAAGAACATCAAGCCTTACTGTAAAGTTAACAATGCCAAGTCCACCACTAAACCCTGTCTTTAAGTGTCACATCTACATGCCTACTGAACACCACTAAGGTGACTCAAGCATTTCTCTGGCCAGTGTGCTTCAATGCTTGAGAACCCTTTTGGTGAGGATATTTTTCCTAGTATCCAATCTAAACCTCCCTGGCAATTTGAGGGCATTTCCTCTTGTCCTATTGCTTGTTACTGGGCAGAAGAGACTGACCCTCACCTGGCTACAGCCTCCTTTCAGGCAGTTGTAGACTGATACAGTCCCCCCTGAGCCTCCTTTTCTCCAGGCTAAACACCCTCAGCTCCTTCAGCTGCTCCTCATATGACTTGTCCTCCATACCCTTCACCAGTTCTGCTGCCTTTCTCTGGACATGATCCAGATCCTCATTTTCCTTCTGGTAGTTAGGGGCACAGAAATGCACACATGATTTGAACTGTGACAAAGTTAAGAGACACAATCACTCTCTATACTCTTTTACATAGATATGTGACTCAGTATAGCCATTCTTATACTTTATTGCAAGTGTGCATGAACCTAAACTAGCAATTCACTCCTTTTCATCTATTCCAAACATTGCATGGGAAGATGAAACATGAAAAGGGCTAAATTTCACTAATTATTAACTCTTCTTATTTTTACATTGTGGATTAATTTCAATATACCCAGAAAGCATCGAATTAACTGCCTCCTGTTCAACTTCAAATAGAACAAATATATTAAATCTGTAGTGTACCTCCTCCTCTTGTAAATTTTACTTAGCACAGCTGTGATTTTTCTTTTAAATTGATATACAATCAGCTAGGGAAAAGACTCAGAGGGGCTTTTCTTATCCCCCACCCTATGGCCGTCTAAACAATTCCACACCCACACTGTTGTGATAAATGTCAATAGAGCACATCTGCAATTGTTCCATCCTTTATTGGCTAGTTGTGGGATGCAGTGATGGTCACATGTAGATCAATGCTACATCTGTTTCCATTTGTTCTGTCCCATTCTGGAGTGAGTTAAAGAGAATTCTCGCCAGTCTCCTTTTTCATTTATTCATTTAAACTTCTTAACACTCTTCAAGCCTGTTGCTAAAAGACAATCAAGAGAAGAAAAAAAAAGCTACATATAGAAACTAAGTAAAAGTCCTTACTTTAGAAAGAAAAAAAAAAATCTTCCAGAGTGCCTTGCAATCTTTCCAGCTGGCAGGAGATGTAATGTATAGTATACAGCAACCCAGCTCTGTCCTTTACACCAGAGAGAGATTAGCTGCTCCACGCAGACTCTAAACTACAACTGGCAGTCTCATACAATAAGAACAGGCAGCCACAATCCACTGAAACTGATTTTGTGCCAAATGCCTCCAACCAGCCTTACAGCCAAGGGACCAAACCATAATTATTCAGGTAAATACATTCAACTAAATGAGTCCTTTCATTCCAAGCAAAGAAGACAGGGAGAAAATAAGAGCATGAGAGACAGAAACTGGAACATAGTACCAGCACAGCAGGGGAAGCCCACATCCAATATAATTCACAGTCATTCTGGAACATGTTAGGAAAGTCAGACCAAGCACTTTCCATATGGAATTAATGCCCAAGGCTGCATCATGACAGGGGTCCAGAAGATTGAAACAAAGAGTTTCAAGGATGGAAAAACACAGGGTTCATGAATGCTTGAATACTGCTTTCTATCCATGCAATTGGTTAGACTTTAGAAAGTCTTCCCTAGAAAATTTTGGTCAGACTTATCTCCCAGAGATCAGTGAAAACACCTTAAACAGCAGCACAAATGCCACCTAACTGCTACAAGCTGCCTTTTTGATGGTACTGCTCTCTACTTAAGACATCTGTGTAAGCACTGCTGTAGTGGTTTGAAAGGAAAAAAAATGAGAGGCTCCAAGTCAGAGATACAATTTAATAGGAAAAAAGGAAAGAACGTAAAATAAAATAGATGCAATAATACAAAAGACCACTGACAGAGTCAGAATACAACCTGAGCGGAGTGATAGAAGCAGTCCAGATGAAGTGGTCTTCCTGAAGCAGTGATCCTGTAGAAAGGTCTGGTAGCTCGGGTCCTCTGGGAATCCAGTGCGTAAACACCCCTCTGGTGTTCAGAGTCTCAGCTTATATCCAGGCTGGAATGCTTGGTTCCTCCCTCTGGGCAGAGCATCTCACAATGGGATTGTGAGTCATGTGATAAGGCCTGATGGGCCCATTAACAGGAGGTAGTCCAGGAGGGGGTTATCTGTGAGTCGCGTGGCAAAGGTGCGGATGGGCCCATTAACAGAAGATACGCCAGAGTGGAGGAGGCAGGGAGCACTGCCTCACCTGGCTTCAACAGTTCATGAAGATGGTGATAGAATATACTTCAACCCAGGACAACTGCATACATTTGTAGCATGGAAGTGTCAACCAGATGTAATTTACTGTCCAAACATCCTGAAATGCCATTTAGAAAGCACAAAGGTGGATGACTTTTCCTTTTAGAAAGACAGAGGCAGCAACATAAATTATGCCACTTCACTAAATGACCAAATTATAATTGAATAACAGCTTTCCTTCCTCTCCATTCATGTTATAATACAAACCTAATGAGCAAACCCATTCTCACAAACCTGTTTCTGAGCACCTCTGACCTTTGATTTCAAAAGGTGCCAAGAGTGGAATCTGCTTAACCTAGAAGCAGATTGTGAACCACCATGCCCCATTTCTTTAAAAGCACAGATCCAGGCAGGAGGTAAATGGATGTTGTTTTTTGTCTTGGAGGAGTCTTTGGAGGAAGGGGAGACTTTTCCTTCATGCAAGCAGAAAGAGTGCCTAGGTACCAGAGATGGTCTCTGGTGTGTAGCAGGCAAGGGGATCATGAGACAGTAAAAATACCGCCTTGGGAGAGCATAAAGTGGGAGAGAAAAGGGTATTTTTTAAACATTCATATCTCCAAAATGGGAGCTAGCCACTTTCAGGGGATCAACAATATTCATTTGTACTAATCCAGTCTCAGAACCTGGTCTAATAGCTAGCCTGGAAGAAAAGAGAACTTCAAAAAGACAAAACTGGCAGTAGAAATATCTTTTCACATTCTCTCAGGTTTATGTCATTATCTGGGCTCTGTGCTTTTAAAAGTTTATGCTTCTATTCTCTGTTCTAATAAAATCAGCATTAGGGATTCCAGATGTATTCAGTGTTTAGGGAATGATAAATTCAATAATTACTCCAGTCCCATCAAACAGTCACTGAATAATATTTCAAAGTATGGTCCAGAGTCTCTTGCTTCCAAACTGGCACTAAAAATGGCACTCAGGAAATCCTGTGCACAGCCCTGCCCCCGTGAGACTCAGTTAGGGCTGAGATAGGCACTGCAATGTGAACCTCATAAAGAGGAGGATTTTTCAAAATATATGTCTGAGACACAGTGGAAGTTGCTTTGTTGAAAGAACACTACTTGTTTGTTTCTTTTTTTTTTTTTTTTTTTTTTTTGAAAGCTATAGGTAACTCTTAATGTAAAAAAAAAAAAAAAAAAAAAAAAAAAAAAAAAAAAAATTAAAACCAGATGGTTTTGTTTTAAAAAAGGAATATTTGTTACACAGCCCCCCAAACACAAATGCATGCACACACAAGCCTCATACCATGTGAAATTTTTCTACCTGTTAGAAAACATTCTCTCTCTTTCTCTTGCTTTCTCTATTTTACCGTAAAATATAAAAAATATCCAAACAATATTGAAAATATACGATAGAAGGAATCTGCTGGAAAAAAGAAAGATTTATCCCTGACCGGAAGCAGCTTTAAAAAAAAAAAAATTACATTGCCACAATATTTCATACTACATGTTTTCTATTGCATACTTTCCCAAAATGCTTGTCAGAGTTCAGCATTGAGCATGACTAAGAAAGTGAAGAGAAACAGGATCTAAAAAGCAAGTAGAGGAAGGAACAGCTAGGAACTAGAAATGGGCTTGTATTTTTGTTTACTTAATAAAGCAGAGCTGTATATTTTCTCTTTAAAGTTCTATTCAAAAATTATTATGATATGAATTTTAATTTTCTAACATTTTCCCTAAAAATTTTACATCTACCAGGAGTCCCAAAAAGAGAGAATACTAAAGTTACTTAACATTTTAGAAATCTGAGACTTGATTCTCTGAACATTTACTCTAACAGGATTTTTATCAACTTTACAGGGTCATGGCAATAATATTTATTTTTACAAATACCAGTATAAATATTAGGGAATAAAAACATAGAACATAAAAGTATGAGAAACGATAGCTGAAGAATTTTTCCAATTACAGTTTCTGCTGGATCATTATCATCCCTGGTACATTAACTGTATGGGTTGTACATTTTGTCCAATAATGTTGTCCAAGGAAGTATTTAGGATTATTAGGATTCTATGGTGCTAATTTAATTTGATATAAAGTTAATTTTACTGTCACTGTTGCATGACACAGTATTAATCTCCTGTTCTTGGAGAACCAGCATCCCTATAAGCAACATTACGAATCATTATTTTCCTCCAGCCCAAATGCATGTATATATTTTATCCATCTATACAGATTCCTATGAATAATATGTATGTGGAAATTTTTCTAGTATTACTGGAAGTGGTGACTGAAAGTCTGAGCCTGTAATCATTACCTTGAATTGCAAACAAGACGAAATAGAAAAAAAAAAGTAGAGTTATTATAGCTTTAGTAGTCAAACATGAAATAGCTGGAAGTTCATTAATGAAATTAAGAGATATTCATTAATATTCACCTAAAATGCATAAATTATTTTTTAAAAGTCACAGGTATATAGAACCAAA
This sequence comes from Chamaea fasciata, assembly GCF_029207755.1. NCBI lineage: Eukaryota > Metazoa > Chordata > Aves > Passeriformes > Sylviidae > Chamaea > Chamaea fasciata. Next base: position 77,873,106 of record NW_027094086.1, read on the forward strand.
GTAATTATTGAAGTTACTTAATACAATGAGGAAAAACACACATTGAAGTAATTTCTTTAAAAATCCAAATATCAAATCTGCATTTGCATCCCTATACTGTTAGGCTGCAATAAGAAAAATCTGAAAAACAACCCCAAAAAACTATCCCCCACAGATAAAAATCAAAAGTAATTTTTTAGTCAAACTAAACATATCTGATTCTGCAGAGTTCCCTTAGTATTCAAAATTGAAGAAATGTAAGTTTCCTTCTGCTATCTGTCCTACTACTGAGGTAGTACAGTTGAACTACCAAGATGATAAGCTGTTACTCTACCTTGAACTCTGAATTTATCACTTGTAGTAAGGATGGAATACCAAGTGTTTGTTTATGTTCAACAACGTTTTGCCCTACATTTTTACAGCTAAAAGTCTTTTCAAAAATTAGATCCTTAATTCACTATAAAAGAATAAAGACAAAAGAAAGTCATGGTGCTTTTTGTCTATTAATTTCTAATTAAGCATTGAAACCTCCAGACAGCATATTCATCTTATGAAAATCATGTATTTTGCAATATTTTGTAACATAGGAGTTGTTCCAAGAGAACTTCATTTCTCATTTATCATATACTATTCTACACATTGTATTTATTGAAATGGCTTGCCTACAGCTACTTTGACCAACAGGGTACAAACGTCATTAAAAATGTAAATATACCACAGGCTATACTACTGAAGACATGAAGTCTAGCAGACTCATGAGCTTTCTGGGAATTTTTTGAATTTAAGAAAAGAAGAGGAAGTTAAATATAAGCACACTACATGGCAGAGTCTTGATAATTTCTATTCTTGCAGAGAAAGTCAGGAATAAATGCCATCTACCAACCATGACAACACATGCATGTTGTTAAACCCAGGGAGGACTGAATACAGAAGTCAAACTGAATGTATCAAGGAAAACATGATCTATTATCTATATTTAGGAGGGAAATTAAAATAATGTGGAGGTGTCCTTGACTGGCTGCTATTAACTGCCTTTGCTCATGCCCTTATGTATGTATAGTGATGTCTGAGTCACAGTGCCTAAGAGAAGAGACAGAATCACAATGCTTATAGAAAAATGTTATATTTCAGTGCTATCAAGGCTAGGGCACAGATGGGAAAAAAAAAAATTATCAAGAACTCAAACAGTTACTTTTCTCCATGTCACCATTCCAGTACAAGAAATACCATAAAAAGGGCAGTTTCCAGCACTTTTTTTTAATGGAACTAAGTTCCAAATCATAAAACTAGTCATTATGAAAATATCTACTCTGCATTCTCAAGCAACCAAATCTACCATCACTGGAAACTCAATTATATCATATATTAATATTACATATATTAAATTTCATAAGATGTACTTGGCTGAACAGAGTAACTAAATTAAATTTTGATTTAGAATTAAAAACTTATTAATCATTTCAAGAACATTAACATGACCCACATTATATATTTGCTACTCTAGTATCTCCAGAAATTGTAGTGCAAGTTGTCAGACAGTGTTAGTCATCAGTTTTGTGCAGTAGGCAATGTTTGTGGAAATGCAGAGAGCATTTAGAATGGGTCAGCCATGGTATAATGAATTATTGGAATAATGATATGTGTACTACACTATATATATATGTAGAAAACTTTAAATACATGGAGAAGCATTAAATTTCAAAATTACAGAGATCTCAAGTTTCCGATAGGTCTCTATTCTTCTAAGCTTTGAATGATCATCAAAGAGATATACAGAGAAAAATGGGAAGAAAAACAAAGACACTAGGAGAAAAAGATCAGAAACATAATAGCATCTGTATGATTACTTATCCCCTAAGTCATAATGGGGCTACCTGTACTTTCCAGAGAGTTAAAAAGTGTGGTGACTTTGGAATACGAATCACTATTTCTCTTACAATTATTAATTTGAAAATGCTGATACAATAAGTCAATGCATTAATAAATTACTCATTTTGTATGGTCATGCTGGTAAAGTTCAGATAATAATGCAGAATTTGTGAACAGATTTTTTGTACTACAAAGAAGAATTGATTTCTTTTACTGTCAATTCTATTTTAATAATTTACAGGTGGAGCATGGTATATGTGATTAAGCAAAATTTTTAGTGAATCTGGAGATCAAATGAAAAGTTACCCATTTATCAAAGCAGTGACTTATTGGATCAAAACCAGGGTTCACAACACCGTGTTCATATAATTTCATAAAAATAAATATATTCAAGTTTACCAAGAACTATTAGAGTAGAATCACACCATGTGGTCAAGTAATTCTTTATCAAAAGATTCCTAAGAAAAGCCCATTTCTGTAAGATGGAGTTCATTACACTCTGCTTCTTATGGAAGGATCAGTGACATTAAATATTAATAACTACCTTAAATAAAACCCTGCCATCATCACAACGTAAAACTTGAAGAATTTTGATTTGCATTAAACAAACTCAGATATTTTTTCAAAATACATTCATACACTTACAAAACTAACAAACTGGTTATAGACTAAAATTACTATGAAGACCAAAATCCTAGGTTGTTTTTCCTGTTCATTGTTTTGAGCTCATGGAAAGAAATCAAATGTTTTCTCCATTGAAAAATATTTACATCAGCAAGTCCCTAACCTGGAATTCTGCTTATTAGTCTCGTGAAAATTTGAGAAGTGCCGGTTGAACAGTTTCACTCAGCAGTTCCTACCTCGCTCCACACACAGGATGTCTCTTAGCACTACTCTGTTGCTCACACACAATTGTTTCATGTTCTTTATGACATAATTGGAGAGCTGTGGGGTGGGGCAGCAGCAGAGGACCCCAAGCTTTCCAATGGATGACATACAGGTACAGGCCCCATACGCCCATTTACATAAAGGCACTGAAATCTCCTCAAGAAGAAAATGTATTTATCTTTCTGGTATTTCAGCTAGGGGCAGAAATAAACCAATCACTGCAGAAACTTGAGTTGCTATCCATGGGGTTTAAGTAAAGTAGGACAGTAGAAACATGAGAGCACTATCTGGTAGATCTGTCTACTTCCTTCCACAATGTCTTCTCAATAGTCTCCTCTTCACATCAGCATTAGTAGCATTTCATGTGCCATTAAAAAAAAAAAAAAAACAAAAAAAAAAAAAAAAAAAAAAAACAAAAAAAAAAACAAAAAAAAAAACAAAAAAAAAACAAAAAAAAAACAAACCAAACCAAACCAAACCAAACCAAACCAAACCAAAAAAAACAAAAAAAAAACAAAAAAAAAACAAAAAAAAAACCAAAGATGATTATTTTATTTCTCCATTATATTACAATAAAGCAAGAGGCCAAAGTTCACAACATTCTTTTTGGATAAAAATGTGTGTTTTTATCTGACTTCCAGTGAGTACGGGGCATTTCACTACCTAAGCTAAGAGGTTTTGAAAATGACAGGCATATTATCTAGGTCTATCAATAGATATTTATCTGCCCATTCCTCATTTTCTGATAACATTTACATGCCCTTTAATCGGGAGGGAATTAATGCTCTCAGTATCCTTATGAAGCAAGAAAAAAAAAATTTCCCTTTCTCACACGGAATATAGAATAACTTCATTTTTCTCATGGATTAGAGAGTTGAACTCATATATTTTTAACCTCAAACTAATTCTTGTCTCTGGCTAAGCCATTATTAAAACAGCTGGGAAATGTAAAAGTGTTTTAATCTGAACTAAACAGAGTAGCCCAGTAATATTTTAAGAACACATATAATGTGGGACATTTTCCTGAAAAAAAAAAAAAATCTAAAAAAAACTCTCCCAGACTTCTGATTGTAACACCAATAAAAAGAAAGTTTGTGTACCCTGGGTTTAGTGCTGGTTTATTTGACAAAAGGTTGGTATAGGATGAAAAAGGAAAAAAGAACAAATGAAAAAAATAAATGAAAAGAAACCCAAAATTAATCCTCTTGGAAGCAGGAGTAAGAAACAAAAGAATGGTTGAGCCTCATAGAATTTTATTTTGAATATTGATAGTAAAAATGGCTATGTCTAATGCTTTCACTTGTACTTGTCTTGGTCTAATGAGAGGAAAAATCAGACCCTTAAGTGTAAAGACTGTTAAAGTATGTTAACAAAACAAAACAAAACAAACAAACAAAAATCCTTGAATAAGATTATACTACTCAGTTAAGAAACATTAATTAGTATGGTTTTATAGGATGTGAAAAATTTGGAAAAGCACAGGGGGAAAAAAGTGGGTATTTAAAATAATACTATTCTGTAAGCCAAAAAAATGAAAGTCATTTAGTGAATAGAAACACACATTTCTAATATCCAAACGCATACAAATATGGAATTTAAAAATGCAAATAGGTGGCAGTTTTATTCACTTTTTATTATTTAAATAGATTTTAATGAAATATTTAATTCCTTTTTTTTTTCTAGACTTTTTTCCCAATGAAATTACAAAAATGTGGTGCTGACATTGTCTTTATATTTGAAACACTTTTCCTTTTCACATTGCAAAATAGTGATTTTTCCAAACATGGAAACTCCAAAATCCAGTTGAGTTTCTTCCATCCATGTATTCATTAGTATAAGATTCTATAAGTCATGGGAGTCCCTCAAGTCTGTTAACAGCTATTCCATCCAGAGAAACAGTTTTAAATAAAACAGTGGTGTCCACTTTTTTTAATATCAAAAATACAATTGATTAATATTGTCTAAATGCTTCAAAGAAATGTATTGAATAATATCCCCTATCTTGAATTTCTTCAAAACATGCAAAAAGCAACCAATTTGGAAAATTTATTACTTCTTTCAGCTACTATTAGCACTATCTTCTAGGCAGTTATACCATGTTAGAGAATCTTAAATTTTAAGATTTAACTTTAATGTTTCTTTGTTTAGACTTTCCTTTCATTAACAGCTGACAATTAGAAAGGCAAAATTGGAGAAATTTGTTAGAAGGGAATTTTTCGCAATTTCAGAAACAAATTATCATCAATGAAACACTTTGGAAACATACAAAGAAACAGACTTTTGAGAATGGTGGATTTCATTTTAATTATTCTTTCAGAATGTCTCTGGAAAAGCAATACTTCAAGATACTGCTAGGGGGTCTTTACTGTTTTTAGCACTATTCCCTGTTTTTTTACATACTAATCTAGGGTTGCAGTAAGAAAAAGTAAAAATACATTGTTCAGTAATATTAAAACAATTCTTAGAAATGCTTGGGGATGGTTCTTAAACCAAAAGATTGGAAAAAAAAAAAAAAAGTTATTTTAAATAAGCTGATACATCAAAATTGTTGCATTTTAAAGCCCTTAGGTCAAAAATAATAATGAATGAACTTTGAGGGAATAAGGGTGTCCTAGAAAAAGAAGTTGCTTGACAAAGAATTTATTGAGTACAAAAATGGTTTGTAAATGGAGATTGTGTTTTGCAAATTCAAGTTGTTTTGTCAGTAGACATGCACTGGGAATGATAGTGGTAAGGCTGGCTCCATATCAACATGATATATCAGGAATAGATTCCTGTTCTGCACAGCTAAAAAAACCTACCTGTATTAATTTGGATCTGACAGGTTTGTTTGGTTTTTGTTTGTTTGGTTTTATTTTGTTTTTATTTTTGTTTTTTTGTGGGGTTTTTTTAATTAAAAGACAATCTTTCTTGTCCAAATCACAGCTAGCAGCATACCACTGTATTGAATTGGTTCTATCTCTTCCTCATCTTGCCTATGAAATACAGGAAAAGGAGAGTTAATATTCACATTCAGCTATATTTAAGCAGAGAGAGCTAACAAGAATATATTTTCCTTTCCTGGGCATGCAACTGTCATAATGTAAAATTCAAAGTCCTTGTGAAGGGAAAAGGAAGGATATTAATTGCCTCCAAAAGTTATGCCCATGCTGCTTCTCAGGATATATCCTGCTAAAAATGTCAAGCCAAGACATACAGTAGGTGGGATGTTCTCTTAAATTCACCTTAATCCTATGTTTTCTCCATGGCACATGATACAAGGTTTACCATGGTTGGTCTGTTGTAAGTAAGTTGGACCTTATAAGAAGGTAAGTTAATTTGATGTTTTCAGCTGGGACAGAGTTAATTATTTTTCTTAGTACCTAGTATGGGACTGATGCCTTAAGTTTTAGCTTTTATGTTTTTCAGATTCTGTGCTGCCTAGGGGTGTGGATCTGAGCCTCATATAAAGCGCTGGTAAGCTCTCTTCACTGAGTATGTAGACGAAACAAATCCTTTTCCTGCTGAAGACCAAGGACAGCTTTCAGACCCAAAAGCATAAACAACGGTGGACTGAAGGGAAGAAGGATGAGACCTCACAACCTGAAGGTGTAATTGGACAATTAAACCCTAATATGTGAATGGTCCAAAACTTAAAATGTGTAAGACCTCATGATTGGTAAGCAATTTTGTGACCATTCTTAATCCACCTTGGGTGTAGCCCTAGTCAGGATCTTGTTCTGCCCAAGGTGTACCCTAAAGGCCTTTCAGTTAATACCTACTTTATTCTCTAGCTCTGTCCAGTCTGTTTCACGTCAGCCTTCCCAAGGCATCAGGACTATGTCTCGGATTTGTGCTGGGAACAGCACTGATAACATGGGGATGTCATTTCTTGCTGAGTTGTACTTGCAGCATCAAGGTCTTTTCTCCTTCAGACTCTGCCCCAACAGTGAGGAGGCTTGGGGTGAACAAGAAACTGGCAGGAGACAAGAGTCAGGACAGGTGACTCCAGTTGACCACAGGGACAATCCACACCATATGGCATCATGCTCAGGATTTCATGCTCAGGGAAGAAGAAGGAAGCAGAGAATTATCAGAGTGATGGTGTTTGTCTTCCCCTGTCCCTGTTACATGTGATGGAGCCCTGCTCTTCTGGAGATGAATCAACACCTGTCTGCACATGGGAACTGCTGAATGAATTGTGTAAATGAGTTCCTTGTTTTGGTATGCTTGAATGCGCTACTTTTGCTTTCCCTGTTTAACTGTCCTTACCCCAATCCAAGAGTTTTCTCACTTCTACCCTTCCCATTCTCCTCCCTAGCCTGACTGGGGAGAGTGAGTGAGTGGCTGTGCGGGGCTTGGCTGCCAGCTGGGCTTATACCACAACCCTCACACATGAGGGTGCAGGCTGTCTCTGGTTACCAGCAAGTATACCTCAGTGCTGACGGGGTTTCAGTTGTTGCCTGAGAAACCCTGAATAATGCACATTTTACACCTGGGGCACTAAAAAAGAGATCTCATTATATCCCATTATTGTAATGGGCAACAGAACACCAAGAACATATTAAATACAGTACTAGTAATGAATATAATACAATGTATAGAGTAGTTTGAATTCCAACTGTTTTGCATAATTCTTGTCAGACTAACCATAAAATTATCTACTTTTAAAAATTGCTTTACTTCTTCTTTTTTCTGCTTCAAATCAAATTGTTTCCTGAGTTATTTAGAAAATTATCCCCCCTCCTCCTTTTTAAAAAAATTTAATATAGTATTTGAGTGAAAAAAATATCACAGGCTACATCCAGAAGAAAATAAAATGGCCAGCACTGTTATGTAGTTACATTCAATACTGTACCCTGGTCACTCTTGAATGACTTAAAACCACTTCAAACACTGACATTAACAAAAAATAACATAACTACAAAAAAGAACACATTCTTTCCTAAACCATAATTTGGTTCACATTCATGCAAGACCTTTGAAATGGGCTAATCACATTTAGACATTTGGTCTGCCTTCACTGGAGGGGGGAAGGAAAAGAAGTGAAGCAGCACAGTCAGAGGATGCATTCCCTGATAATATTGGACAGTGATTTTTATTACAGAGACGTGCAAGAAAACTGAGAAGTCTTTTTGAATCACGAAAATTTAGTAGGGAAAAGTGGAAGCAAAAACAATATTCAATGTTCAAATATACTCAGTGGCTTGACTATTCCTATTAAATAAAACAGCATTATAGATAGCATCAAATTAATAAATTGTCGCAAAAATAAGATCCTACTTGATTTCCTACGCACCACTAATCAAGACTAAGCACTTCTTAAGCATGCAAATACACTGTCTTCTCTTCAGATTTTCAAGAAGTCTTAATAAAACCCACAAAGTTCTGAATAGAAGAACAGAGTAGTTAAAAGTGCCAGAAAGAGTCTCCTATCTGAGAAATAAGAAAGGTACTTTCTGAAGAGAAATCTGAAGGTGCTTCAACGTTTTTCCTAATTCCATATAGTAAGTAATATTTTTAAGACCTTGTTAAATGGGAAGTAAACATTGCCAGAAAATTAAAAAGAGGTCAATGGTCATGTCAGTCCTTAGAGTGGTACATCCTTTTATGTTGCAAACATTGACTTGAGTGCACTGAAAGCATTATGGCTGTCATACCCAATACACAGACCTGAACTCTATCAGTCACAATGAAGTCTTTAATGAAGGTATAATTTTTTTTTATTTTGCAAATCTGTCTTGGACTGCACATTATTGATTTGCAGCCAGCTGAGCTGCAAAGCTTGGATAATGAAGTCTGTGCAATTAAACCAATCCTCCTTAAGAGATACAGGAGTAGAAAACCCAACCCCTACATATCTGCATTACAGGAATCCGATTTACAATCTGGCAAATCAAGTCTAGTTTTGGTGACTGTAAGCAACTAAGAGTAGGCAAGTTCAGTCATATAACATTAATGATATTTGCTAGATAGTGAATGCTCACATAAATTTTTTCTTGGTGAGATGAATTTGACACATGAAAGTACTCCCTTCCCAAATTGTCTATCTGTCCTCAGTCTTATTATTTTTGAATGGTTGTCTTTGCTATACCAGTTAAAGACAATTTTCATAGCTTAATGTAGCCTTTCAGCATCTATCTGGGCAGCAGTGCATTATGGAATGCAAACTTTATATTCAAGAGAGAAAAGGGAGAACCCCATTTATTTTTCTAAGACATTACTTCAAATTTTAGGTACTTGTCAGATTCAGTCTGCCAAGTTCAATATTTACCAGTTTACTTTAGCAGAGAAACATAAAAGAATATTTGATATCCCAGTGCAAAGTAATCTTTGGTTTACTCCTCATTTTCATCTGGTATTGATCAAGATAACTGAAGCAATCTCATTTCATGCCAGAAGATAAACTAGCTAGGAGTTGGCTTCTTGCTAGTATAACAGTAAAAAGGGATGTACTGGACTGAGCTTTTCTTCTTCCTTCTTTCATCATCCACTCAATCTATATTTTATTTGAAGTGATGTGGTAGATAAAAACTTTCTTTATAATTTTTTACAAGTCATACTCCAAGAAAAGATCTCTATTTCTCATACCTTTATTTTCTAAAGTATTCCTGTTTTCTTTATTATTCTGATCTTATCCTCTATTTTGTTTCCCTTTGGTAGGATCATCATTTTCATACTGCCAGCACTGTTATTATAGCAGTTCAATGTAGTTCACGAAGAGCCACTCACATTTATTTCTTAATTGTTCTGCAGTTATAGCCTCTTTTATAGGGGCACTGCTAGGGTTTTTTCACACCTCTTTCTTCACAAGTTGGAAATTTCTAGCAGTTTAATTTTTCTTCCCTGGTTTTGCAGTATGAATCATGTCAGTACAGAACTCTGCTGTATCACAATGTTGCATTTATATACAGTAAACTGTAGGAATTCAAATTTACTTCTCTTTTCTAATATGTTTTCATCCCTGGTTCTTATTCTCCACAATTTATTTTAGTCCTGACATGCACATTCATCTAGAATGTATCCATTCTCAGCTGAACTTTTAACTTTTTCCTGCATATCCAAACCCCATGTGCTCAGCTTTTTGTCTTTTTCACTTGGTACATTATTATGCATACAATGTGTTAATGCAGTTACCTGATTTGGGGATCTTAACATACCCTAGCCACTAAAGCTAGGATGTTCAGTATGTTCAAAACTGTTGAATTTCCATACTATCATTCCACGGAGAATGATGAACATAGATAAAAGAGCCTCCAAAAGGACACCGAGAGCAGTTACTGAAGAAAACAAATTCTGGCACAGAAGCAAGGGATATTACAGTCCTCTATACTATTTTTAATGCGAAAGTTCCTTTTCTGAATTATAAGAAGTTTCTCCCCAAATGCTGCTAGATTCTTGCCATGAGTGGCTCTGTAAGATGTGCTATTGTGTTTTGAGCCACAAACTCCAGCATCCTGTCTTCAGCTTTTGCATGATAGCAAATGCTTCAAAAATAATGAGAAATGGAGCAAATATACAGGGTAGTATTCCCTCTCACCTTACAAGAGCCAAAAGCACATGGCTAAAAGATTTGAAGGTTGCACCCAAAGCATTGCTTTTAACAGACATCACGGGAACCATTTTCTATAAAATTTCCTTTTCCCCGCTTAATCATTGAATGCTTTTGGTTTTATCATTTACCTGATAATTTCACTAGGGTCTTTCTGCCCATTTTTTTTCCTTTGTTCAAAGAGAATTATCAATAACCAATTTCTTTATTTAGCTTAAATAACACATAAAGCATAAAAACAAGCTTGCCACTTGAGCCATACAGAAACATGTCAAAAAAGTTGAGACAAAAAATCTGTCCTCCCATAAAGCATTGTTACATTATTACTCAATATAGATATTTATACTCTTGACTATTTGACCAACGTCATCACACTTGCAGTGCAATATGCTATTATCAGGGGCCGTATAAAATTCTTTACCAATTATTGCATACATAAATAAAAGAGCAAACTAAAATCCTGATACCATCTCTGAGAAAAAAAAAAAAAAGAACCCTCTTCCAGAGTTTGACAAGTTATTTATATTAGGCTCTGCAGTTTCTCTTTTTTTCCCCCCTTATTTACTTGAAAGAAAAAAAAAATACTGGCATGATATCACATCAATATTTTAAATATAGATTTGAAAAATTCAAATAAGGAAAGAGTTAACTGCTATTTCTGCTTATGATGAGAAGTATCAAGAAATTGGAAAAAAGTTAATTGCACAAAGGAAAAAAAAAATCCTGATCAAGAAAACAAACCTGCTCAGTATTAACAACCAAAGTAGTAGTGAGGAGAATGAAGAAGAGATATCACCAAGCCAAAATAATTTTAAAATAAATTCTACCTAACTAGATTGACAGCATAGCACAAAGGAGGGAAGAGACCCCATATGAAGGAATTATACTGCTTCACACAAAATAATTTATGTTTCATCCATACAAAATTCTCACAATCCCAAAACAAAAGCATCTTAAAGTTTGGCTCAGAAAGTCAACATAGAAGTTGTCCTTTCATCACTGTTTATTGAACTCTCGAGCCCAAATCTTGCATGCTACCAGGTTTCTAGTCACTCAGCAACCAATCTGTCATCTTCACTCCAGTTATAAAAAGTTTTATCACCTTCCCACCTTTAACTAAGGTTTTGTATCCTTTCACTATGCTTCTGTGCTGGGGAATAAACCAAGAGCTGCAGAAAACCCCTACACATCCCTCCAGTTTAAAGCACTTAGAACTTGTATAGCAAGTACTTTATGCCCAGTACAGCTGCTGGCAGAGAAATTGGCTCCAATCTTACCTCCCACGTCTCCTGTAGCTCAACGGCTTCCGCTGGGTGCTTGTTTATTTCTCTTTTCCTTTCATAACCTTGACCTTTTTTTTCTAATGTGCTGAGCTGAGTTTGGAGTCACAGTGATGAATGAGATGTGATCACGAGAATCACAGTGAGGGTGCAGTGTGCGGGGCTGTTTCTCGGGCAGCGTAGTAGCAGACAGAGGAGGGGGGAAGTGGAAATCTGACAGGTTTAGCTTGCTGACAACCCATGTTTATAGACTCTGTAAAGAATACAGATGAGACATAGGAAAGGCAGAGCTGACAATGACATAATAAATCTTACCCCCAGTGTTTCCAGTCCAAAAAAGTAAAGAAATAAAGTCAAGTTTGGGATGCTGTTAATGGTTAGGCTGCCACAGTACTGAACCTCTTCACTGTCTGCTTCGTTAGATGAGATTAATAGATACACTCCACTCCACTGTACAGTACTTCTGCCATCTGCACAGAAAATTGCAGTCCTCTCCCCCCATTTGACCAAAAAATACTTCAGGTAATAAATTAGTTAGGCACTCTAGTACCAATAAAGAGGGTAATAGAACTGCATAGATTAAAATAAATAAATAAACAACTAACTAACTAAATAAACAAAGTGGCAGAATTAAGACCAGCCTCCCTTCTGAAAGCAGCAGTCAGTTCCTCAGCTGCTTCAAACACTCTGTTGTTTGGCTTAAGTGGAGCCCTGCCAGTTTAAATCAGGTGAGGTTCTTTCTTCTTGTTTTCATTTGTGAAAAAACTTCAAGTAAATTTCAAATAAATTCCAAACCACTAAATTAAGAATGCAAGATTTTATCTAATATCAAATTTTAAAATGTATAGAATTTTTTCTCTCTCCAAGGTCCCAGATGCAGCAGAAGTTTCTTTCATTGTTTTGAATACATCCATCAAAAACATGGCTTTTGTGATCTCTAATAGGCTACATCTTGCAGACAGACTTTTTCAGAGCTGCTCTCATTTCTCCAGTTACACTTATTTATACAAGAGCTACAATTTCCAGTTGTTTAAAAAAAAAAAAAAAAAAAAAAAAAAAAATGGGAAATAAGACAAGCCTTTGGTAGACAATACTGATTTCCTCCTCAGAAGCTATAAGGTCTGTATCCATTTTCATTCATCTGAGTCCAGTGCTAGGAATGTAAAATTTAATATTCATCTTGCTGCCTTTGGTAGATTACCACGTTGTTGAATGTAATAAAGAGAAGGCCATTATACCCAAGTGAATTAACAGAAGAGATAAAAGAGCACATCAAGCACTTTAATTTAGGCAGAAGAACCACACTGAAACACACTTGGGTTTCTCCCTCTGTCTTCCAATAGTAACATCTGCTTTCAGGCTAGGTATCACGGTTTTAATAGCTTATTTGTTAACTGGAAGCTGTTTGTTAACTTGTTCAGCCCCCAAAATTAGGTCTAATCCACACCCAGTCAGTTCAGCCTTCCATCAGCATGTGAAAGTGCAGCCAGCAAAACCTTAGTTATGTGTGAAAGGCAGAAATGTATGGGATAAATAGCACTGTTTCCAATAACCAGCCTTTAGAGTCAAGGCACTTTTGTTCGAACGTGGGCTAAATTTATACAAATTAGAAAAAGGAGCAGGTCTTCATGAAAATCAGACTTTTTTAAGACAGTAAAAAAAAAAAAAAAAAAAAAAAAACCACACCAAAAAAAAAAACCCAAAAAACCCAAGAATAATCAGTAATGGTTTTCAAGGGAGAGAATGATTCTCTTCCTAAACTTGTGGGGAGACTAGGGTAGAAGGCAGAGAGAAGACTTCCATCTTAAGATCTCAAATGCTTACATACCTCTCTCAATAGTCAGAAAAGTAGCAAAATATCATTTTGATACATACTAACAGTTTGTTAACTTACAGAATTAAGCAAGTTCAAGCAGTTTAGCCAGTATCTCTGCGAAAGACAAGCGTAAAAACTCTGACATTTTCTGATCTAATTCTGAAATGATGCTGCATAGGACAAGCCTCCTTTCCAAGTGCTTGTCCCAAACCCCCAGCGGCTGTATTAAATGCTGTGTATTTATCAGCTCTTCATTATATTTAGGCAGAATAATTTTACTTTTTCTGGTATCTCTAGATAAACAATGACAAAACAACAAAAAAGAAATTATCTACAAGAAATTCCATTTCTTGCTATTGCTTCCTTTGGCACACTTTTAAAATGCTGTCAGTCCTTCTCCTATGGAAATAAGGAGGATGTGAAAAAGAAAATAGTAAAAAAAAGTTACATAAATACAAAAAGTAATGTAAATATATTAAATCAAAAAAACAAGCCAACAAACACCCACAATTAAACAATTTACATATCTGGTACTCACCAGAGAACCAAACTTGTATATAATCTTATGAAACTACTGTTAATTATTACAGATATTTCATGGTAGTTATAACTCAATTTTTCAGGTACATCTAGAGCTGAAAATTGTCAAATTGATAACCTAAGGCTTCCTGTTTTACTGGCTTCAGCTTTTGCACTGTTTCCTATAAGCAGATTACAACAAGGAAGACACATCCTGTGATTAGTTTAGGAAAAGGGGAAAGAAGGCAACCAAGTTTTTACAATTATTCTCATGTAGTCGTAATTCTAGGTCTTATGATCTGCTAACCTGTGACAATAATGGCCTTTAATTTCCATGGCAGACCTTTCTCTGCTCTGTATTAGTCTCATAATTCGACACCACAAAAGAAAAATGGTAAGTCACAAAAAGAGATGAAAAGAGTATTTTTTCTCCTGAGCAGTAATGATTTTGAAAAGCATATGCATCTTCCCAGCATCTTGCCAGTATAAAAACAGACCTAACCTCCACAGTCAAGAATCCTTATGGGTTTTTTTTGGCCTTGCAAAAATTTATCTCTGGGGGGTGTAGTTGAACATCAAGAAAAAAAAGTCTGGCAGATAAATACATTGTCTACCCACCCAAAGTCAAACTGTTGTCTCAGCTGAGGATATCCTGTCATTCAGTGTTTCATTCTGCTGAAGACAGAATGAGTGAGATTGCTGCCTAATAGGACTACCATCAGTGGAACTATTTCATCCTGAACTTGGAGACTAGTTCTATTCTTATGCTAAAACACATAAAATTTTGACTCCTTTGAGACTATTTTGTAACCAAATCTCTCTTAGTGTACATAGGATGTAAAATTCTAATATTGTAAGAATTATCTATAAAAATTAGGACTAGGAAGAGGTCTACTTGAGGTTTAGGCAACCTGGTCATTCCACTTAAAAATGGAGAAGGGCAAACAAGGCCACTTGAGTAGAGTTACCTATCTGATACATTATTTTCTTAACAGAGAGTTTTGTTCCTGTATTATCAAACAGCTGAGGCTTACAAACAGCATAACTGTTACCAGATCGTGCATGGGTCTGTAGAATTATCTAATCTCCAAACAGGAGCTAAAAAAGAATATCCCAGCAAGCTGAATAGCATCTAAACAATTCAGTGAAATCTCAAATCACACCTTTTTTTTTCACAGTGTCCAAATCTTTGACAACACTGCAGAGCCAACACAGCCAGGTTTTTGTGAAAAATCTTCTAGCAGTGTCATGGAAAGGAACAGCCTGACCCCTAGAAGATACTCTGAGGGAGGAATAGAACAGAAAAAGGATTCAGGCTGTGCATACCAGATTGTAAATGAATAAAGACATACTAAAGAGGGATTCAGAATTAAGTGGTTAATCTAAACACTGTGCAGTAAGTCCCCTCATTCTACTGTGAAGGCACGTCAGGGGAAGAGCAAGAAGTGCATATCAGAACGTGGATCAACTTCCTGAGGCACTGTCACAGTCCAGTGAGAGAAGAGACCTCATTGCTCTTCTTTTTCAATTCCATATGAGGCAGGATTCACCAAGGGAATGAGAGTTATTTATGGAGGAAGAGTTTTCACACATAAAACTTCAGAAAATGTTATTTGCATGAGACTGTGCTCACATCGACTTTTAGTGATTTTTTTTTCCTTTATTCCTTATAAGTAAGGGAAAAAATATTTTTGGAAAAATGTTTTTTGGAAAAAAAGAAATCTTGGCCTTCCAACCTCATTTTCAGAAAGCAGACTAAACTTTCCCTTGTCTCGCCTTTTTTCTTTTCTTTTCTTTTCTTTTCTTTTCTTTTCTTTTCTTTTCTTTTCTTTTCTTTTCTTTTCTTTTCTTTTCTTTTCTTTTCTTTTCTTTTCTTTTCTTTTCTTTTCTTTTCTCTTCTTTTCTTTTCTCTTCTTTTCTCTTCTTTTCTTTTCTTTTTTCTGTACTTACTAAGAGTTTGACTTACAGAATATAGGTATATAAAAAGATATAGGAAATCTACCAGCTTCTGTAAGGTCAGACAGAAAGGGGCTTGTTGGGAAGTTTTCATCCAGACTGCTAAGATTTGACAGGACATTCAGCTTAGTGCAGTATTTGATTTTGTTATGACCAAAAAGAAAATCTGGGATATTAAATTTTTTTACAACTTTATTTGTTATATTACCACACATTACCAGCTTTCACAGATGAAACAGATTCTGAATTTGGCATGAAAAATAGTGCTGGAGCTCATTAAATCAGTTCAAAAAATATAGCAAGATAGCATCCCTGTTGGAAAAGTTGAATTTTGTGTTATCATCTTTCTCAAAATAAAGTGTTAATGATTCCTCTTATGAACTTCTAGCATATGAAACAAACTTAGACAATCTGCTTTCTCAAGAACAGAAGAAAACTATTTCATATATATTAAAAAGAATAAAATTAAGACAGCAACATTAACATTTTTTTCCATTCTACCATTGGGTCAGTGACTTTTAGAACTTTTCAAGAGTCTTGAAAAAGTACAATAACATTTGTCTAAATACGTAGGGAAATCTTCAGAGTAAAGTCTCAGTAAGTCAGACTTCACTGTCAAAATTTTCCTGATTAAGGAACTGATGATTTTTCCTGGTATGAGTATCAGTACATCTTCACGTTAATAATGGAAACTGTTTTATATCCATAAGAGTATACAGGTGTATATATGAAAATTTTAACAGTACTTTCAGTATATTACAAGCACATGTTCACATATATAGTACATATATATACACATATATATATATATATATATATAAGTTTAAAGCAGAATAAAATACCTACAAGTTATTACCAAAATAGGCAATATAAAATAACAGCTAGGTTATAAAAACACATGCTCAAGCCAATTTCCAACACAGACTGGTGTTATGTTGGCAACTGTTTCACAAAAGCTTAAAACGCAATGTGCAATTGCACAAACCATGGATGCAAAATTATTTTGTAGCAAAGCCAGCTTGCATGCCGTTTTACAGTCTAGAACAAGGTGTATAAAGGTAAAGAAGAATCTATCAGAAACTTTTACCCATTGGAGTTTAGATTACATATAGTATGTAGAGATGATATTGGTTACCATAGGAAAACAAACAAACAAAACAAAACCAGAAAACAAAAAACAATAAATAAATAAATAAATAAATAAATAAATAAAAACAACCCCTCTTGTTTCTAGATAAAATCGATGGTCTTTAGGACTGGCCCAGATCAGGAAGCTTTAAAAGAGAAAATTTGAAACAGATTTAAACATATATTTAGTATACACTCAGACTTTTTCACTTTATTTATCCAGCGTACTAACAGTTTGGAAAACCAGAAAAATCCTCTAGCTGTAATAAAATATGCTTTTTTTTCCATCATCTATTTCTTCTTCTCTTTGGTATATTTGGTGGATAAAAATGTGAAAACCACAATGTGCAATACTTTAATAAGAATGAATACCGTATTAATAATTGTACTATTTACCTTCCAGTTGTGAGCCAGCTCACATTACAGAGATTCAACTTATTCCTGAGCCCCT
Source organism: Chamaea fasciata (assembly GCF_029207755.1). Lineage (NCBI taxonomy): Eukaryota > Metazoa > Chordata > Aves > Passeriformes > Sylviidae > Chamaea > Chamaea fasciata. The sequence goes on from NW_027094086.1 coordinate 77,890,523, forward strand.
TGTTGAATGACAACAAATGCTGAAACTGCCTGCCTTGGACCCTTCTGCAGTGGTGGGTAAATATCAAATAGATTTTAATTATGACTCATTGTATCATGAAATCCACTGTTTAACTACTCCAGTCCTGTGTGAATTTTAGTACACAATGTTTAAGTCAGCACACATAGCACTCTGGTGCTGTCAAGAGAAAAAAAAGAAATCCACTAAAATTCAAGCCAAGGTATATCAATACATGAGATAAGGAGAATATGAAAGTCATTTTCTCATATCTGAAATGCATATTACTGGCAAAGAAGTAGCAAACTTATTACAGCTTGCCTATTCCATTATATATATATATATGTTCTGTATGTATATATATTCTGTATGTATATATATTCTCTTTCGCTTCATTAATGATAAATGTCATGAGTATACACACTAACTCACTAAGCAGCATGAGTATCTGGCAAAGCAGACAAATAACTAAAGCAGTTTTGTTGAGTAATGCAAAGGTTTTATGCAACTAGGAAAAGTTTCATCCACTGCAGAAATAATTGAATGTCTAAATTGTGGGTTTGCTTGGGTTTTTTTGTTGTTTTTTTTTTTTTTTTTTTTTTTTTTTTTTTTTTTTTTTTTTTTGTTTTGTTTTGTTTTGTTTTGTTTTGTTTTGGGGGGGTACTTGCTATTGTAATCATTTCTTACTTATCAGAGCAAGAATTTTCTGTGTAAATGGGTGATTTCTATGAATACTGTCATCCTTTGAATATGTCATCTTTTGAAGACCTGGAGAAGAAGACAAGACTGCACTCTTCTTCAGAAAATAGCTCTGAAAAGCCATAATATATTGAGTACTTATCTGTTCCTGTTTGAATCTGTTTCTTCTAACATTTTCTGAAACTATTATATTATATCTTCAATAAGGATACAAAACAAAACTGATATTATTTTGCCATATTTCCTTTACCTGGCTCCACAATGAATTAAATGACAATATTTAGGCCCCTCATTTATTGCCCAAATGCCTATTATTGACTTTGAGGTGTCTCATGTGGGGAACAAGGTCTAGAACCCTCCAGAAAAAGAAAGCTTATAAATCACTGCAATTTATATAGAGAATGTTACATAAAATGCCTTCTCCAGACACAAAAGATGGCATTCAAGGAAATAATTTACAAGAAAATATGAATACATTCATTAGTTCATTTTTATGATTTTTTCAACCTTCACTGATGCCTTTGAAGAAAGCACATAAGTTTTGAATGATTGTTCTGAAACAGAAAAAGAAAAGTCCTTTTTTTGCTCATATTTTTGATCAACAGGAAGTACTTGCCAATACAGTGCTTCCTATTCAGTCACAGAGAAGAGAAAAGCTTTAATTCTCATTTGTCCTTGAAGTTAAGAGGAGGATCATGTCCATGTCTTGAAATTAAAATGAGAAAAAACCCCAAGAAGCTGAAAAATCCCAGAATACTCAGGGAGTTTGCGTACATGCAAAGCAGAAAGCTTTTTTAAAAAAAAAATAATAAAAAAATGAAACTTCTTGGTTCAGGAACTACAAGACATAGCTGTAAGCTTCCATGACCCTTTCACAAACTCTTGAATTATGGCTACGAAGCATGAGAAGAAAATGAAAATGTTGATCAAGTTGCCAGTCAAACTTTGGCAATAATTATGCAGAATTAACTCCAACACGTGCCAGATTCTATAATCCCATTGTTATTCTGAAATAATCTAGCTGTAAAACCTACACTTCTAAGTCATGCAAACAAGTCTTCAGAAACATTATGTCTCATTGTTCAAGTACTTCCCTCCCTAAGCAATGTTTTCATTTCCTGTGCTTCACACACAGCTAAAACACAGTATTTTTGGATGTATGGATTGTGTGTCTCTTGCGCAGAGAAGACTTTACATATTTGTGCAGGATATACATTTCTGGGATACCTATAGGATATAAGATCAAATACTTGACTGTAAATTCATGTGGATAGACAACTTAGAGAAAATAAAACCCCAGAATGTTCTGACACTTACTTAGAGGTCAGTGAATCAGTGAACCTCAAATCAATTAAAATTTGGTGAGCTGTAATGTTCAAACCATCAGCACTTAAACATTCAGGAAAGTGTCTGCATTACAGGAAAGTTATTATTCAGCCAGCACTTGTCACGTCTGATAAATGGCCACCCCTTTTGGCTTACTGAAATGCATTACCACAGGCTATAGCTAATATTACCAGACTGAAACTGGTAAAGTTTGTGGCCTACATGGGAGAAAAAAGGTGACATGCATTTCTTTGTACAAAGTAACAAAGTGAGAAGTAATAATCATTCACATACTTTACACATTCTATATAGAGACAAATACACCAATATTTCTTAACTATATGAATAATTACCACTAAGTAAATGAATAACGTTTTTAGAATTCTGTTATATACTGCTACAACTCTTCATTATGACTTCACTGTCTCACACACTCAGTTTTATGAGATGTGAAAAATGATGTAGCTGCATCTTATTAAATTAAATTAGACACCACATGCAGTTTAAGCAATTGCTGTAATTACTCTGTAATTTCTAAAATATGTATAATAGGAATACACAAATGATATAAAGTTCATTTTTATGTAAACAGAGTAATTAATACAGAAATCTCAAACTCTCCTGACTGTCTAAAACAATATGTTTGCAAACTTTAGGAAGGGCTGGCACAGTGCCTTCAAAGACTTTAGAAGAAATTGGGTAATCAGCTTTCAGCATAATAAACATATGCATACAGCATACAAATGGAATTTAATGTGTATTATATAACAAACATTCTAGGATATGAAGCTATGATTCACCATTTGTTTTCTCTCTGGATAATAAAGACTAATTGTATCTGTGCTCATTTGAATTGGAAAAAAGCCAAAAATTTCACCATTAGAATGCAAAATGTTGGAGGTGGCTTCTACCACACCTGTGTTTTATTTTGATGGTCAAACTTTTACCATACACGGTTCAAGCTGGACAAAATTTCAGAGATAAAAGGTAAGATTCAGTGTATGAGGTACTACTGAGCTTTTCCATTACTTCAGAGGCAACATCACCGTTACCTTCACCAATTATGTGTTACACCAATTTAAAACCGTCCAGTGCAATAGGAAGTCAAAGCATTAGTGTATATTAGAAGGCAAATGACAGCTATTTATAAGGGAATTTGTGTACTAAGGCCAAAGAAACTATAAAAGTGATAGATACAAAAGGAACAATACAAAAATCTCTTCTGTATTTTATATTGTGGGGTGCTATTCACATATTGTATAGGTTCATTTGAATAAACACTGTGTTGCATATTGCAAGTGAAATCCCACTTGTCATTACTTAGTCAACCATGTTACTGAGTGTTAATGTGGAAACACAAAGATTATCCTGCATCTGTATTTTTTTTTTTTTTTGTTAGCTTTTAATAAGTCTTTCCCAGGAATCCAGACTATTGGAGTTGTGGATTTTTTCTAGCCATTGAAGCATTTTGAGGGAAAAGACAGCAGTTTAGACTCATTTTGTAATGATTTTTTTCATCCTGGCCTAGAGAATATTCATAGTGCTCATTTGTGCTGATCTCCCATGACTACATTAGGACCAACAGTCCTAGATACTGCAGGGCAATTGTTTTTTAACTTCCTTAGTAGAGACTAAGGGACATTCACAACAGGAAATTCTTTTATGTTTGCTCAACAAACTCTTCTTGGTTTTCAATATAATACATCTTTCAAGAATTCATTGTTATAAAGAAATTTTCCTAGAGTAAAATGCAGAGAAACCTAGAACCAGTTACAGAACAACTTGACTAATATTCTGCATTTCTATAACTCAATTAGTGACAGATAAGCTGTATAGAAAAAAATACAGTATGTGAAACTTTCCACAAAAATCTTTCTATAAAGGAAAAACTTCATGAAATCTAGAAAAAAGATTCTGTAGTTTATTTCTGGTATGAATGCTCTTTTCAGGAAGAAGTACTTTATAATCACTCCCGCCTGATAATCTGGTAGAAACCAGATTCCTGAAATCTCATGATTATATTTGCTTGCACTATTTCAATTCAGAAGAGTGTCCTCCACAGACACGCATCTTATTTATGAGCATTGTCTGTTGCAGTACAAGGGTTGTACACCAAACAGAAAAATAATCATCTTTATTCTAATTTTATAAGTGTAAACCATGTAACACATGCAAAATTTAACCAAACAACTTGTTAAAACTCACACAAGATGTGTGTAGCAGAGCCAAATCTAAGACAATCGAGTTGCAAATCAGTGCCTTAAATAGAATATGAAAGACAACTTTCAGATGTCTCATTGTTAGAGATCCAGCTGTAACACACAGGATCTCCACTGATGTTGATCCTGGTTTCCTTGTTACTTGGTTTACCAATTCAACTAATCGTTCAAGGGAAAAGAAAGACAAAAAAATTCAAACTAATCACCTACTTATTTCTGCAATCATATATACCAACTGTATTAAATTCTACATAAAATTCTGTGACAGTTTCCAGAAAACTACCCATGCTTTGTAATGAGTTAAGCACAACATGAAACTATTTTAAGGGATGTTTAAGGTTAAAATCTAAAAATAGAACTAAACAACTACATAGCATTTTGTCTTTAACAACCTCTAAAAAGGAAGTTAAGTGTAATTAGATCTGTAATTCATGATAAAAAAGAAGTGACTTGCCCAAGACTCAGGAAAAAAGTCAATGGAACAGTATCCCACTCCAATGGCCTCTCAAGAAATATAAAAATAGGGCAAGTTTTGTTCTGATGGACAAGTGATAATTATCTGAATGGGAACAAGCTACTTTTACCCGAAACCTTTTGTGCTTTTGTTCTTTATTGATATATTCTTTATGTTCCTTATGTTCTTATGTTCTTTATTGACATCAGACTAACCCTCCATTGGAATAGATTCTGATTTGCTTCTGGCAGAGGACAAAAGCACAGAAAGTAGTCAGAGGAAAACAAAAATAAAAAAAGGAAGCTAATACATTTTGATCTTACAGCATCAGCTTTGAAAAGACTTTTCTTTCTGGATCATCCGTGTTAATTCAGTACTACATGACTACAAAACAATGGTTAAATCTGTAGGAAGAAGCTTGTCAACATTTGCAGGGTACTTGAGGGTTTTACTAGAGGGTTTTATCTAAGCACTCAAAACAAATCCCTCAACCTAAGTGCTTTTTTTCCTGTTTTCCAAAAGAGACAGTGATAGACTGTTTGAGACTCCTTGTAGTCTGCAGGAAAACAAAACAGTTAGAACATCTTAATTCACTAATATTCAGGTAAAGGTTTTGCATGGTTTTCTATTAATCTTCCTCTAAAAAAACCCACACTGGTAACTGCTCAATACATGTTGGTCGGTATTGAACAATGCAGAAGCATGGTTGAGTTGCTATGAAAATCTATAGCCAGTGGGCTTAAATTCATCTAACATCCCATAACAAGACAAAGTATGCACACAGACCACAGTCCCACAGCTGGATTTTAAACAAATAGCAATCCATTAGAGTGGGATTTTTTTCCCTCAAAATACTACAAACTTCTCATAGATTTCAGACAGCCTGAGGACAAGCAAGGTTGCTTGCCAATTTATAGCTAAGTTTATACCTGTAAGGTACCACGGGGCTCTAAGACTCAAATGAATATCCATTCCCTTTATGCTGCACTTGGGCTTTTGAGACCCATGCCCTCCAGGTGCATTAATGCTGCCTGAGACTCATTAATATGGCAAGACAAGAATTTTAAGTCATGGGCTGTGAGATGTTTCACTCCTTTTAGGATTCTAACAGGTAGTTTCACTAAAGGTCTCTGTACCGTTAATTCTGTAGTACTCAATAGAAATACACAACAAAAAAAATAGTAGAGACAAATTCATGTCACACAATAAAGGCAATTCCAAGCACAATAGCAAAAAAGAATAAGAATCCATCCAAGGCAGGAACAAGTTGAGTGTTAACACTTACAGGTAACTTCTCAGCAATTCACTTTCATCCAGTACTGTTCTCCTTTCTTGCTTGTTCCTACTGATACACATCAACTGCTTATTTATTTTCAAAACAAAAATGGTTTATATTCTGTTCTTCCTCTAAACCTTTGGCAGCAGATTTCTTACTCGGTTTCATTAGGCATCTCACTGGCATAAAATCATCTAGAGAGAACATGAGTCCTTTATGAAAGAGAGAAAATTAATTAACTGAACTGTTACCATTACAAGAAACTGAACACCTTCTGCAGGATTCCAGGCTTTATTTTCCTTTCTAACCAGTTCAGGAGAGCAGAAGCACAGGAACCATAACACTCAGCAAAGAATTCACAAAAAGGTAGACAAGATATTAAAATTCCAGCAAAATATTTACTGACTTCAGAGTCCAAATTAGCTGAATGACCTGCTAGCTCCAATGGATTTCAAACGTTGCCCTTAAATATACCTTGACTCTATGCAAAATCAGGAATCTTATCAAGACTTTATGTATTTACTCAACTTGTGTCTTCAGAAGTCTTGTAGATTTTGGTTTTGGAAGAGAATATTCACTTGAGGATCTTAGAAGAGAACTAAATACCATTCCAGCCATTTGGGAATTTACAGTAGGAAGGTTATTAATGCAGCTGAAGGACAGAACATATATGTTGAATAACAAAGGCAGATGTAGCAAAAGGAATGTTTTACTTCTTGGCATACACCATCATAAATGCATAAGTATGACCTCCATACGTATCAAGTCTTTTCCACAGAAAAATATAGGATGGGTGAAAAACCATTAGCTAAAGTACAGCTAATTTCAAAGAAAAATAAAATTGTTCAGGCTCTCGTTTGCTCTACCAATTTTCTTGATAAACAACCCTGTAGTACAACATGCTTTATAATATCTTCTTTTCCTCTCAGACAAAATTCTTTAATAATGCAGTACATGGTCTTGGTGCTTTCTTTCTGTGAGCTATCAAAAGCCTTTTTTGTAAAAACAAATCTGAAGACCACAGCAACAATAAATTTAATGATGATGTAGGTGAGAGATAATCACAAATGAAAGGAAATGATGTTTTAACTAAGAAAATTTAAAAAGGAGAAAATAATAAAACCCAAAAACCAACCCCAAACACAAAATCCAAAATCCTCTAAAACACAAAACAAAACAAAAAACCCCAAACAACTCCCCCCTCCTAAATAAAACTAATCTCCCATCCCCCCCTCCCCAAGTCCCCTCTTCTTTCCAGTTTAATGACTTTTTGAAAAAAATAAATAGATAAATAAATAAATAAATAAATAAATAAATAAACGTGGATTTTTTTTGTAATGCTTTTGATCTTACTAACAGGACATCTTCCACTGTCTAAGAGAAGCCAGAACACAAGTAATACTAATCACGTGTTGAGTTCCATTCCTTGTTTTGTCTTCTCACACCCTTTTTTTCCTGAGACAGTACAGGCAGTATGCAAGTTATGGATGTACTGAATCATTATCTACTCTTAATTATCCCTTTGGCGACAACACAGCTACTGAAATTGTGACCAATGCCTCTGTATCATACAGAGGATTCAGAAGAGATGCCATGGATCAGAAATCTCTTTCCACATAATTGAATCACTTTCAAAACTGTTTTTGAAGCAGGATGAGTTTATTTTCATAGTAAGAGAAATTAAAATTTGTCAGTTTCACATTTGGCAGTAGAGTTTACAGGCCAAAAACTCAGGGTCTCACAGTGTTTGTTCTGCATCCTTCATCTGGAAATTGCAATTCCTTCAGCCCAGAGCTCTGTCTGTGCACATGCCATGTGCAGGAAAAGTGCTACTCATCATCCGCTGAAAAAATGTTCTTATATCATAGAATCAGAGAATATTTTAGGTTGGAAGGGACTTTTAAAGATCATGTAGTTCAAATTTCCCTGCAATGAACAGGAACATCTTCAATTGGATCACCTTGCTTAGAGCAGCATCCAGCTGGTCTTGAACACTTCCAGAGATGGGACATCCACAATTTCTCCAAGCAGTTTGTTCCAGTGTCTCACCACCGTCATTGTAAAAACATTCTTCCCTATATCTAGTCTAGCCCTCCTTTAGATAAAACCATTAGCCCTTATCCTATCATAACAGCCCCTGCTAAAAAATTTGTTCCCATCTTTTTTTTTAAGCCCCCTTCAGATACTGAAAGGCTGCTATAAGACCTCAGCAGAGCTTTCTCTTCTCCAAGATAAACAGCTCCAACTCTTTCAGCCTTTCCTCACAGGAGGATCATTTTCATGGTCCTCCTCTGAACCCATTCCAACAGGTTCATGTCTTTCCTGTGCTGAGTGTGCATTAACTGATGCTTTTACCCTTGCTAAGGAAAACTAATCTCATTTCTGCTCAACTGACTATCATGCACCACACATTTAAAGAGACTGCTCAAGAACACAGACAAATGGCCACAGGATAACACTACTGTATTAAAAAAAATTAACTTTTTATGTTCTTGTTTAAAATATGCTTGTGATTCACACAGCTGTAGCAACCATAACATTCACAGCCAGCAAAATGAATCTCATGTATCAAGGTAATGATCAAACCCTTAGGTTGATATATAATACCCTCCAGTGTCTTGAGAAATTAGTAGCACATCACTGTGCAAAATATATACATGTAGTAGGCAGAAGCTTGCATGCATAAAATACAAGAAACTTAGTTTTAAAGCTATGTAGGAGAGAAATTTTCTCCAGAAAAGAAAACACTGACAAACGTAGGTTAATACACTAAAAAAATGTATGTTAATGACTAGTTACTGCTTCCTTTAAAATTTAAAAACAAAATACCAAACAATAGACTTTTCTTCTATTTCTTCTATGAATTAATATTCTAATTTTATGAGATTTGTTAAAGAAGCATTTCTACACCAAAGTCTTCATACTGGTAAAGAAATTTAAAATTTCTCTAAATAAGGATGTGACTCTAATATTATCTATGCAAGAATGTTCTTTGTCTGGAGTTTCTAAATATCATCATAAACACTTTCTCTTCAGTTTCTGCCACTCTCTCTTCTCCCATACATTCAGCTACAGAATCAATCAGCCATTTGCTAGGATAACTGTTTCCCCATGAAAGCAGAACAGGCAGCATGATCCATAATTGCCCTGAATATGAGGGATGACAGGCGACAACTGGAAATGAGGAAAAGAGAAAGGAATGTGAAAATATAGGCCATGTGGGAAAGTAGGAAGCCCTGGGAGTCAGTCACTAGAGGCATCAAGGAGAAGGGAGTGGCCAAGCTCAAGGCTTCAGGGTTAGTGTTGATGCTTTCAAATGTAATTTTCTTTTTTTTTCTTCAAAAACTGTACTCATACTACATTATTGATGCATGTAAATAAAAAAGAAGCATTCTATAAACATATAACTTTGTATGTATCTTAGAAAATGTACTCAGATATCATACACATTCCTTGGAGCCTTTGCTGGTCTTTATAATGCTGCTCCCTTATGAGAAACAATGAAAAGCTTGTTTTACAGGAGATGTGAAAGCAAAGAAACCTCTGTAGTTGTTTGTATAAATTTTTATCTAACACCAGATATTTGAGCAAGCAAGTACAGAAAAGGAGAGATGATGCTGAATGCAGACACTTTTAGGGAAAATCTTGGAACTTTTTTCCATTGGAAAGCCTTTGTATAGTTCAGTAAGCAATGAGGGAGAAACTTCATTGTATCTGGAGAAACGTCATTGTGCTTGAATCAACAGACATTAATACAGTGCATTTCTCCCTCCCACACAATCATCTTGGCTGGAGTAACTCCCATTCAGAACTCCTTTGTCCTTTTCCTTTCATTTCTGGCTTTGACTAATTTCTTCTCTCTTTTCTTGTTTGAATGTTTATATTCAATTAAGGATTTTTCTGCTTTATTTATCAGCAGTGCTTGATCTAAATTACAAGAATAACCAACATATAATCCAGGGTCATTCAGAAAGTCTCATTAGCTTGTTGATTATTTGAGAGAAAGTTTCATCCCCATGTAAATAGAAATAGGTTCTTTACTCAGACAGACTAATGTTTAGTGCTCTGTGAATTATGTCATGCAACAATTAAACTCCTTAAAAGATACACAGCATATGACATTCGTATTATACAGACTGGTTATTATTGCCACAAAGGATAGGATAATTTTTTTTTTTTTCAATTTTTAAACTGTCACTGACTTTAGTATAATATAGCTTAGAATCTCAAATTCAGCACACAACAAAAAGATGGCAAAAAAAATACTCTTTTAGAATCCCTTCTTTGCGTGGGTTTCTTTATGTGCTAACAGTAACACACAAGATATTCACTACTGATGTTTCTAGAAGATTCATTTTGTCTTTTGAAGAATAAAGGTCAGGCCTAAGCTAGAAAAACAGACAAATGAATTGTCAATCCACTGAGAATATACCAGAGCAGAGGAAATATCAGGTGACAAGTTGACACTGTCAAGTCCTAGACTGGTATGATATTTACATAACCTACTTTATGCACACTTTAATTGGGCTTTTCATTTATGTCCTCTGAAATGTTGTGTTAGTTCCTGTGTAATCCTTCAGCATTTAGGGACTAAACCATTCAGTTTATGGGCTTAGATTTTACTCCTCATTACCCCTTTCTACTTTGAAAGTATAGAAAACTCTGACTGACTAGTAAAACAGAAGAGAAATAAAAGAGAAACCTTTCCCACTCTGCCTTAGCAGAGGAAGTTCTGCCCCAGTCTCTTCCCCAGTGTAATTTCAGAAATTCAATCGTTTTCCTGACTGGGGCAGCTATCTGTGCACAGTCTGTGTTCCCAAGAAAATGTCTTGATTTTGTCAGTCTGGGAACCTAGCTCTACTTCCACTGCCTGTTTTTAGCAGCCTTCCTGCACCTCCTGTGCTGTGTGCTCACTGCTTGGCTTGGCATTTCCCCGAAGGCTCTGCATAACTGCTGCCTGCAGCCCAACATGACTTGAACCTTTCTTTCTCTGAGCATGTTCCCCAGGCTACCTCTATCTCTCCATCCCTCAGGAGCATTTATCCAACCTTATCATTCTCTTTCATATTAATACCATACAGAAATGCACAGTACCATATAATAGATTATAAATTATTCTGTTCACAGGAGAGAAAAAAAGGTGAAACCTTTTTTAGAGTGGAATAAGCAATATACATTCACAGCTTGAATATGAACAAAGTAAAAACAAGTATCAAGTGTTTTTTGGTGGGTATGTGTGAATCTATTTCCAGTTGACACAGAGCTGTAGATTTTTAGTCACTGGATTACTTTAAACAATCAATGTTGATATCCCATATTGAATAAGATGAACAGCTAGCCAAGCAGTTTAGTCAGTCATTCAGTTCTGCACTTATTTGATTAAAAGAAAGATGCAGAGTGATCTCCCAGACACACAACATTAACCTTCAATCAATAACCACTTTAATGGTAGATGGACTCCTTTCTTTAGGCCTCTTCCAGTTGCATTACTGTGGAATTGCTATTTGGATAATGATTAATATGCTCAATACATCAAAGACTAATTCCTGTTTACACTGGAAGATGCAGTATTATATATTTCCATGCCACAGTCTCTGTCCTCTAGTCATGGACCTTGACAATGACAGGGTTTTGATTGCTTTCAGAATAGTCTACATGATAAACAGGGATTTTATACTTGTGGTAATCAGTAATGGAGAAAATGTTTATAATTCTGTAATTTCAAGGAACCTACTTATTTTCTGAGTTCACAGAAACAGCATTAGGGGGTGAACACATGGATAAAAGAAATGCAAATGTTAAGCCTTTTCCCCCATATATTTTTTTCTTATGCTTCTAATAAAGCAAGATTACAAAGGCAATTTATAAAAGGCTATGGTTTGGGTAAAAAAAGAACATTGTTCTTAGCTCATCTCTGTTGAAATAAAGTAGACACACATATTCAGAGGCTAAATAGATGTCCAGTTCATAGAAATACACCACATTTAAGAAAAAATAATTAAGCAACATGCACATTTGAGTGGCATTATAATATAAATAATGTATGACTAGGGTATGTTACCAAATTTTAGATTTCACTGGGACAAGTGGAACTTTTTCCCACTAAGATGTTGTAGGGTTATAATCTCCTTGACATTTTCTCTAAAACCTCATTCACTCAAATCTTTAGGGGAAAAACAAACAAACAAACAAACAAACAAACAAACAAACCATACAAGTGTTAGAAACAGATTTTATGTTTAACTAAAATGTTTCTGAGATAGTTAGAAGACCGTAACATTTTTTCATTTATATATAAACATTGAAAAAATTCTTTTGATAGGTCAACATATGAAAAATCTTCTAAACTAGTTTGAAAATCACTTCCTTTTTGTTTTTTGTTTGTTTGTTTGTTTTTAAGAAGAAAAAAAAATCCTTGCTTAAAAAGATATCTTTTCTTTTTTTTTTTTTTAAAAAAATGCTCCATCTGGCTAAGGCATCGATGGCTGTATTTTTAATGGCCAAATTGAGCCAATGGGATGCTGAGTCTTTGAGTGAGTGACCTTACTGCTTTCAGCACAGCCCTGTTTCAGAGACGAAAAGAAATGGTTTGACTGACATGACTTTGAGCTGAAGAAGAAAAATAAAAAATAAATAAGTTCCACAGTCAAGAACCATTCCCTTCAAATAGTCCTGTTTTCCTCCCTCACTAAAGCCAGAGTCACAACTCATGCGAGAGCATCTTGATCCAGGTTCTGCACTCATCGAGACAGAATGGAGAGGCCAGCTGCATGTAGGGAATATGCCTACACTGACTGCATGCAGAGAATACAAGGCCATATTTGCAGGCCACACATACATGATCTCTACTCAGTGCTTGAGCTCACCCAGATAGGGTGTCTTTAGTCAAGGCCATTCCAGGGACAGGACTCTCCAATACAAGCAGGCAGTAATCTCTTTTTCTAATTGGAGAGGAAGAATGCAACTGTGGCAACAAATCATTAAAACTCTTTAATGTCCATTCTGACAGACTTACGCTAAGAGTTTAGCTAGAAATCAGGTTTGATGCTGACACACCGTGTTTATGTCAGTGCTTTTCTGAGACACTAGGAATTTCACTCATGATACAAAGTTTCCAGGATATGGATATTATTGCCAGTAGTACCATCTCCCAAAGATCAGGATCCACATATTCAGCTCCAAAGTTTTGCAAAGTTTTACAAAGCTTGCCATAAATATTACCGTTTAAAAGCTGTTCATCATTGCAGAAATTAAGACTAATTGGCTTTTGACATCATTGGTGTCAAGATTTGTCCTTGAACAATTTACATATTGCACAGCCTTTTGAAGTCCACCATAAAATAAGTTGTTTCTGTCTCCTACTCTAAAATAGAAATAAAAACTAAAATGAAAACTAACTTTTCCACTAGCTGGACATCAAATGCATACCACTAAATTAGTATCTTGGATTAATTTTCTTATCATGAACTTTTTCATATGGGCTTTGTATTAAAAAAAATGCAAGGGGAACATGGAGGTGGAGAAAATAAAGAATTATCTCTTCTCTGTATTTTCAAACATTGTTGGACAACTACAAAAAACCATGATCATCGTTCTTTTGTAAGGAAAGTCAGGAAATAAGCTGACGTGCACAGAAAACTGCTGACAATGACAAGATCACACTTAGAAGTTAAGGAATAAGGGTTCTTATCTAATTATGGCTTATTCAGAATCAGAAAACAACATTTATTCATGGCTTTTAAAAATGGCTTATTTTGACAAAGAAAATGGACTTTATTCTAGGTCTGTCTGATTTTTAAAGGGATGTCACACAAAGAAAACAGATCAAAATGATGTTACTCTCACATAAAAGAAGATAGGAACACTACTGAAAAATAACTGATCTGGCTCAAGTTTCATGATAAAATATACTTTCTTACCCAAAGCCTTCCCCACCAAGCCTTCCTATTTCTTCCTTCTCTTTGGCCCAGTTTACGCATATTTTCAAGCCATAGGTGTCACAAATAGAAAATGGTGAATTGCAATTTCTTCCTTCACTTGCATTCGTCACTGGAACTTGTAATACTCACAGTGCATTTTGATCCTTTCTGTGATCCATACCTCCAAGATGGAAGGTTCACTGCTAACATCAGGGCATGACAGTCCAGTGGGAGCTCACTACCCAAGAGCTAGTGATCCAGGTTGTAAAGGAATTAAAGAGTCAAACTGCAGTGCAGTGCTCTTACCCTGTCCTTAGCTCGTAGGCAGTTCCTTAACAAAATGAAGAAAAGTGACAGAGACAGATGAGAACTCAATGTGACAACTGCTTTTAGAGGCAGGCTGAGCCAAAACAATTTGATGCAAGCAATATTATGATCAATAACACCTCCTAGGCTTGCTCATTCCATTATGTAAAAGTCTGTGTGATTCTACCTTTTTTTTTTTTCCTTCTTACTATTTTATTGCAATCAAAAATGTTTCAGACTAGTGACAGTGAACAATTTCTACTGCATTTATTTTTGGAGCAAACTGTCACTGCCACCCTAGTTCAGCTTCTGTTCACGCTCTGTAAAGTTTAATGATAATGCAAGACATTTAAGGTGTTCTCATTTGCAACAAACATTGGCTAGTCCAGTTCACTAAGGCTATTAGTAAGGGGGAAAAGATAATGGAATTTCCTGTATGCTTCAGGGAAAGAATAAGTACAGTAAAAGTATTTACAAAAAACAAAACAAAAACAAAACCAAGCTCTCAAACTAAGCTAAGTCACTGGATCAAACTGTAACTTTGAAAACTGAACGAATTATATCAGCATCTAAAAAAGTAACAGGAACTGTCACGCAATGTCACATTGCAAAATGCAAACTGTAACCTATTTAGCTAACACCCCTACAGAATACATCTTTTCAACATCACTCTTTTAGCAAAGCTTCTTTTTTAACAAATATCAGCTTATTAAATTTTGAGTACATCAGTAATTTTAGTAAAGTCAAAACAATTCAGGAAAACAATATAATTCTTGCAAACCTTGGGGGACACATCCTATTTTTTGTGAAGTCAACTGTTTACCATAATGCAGAATGTAATTTTAAATTTTATATTCACTGAAATATAGAAAAAATATATTTAAAATGAAATTTTTTCTTAATTAAGGAAATCTTCCTCTATGTCCATTGAAAGAACATCTATTTGAGAGTGAGATGCACTTGACAAACATTTCAGTTTTTGCACCATCAACACAGTTGACTGAAATCACCTGATGTTACCATAAGAGATCTACGTAAAGACTTTGTACTTAATTTATCTTTCTTTAGAATTGGGAGTTCTTGCTTTATATTGTGAACTGTGGTTGATTAGACACACTGGTAAATAATAGTTTTCTAATCCGCTGCAATTGCGATCAGTTTCACACTTGTTTGCCTCTTCATAAGTTAATAATAGAATTGCTATATTGTTTCTCACTATGTTGCCCAGATATTGGATCATGTAGTCAGAAAACCCTACTGAGATTACTGAATTTGATGATCTATTTTAGGCTTGGATAGGTGATGGAATATTGTCATGGAGATCAATAATTAACATGTTTATGTGTGATGTGTGCTTACCAATTGATGAAGGTAGAGCAAAGCAAAGCAATCTTACAGTACTAGTTTTGGAGGGAAAGCAGCAAAAAAGCATACATCTAAAACTGGCATAAACTGATTAGAGATTACTTTTTTCTGGCTTTATAAGTCTTTGTCAGGACAAAAGAAATCATTATTTTTATCTTAGTACTGCAATTTAAATGGCAAGAAACAATCAATGAAATTGCTGAGGCTGAGTCCATGCCAGGTTAGAAGCCTGCATTCTAATGCAGTCTATAAGATCTTTAAACCAGAGACATTGAGATAGCTCTAGTCTGAAAATAAAATCTCCATCAACTGACCTATAGATCTGGATCAATAATAATCTATCTAAGTATCTGTGCTGATCTTCATCAACAATTATTTTACCTTAAAAATAAAAAAAAATCTGATGGCACTTCTCTATTCCATATGGAAAGAGGCAGGAGTACTTGATTCATTTTAATTATTAAGGAATAATTCATGAGAAGAATAGTGCAATTCTGATAAAAGTAACAGTACCCTGTAAATCACATCTTTGTCTCTTAGATTTCCTGCTTGGAGGATATGTAGATTGCTGATGTCTTCATTCTTTAATGGACAGGAAAATGTAAACCAATTTTTCCTCTTTTTAGCTTCCCTGAAGTATCTAGAGGATTTGGGTTAAATAAAAAAATACTATCACTGGCAGTGCTTACTGTCTCTGTTGCAATCTATGACAAGACTGATATGTTCTCATTGATAGACTTCAAAATGTATTTGCAAAGGAAGAATAATTCACTTGAAATATTTTAATATGGCCCTTCAGGGGAGATGAAAATCAATATTCTGCACATATTTATGCATATTTACAAGAGCTATCTGGAAAAAAAAAAAAAAGATTTTTTTTTTTTTTTACAATTACAGATGACACAAAGTCATGGACATGTTAATTATAAGTGGAGGTTATTTTACAAACAAATTAACATTCTTAGGTAAACAAGGTACACTTGAGATACATATATGCCTATATAATTTGCTATATCCTATATGTGCAAATTAAGAAAACTAGTGAAGAAAAGGAGTGAGTACTCTAAACTCTATGGGTAGCATTTAAGAGAGGGTAACCAGATGATTCGTGCATACTGTATAATGAAATAATGGAAAAAAAACCAACCCTTGCCTCAGATGTACCTGAGTAAAGGGAAGATCTGCTAAAATTCCAGATGAAATATGGCCTGTATAAAGCTATTTGCAAGAAAATTTATACAACAGTTTGGTAAGTTCTGAAGCTTCACCTTCTCATGGGGATGATCCAAGGTACAGGAAACTTAGTGAAATACTAAGAAAAATCCTAATTCCTCTCATGAGAAGATCAGAGAGATTTTGATGTACAGGTACATGGTTTGGCACAAATATTACTAAGAAAAAAAGATTCCTTCAAACAAGGTGATAAAATCATAAGGACAAACGATGAGGACAAGCTTTAAATGGGAAAACAAGAGCTAAAAATGATGTCATCCTTATTCTGACATGGATAATTTCATCCTGTTTTGACATCAGCATCAGTGGGCTTTTATCTCTGTTTGACTGACTTATTCCAAAACTTTTGAAAACTATTAACAGGTTCATCCTTGTTTCTTTCCTTTTAAATACATGTTAGTTAGTTGCAAAAATTATGTTTATTTTATAGTATACATCCAATACTATACTAGATTGTTTCTGTCACAGAATGTAATTTTGATTTTATTGGTTAATATTTTTCTCATCTAGAACACTTTGGGTTGCATGATTACATTATAATTTCTTTGATTACACGTCTCTGTTATTTTTTCTTTAATTGACTGATGTCACGTTTATCAGCTAGGCTCTAAAGAGCAGCTGATCCTACAGGAAATGCCAGACCCTTCAAGAAACAGCCACAAATGTCACGCTTCAAATTTGGGTCTCAGGATGAACTTTTCTACAGCTAGGAATTGTTTGGAAGATGATGTGGTTTAATTCATCATTAGCAAAAATATCATTCTAAAGCTAGCAAATTATCAATAAAGATGACAGAACACAGCTCTGGTATGGGATATAAGGTAATATGGAAGAGGCAAAACTCTATTTACATACAAAAATACAAATTTTAGAATAGGTCTGATGCCAAAACAATGACGAACATGGTTTAGTACAATTCTTCCCTTTCTCCCCCAAAACAGCTACCCCACAATCAAAGCTGAGAGATTCTGAAAGAGACAATGGTATCCTCCTACAGTGGACAAGTTGGAAATTGCAGCAGCCAATATCCTAACAGAGTTGTCTCAGGTCCTCATTGACTACAAACAGCTATCTGGAGAATTTACAGCTCTGTACTCCCAACAGGATAGAGAGCTGAATGAGTAAATGGCAAAGGTACAAACACATACTTCTCCCAGGAATCATCATGAAGTCTGACCCTAATGGAACATTTATGAAATGGTTTATATGAAATACTCTCCAGTGGTGTCTGTGAAATATGTTAACATATGCCTAAACCAAACACTGATTTCTCATTAGAAGGATTTAAAATTCTAAATGTCTTATCATTTTGTGACATTCCTCATGTTGGCAACAATCACAAGTATAGAATTGCTCCAATCAAAAAATGCAACTGTAAAGAACATGACACTGTCTTTAAATGTAACTACTATTTTTTCAAAAAAGTGATGGACATGTTTGACTTTCTTTTCTCATGATGAGGGTTGGATTCTGATGCAGTCTTGAATGAGCTGATATCTTCCACACAGTGTAATTGCTTTACTATTAGGTTCATGGCATGAACAACACTAATATGAACACCAGTTTGCTGTTCACTAACTCAACAGTAAATTTTGAAAGATCCCTCATTTTCCTAGAAAGATTTGTAAAGGTCTTGAATGACTCTATCTAATATAAACCATGAAGAAAGAATATAATATTTTAAGTTAACAATAAATAGTCCATATTGATATGCTCTCCAAATAATTTCCCTTGAGATATAAAAAAACCTCACAACAAACCCCATGCAAATAAAAAACAAAAACAACAACACAACAAAAAACAAACAAACAAACCCCCCAAAAATAAACAAACTTGCTGAGGAAATGGAAAAATTAATCAAATCCTTCATTTGAAAAGGAGAACAGCTGTGTACAGGATGGAGGACATGCAGTGCTGCATTGTAGCTCAGTTGCATAATTAGTAATTTTCTTCTTATTATCTTTGAATAAGATTATCTATCCACTTAATATTAACTGTTTCAAAGATTTGGGTGTAAAAATAGTGGAACAATATTTGGGAAAAAAAATCTTGGACCTATCTCCACCTGTATCCCTGTGACATTTACCTATACTACTCCACCATTTTCTGTCTTCAGAACTGAAAGTAAATTACAGAAACGAAAAATGGGAGAACAATGCTGGGTTTACATACCTTAACACTCTTCCTGCTGTTGCCTCTAGGAAAAAAAAAATAACCCCTTTTGGTTTGCCTTATGGTGTAGCCTAGATCTATTTCTCAAGTCATTTCTAATGTAAGTGCCGTCATCTGCACACTTCTAGAACTCAGGAATAACATTTTTGCAGATGATGAGCCTTGCCTGGAAATCATGACAGTAAAAGCTTTTTTTTGTTTGTTTGGTTTTTTTTGGTTTTTTTTTTTTTTTTTTTTTTGTTTTGTTTTGTTTTTTGTTGGGTTTTTTTTTGTTTTGTTTCGTTGGTTTTTTTTTGGTTTTTTTTTGTTTTTCCCCTATGATAAGGCTAAAGAATAATAGGTGTGACTGAATCATTGTTACTTCCTCATTTTTCAAATGAGAGATTATGCACTTGTGAGGGATTTTTATACTCTTTTGTTCACATGTCAAAAATCAACAAAAATGGTTCTTCTAAATAATTTTGCTGATGTTATTTTACTTGTTATTTTAACTTTACTTGAAATCTCCATCTTTTGTACTAGTCAGAAAAAAAATGGGTAAGTACTTCCTTAAAAACTGCATCAGGTTTCTTAATCTAGCACATTTTAAAACTTGAAAATTTTGCAGAAGGGTACCCTAACTAGATATTTCACACTAATTATCTGTTTCCATTAGTATTTCTTTTTTGTGTTGCTATAACTTCTTCCCATTTTACAATGCATGATGACAGTGCACAGCTCACAGCTGCTTTCCTGATAAAGTCAAATTTTGAAAGTCTTTTTTCTCATGGTGAAGGGGCCGAATTTATGATATAATAGCACTTAGATCCTACCTATAGGACAACTTAGCTCTAATTCATTTACTGGTACATTTTTTTTTTAGGAGTTATTTAAATGCTTGCTTGCATGTGAAATTGTACTGGTACATTAGGTTTGTTGATTTTGGATTTAATTTTAGTTAGTAACTGGTAACATCTATGAAAAAAAATACTGCAAAAGAATTTTATTTTTTTTTAATGCTAAGTTCTTTCATTACATGTTAGAGAATTGAAAATGCCTATTATTCAGATTTCTGGGGAACATGAAGACAGGCAGAGATGTGTGAAGAAACCACTACAAGTGGAGATACAACTGGAAATGAGACAAGTTTACCTTTAAGCTGAAAATAAAACAGATATGGTACAAAAATATCAGTGTGAACTCTGACATTCTGATGAGGGTGAGTGCCTTTAAAAGGATTAATTAGACAGGTCTCAGACTGTGATTTGCTGTGGCACACAATGAAAAGGATTAAGAATTTCCTAATTTCAGCCATATCTCACAAAAAAAAAAGGAAAAAAAAAACCAACAGAAAAACCCCACCAAAAAACCCACAAGCAAACCAACAAAACCCCAAACCACCACGAACAAACAAACCCCAAATCAACCTGCTACACCTATGTAAGTAGATATCCTCTTTCCATGACAGAGGCTGTAGAAGCTACAACAAAATCACTATGGAACTACTAAGGGAAAAAACCTGTTTGTCCTATGGAAAAAGCCTCATGCTATGCAGCATGCAGAATAGCTGAAAACTTGGTAGATGAGTTATACAG
Organism: Chamaea fasciata; assembly: GCF_029207755.1. Lineage (NCBI taxonomy): Eukaryota > Metazoa > Chordata > Aves > Passeriformes > Sylviidae > Chamaea > Chamaea fasciata. Next base: position 77,911,063 of record NW_027094086.1, read on the forward strand.
ACTATGATGCCTGAAGAATTTATCTTGAAAAGAAGACAGCCTGAATACATAAACCTGTGATTGAGTACCAAAATTTTTGTTAGGCCTCAGTCTTGTCTGAATTTTAAACAGAAAATAAACCAACAACTCACTAACTGAGAACACCACTAGAAATGAATTACGGGGTGATATCACAGATCGCAAAAAATAATCACTTGCCATATTTTGTGAAAACAAAAGGAAAAAAACACGCATTGATAGCTAGAATTAATAAAATAGATAAAGGAAACAGATGTAATACACTGGTAACAACAATAAAAAGTTCAATCACTTTCTTTTATAAAGAAACAAGCATTAATTTGTCTTCAGCATTTAAATGGCTATAGCATGTCAGTTTTTGCCACTCATATAACAGCTAAACAAGATTGTCAACCATTTGAAGATGAATCATCTTTTTTAGGAACAAAGTGATTGGGTTGTTTAAAAGTCCTAATGACATATTTGTTACAGACTGATTTGGCAGAGACTCGAGTTTATCAGTAATTGCATTGTGAAAGCACTAAATCTAAACAGTAGCTAATAAACAGCACTCCAAAACAACTCTCCAGTCAAAGGGTTTAATTTCTGTTCTCTGGTACTTTTTTTGAGCTAAATCTCTTGATGTGAGATATAGTGTTTTTCTGATCATTGTTTTCCCAAGGTTGTTGTTTAATTAATTCACTGTTGCCATCTGCATCTCCTCCCTGCACCCCTGCCACTCCTGCATGGCATCTGCCTTCGGGGTTTGAGGAGTGAAACTGCCTTTTCCTGGTGGTTTGAGAACGGTGTTTGCTGTCAATTCAGTTTTATATGGAACATATCATTAGCATTGGTGTGTCTTGGTGGAAAGAAACACCCAACTGGACCCCAAGCCAGTGGTCTGCCTCAACCAACAGTGTCACCGTGAGCTACCTGTCCTGTTGGTAAACAAACCAACCTACCCAGAGAGCACTGAACTATATTTGCATTTTTGTTCTTATCTGTTTGCTGGGCATACAGTAGTTCTTCAGAACTGAGCTGGCCAACTAGATGCACTATATATTCAGGCAGTGTTTGTTGTGTTCTTTTCTTCAAAGACTTCAAATTTGCTGATTTGTTTACACAGCTTGGGCTACATAAGTAGTCAGATTATGCACACAGCATTATTTCCGACCCTTCATTTCCTTTTAATCCTAAAATCCAATTTGTCGTCTGAGTGTCCTGGTAGAGGATGGAGGAGAAAAGAACACATCGCAAAATGAAAAAGAAAAAAAAAAAAAAAAAAAAGTACTGGACAATTTAAAAAGATGTCTTATTTTCTGTCCTCCTATGTGTGCAAAAAACCTATAGCTTTAAAGACAATCTAGTATTTAGGGACATAAAAGTTGTTTCAGAAGAGAAAGATGACAAAGAGACAGACAATTAATCAGCTGTTTAACATACTTTGCATTGATCTTTGAGCTTATTTTCATATGAGAGGATGTTTAAGATCAAAGTATGAGTGGTCAGCAACTTTTTAGAAGCTGCAAAGTGCAAGACAATTTTTCTCCCTCATATTTCTCTATGTATAAAACTCCAGGCTAGATTTTTAGTAGATACAGATAGGCACAAATGCCCTAAATTTTGATGTACAGCACAGCATTTATCAATCTGAACCAGTATTTTTTGTGTTAGTCTTGCCCATGAACTGTTCCTAAAAACTTAATTTTTCATAGGATTTTGGCAAGTCAAAAGCACTATATTGAGTCTTGATTATTTATTCCATTTCTTTAAAAAATACTAATTAATATTTAAGAATTAACTTGAGAAAATTATAACTAAAATTCTGTTTTTCTGTCACTGAACATAAACAAACAGAAAAGGATAAACTATTATAGTAGAAATGTTCTTTTAATGCTAACAAATGGATTTGAGATAGAAGTAATTTTATTGGGTAAATCTTTCAAACAGGACGAACAATTATATTTTAAGTATAGTTTACAAACAGTTATATGCGCACAAGAAGCACATTCACACGTTTCTCAGTTGATGAAGAATGATACCTATGGCACTACTGTTATTACTTAATAATGATATTCCAGTCAAATTTCATTTTGCTTGGCACTGTACAAATCTGGAAAAATAGACAGATCCAAACAAAAAACTTCAATAGCTAAAAATTCAATAACATAAGTCTTATAAACTATTCAATAAAATTTTAAAAGACGTCATCAAACTTCAGATTGCCATGGAAACTATTTTTTATTTTACTTATTACTAGAAATGTTAGTTAGTCTTGTAAGCAATCATATGTTCATGCAGTAGAGGTTAGTAAACTCATTCTGCAGCTTCTTTCTTTGGATATGATACTCAATAACTACCAAAACATATGTGATTAATACAGTATGAAAACAATTACATATTGTCATAATATTTTTTGCACCTTTCAACCTTATTCTTTCACTATAGAATTACTAAAAGTATTCATTTTAAAAAAAATATGTATAAATATGTAAGTATTCATATGCATGTACATATCTGTATATGGATATATATATAGGGTAAAAGTCACAGTGTTTTATGGTGCAAAAAGATTTCACATGAAAAAATTAAGTATTCCTTCAAGGTTTTTACAGCTTTAATTTTTATTTTGCATTAGTTACACCCATTAAGCTGTTCCTTTCAGAGCTGCCACCTGCAGCAGTTTCATATCAATTGTTACATATTTAATGTGTCAAACTTGGCCTTCAGGATTATTGAGACATACACCTATTTGCTCTCTGCTTGCTTTGCGAAACGGAGTACTTTGCACATGAAATGAGCTACCAGATTCAAGCATTCTGTGCTTAATGAGTGAAAAGCTAGCTATGAAGTGAATACTAACAAACTGATTCCTAAAGTCATGGAACAAATGAAATAAAAAAGTGTAATTCAGAACAACTATATGTGATAATAAATCATCCAGCACCCTACAAAATTTTGTTATTTCTAGACAGGGCTTCTTCAGAAAATCATGAGTTTTTCTCATGTGAGAAAACTCACCAGTGACACAAAGACGGAAGTTTATTTTTGGCTAGTCAGTGTTGTAAACTTTGTTTTTCCTCCCCGTCATCACAATGATTTCAATTAATAAAAGCAATAGAGTTTTTATCCTTGTATTTTGAAAGTTAAGGCTTTAGTAGAATATGGAGTAAACTAGGTTTTTTTCTCTTTTTCTGTTATTGTGACTCAGAAATCACTTGAAGTGATTTTTCATGCTTTTTTGCACAAAGTACAAATAAAATAGTGAACTCATTTCTATGAGAGTGTGAAGACAATCCACTTACAATAGATAGAGCAATTTCATTTCTCTTTTACATTTAAATGCAGAATGGATTGGATCCAATACTACCATTTCACTTAATTCTCTGCTTCTCATTTCTTTAACTACAAAAAAATCTATATAGTGTGGGTGTGTGTATATAGAAACATGTTCACTGCTTAAATTACACCTGAAGGCAGAAAATTACACCAGAATACAATAAATGATTCCATCTAAAAAAGGTGCGGTGCATAGAATGCAAACTTATCCCACACATCAACATGAGCTCTCTTAGCTATAGCTAGACTCTCAAACTTGTTTTCTAGTTTGTCAATTTTTATTTAATTAAAAATAACTGACAGTATCTAGTACACGTATTAGAGAGCTACAATAATAGCATGAGTGAGCAGAGAGTTGCATTTTTTTCCCTCTCAAGGTTTGGGTGTCTGTGTATGGGGAGCGGCTACTTTATCCCAGTTTCATTCTCTACTTCCCTGACTGGATATAACTAAGCCCTGAAATCCTATAAAAGGCTGTATAAGCTAGAAAGGACCTCTGACCTTGACCCTTAGGGAAATGGATGGAAAGTATATATGCTGGCCTTTTGAGGGAATTTAGTAACGCAATGTAATATTTAATAACACATACTAGTCACACAACAACCATGATTGGAATCAGATGACACTCACTTAAGAGCTTCACAAGAACTCAGGGAAAGAAAAAGAAAATGAATGCTAATGATGATGCATAACGACTCAGTGAAAATAAGTTGATAGATCTGGACTGAAGGGAGGCAAATGTGAATGATAGCTTTTACAAAAGGCTTCAAAAGGATTTAAGGAACTTCAGACTTAGTAATATGTATTAAAAAAAAATAAAGGAAAAAATTGGAAAAAAATGTGAATATCTGGGTGAATACTGTTTGTTCCTTTTTTTTGCAGAAGGTGATACTGCAAAATTTGCAGTCACTTGACTTTTCAGCACATTGGGATCAGAGTGTCTTCCTTCTTGTTCTTGTGTCTTCCTTAGATTTCCAAAAAGATTTTAATAAATATTTCCTTACCTCAGGCTTTTAAGAAAAAAACAAAACAACTGCTGCATTTAAAGATATGAATTTAGACCACAGGTGTAAAGAGCTATTTCCCATAATGGAGGGGTGGTAGTAGAGGTTGTCATCAATGGAATCCCTCCAGAGCCTCTGTTCAAACTAGTTCTGGCCCCTGTGTTGTGTGATGTTCTCATCAATAACCTGGGTAAGAGGCAAGCAGCAAGGTGAGCTGGTTTGCTGATGAAGATGCTTAAGAGAACAAGGAAAATTGCAAAGAATTGTTGCAGGCTCTTACAGGCCCAAACAACAGAATGACAAAACGAGACATGAAAAGCATTATAGATTAATAAAGGTGCACATAACAAAAAATAAATCTACTTCCACAAATTAAACAATGAACTCTAGTTTAACATAAGGAGGATCACGTTGTTGTTTGTAGAGTTTCATCAGAAGATGCACAAAAAAAGCAAATCGCTGATAGGAATGGGAAGCAAAAGAGCAGAGAAAAAATTCAGGAGATCATCCTGCCATGGTACAAATCTATTTTCTCCCATATCCCATGGGGAAAAAAAGAAAAAAAGAAAAAAAAAGAAAAAAAGAAAAAAAGAAAAAAAAAAAAAAAAAGACTATTGTTTACCTCCAGTAAAGGTAGTAGAAGCCAGACTCAAAGTAAATAAGTCATTGTTCAGTAACATTCCTTGCTAAAGGAAACTGGGACTAGAAAAAGGTATATTATACAGATTCAAAGGTTAGTAGACAGGCTAATCACTCAACAATGTCTCCTAGTATCCAAAAAATTTAGAGAATGGAAAAGTACACCCTTTTATTCTTCTTCCTGATACCTTTTTATCTGAAAGTTATAGTATAGTTAGACCCTTAACTAAGGCACTGCAGCTCATGTAAATGGCATCATCTGAGCACTGCTTTCATATTTACCCTCTGCCTTTTTCCCATGTGTTGGGACTTGTGGTATCTGGGACACCATATAGGAGAGCAAAACTCACATTAACCTTGCAAATATTCAGAGGAAGTTTTTTGCCACAGGAGAGATTTGATTTGTAATTTTAAAAAAATCCAAATCAACAATCAAAAAATCCTGTAGCACAAAAGATTTGTTGCACACCAGCCCAGTTTGTTTATTTTTTTTATTTATTTTACTAAAGTATGGCATATACAAAACCAGCATGACACATAATTTACCATATATCTTCTTTCAATCTTGAAATAAATTGCAAGGAAGTTATAAAACAATTTAATAGCCTTATTTTGAAATGGTTTGTGGCTCCGAAAAGAAACTGTTAAAATAATATATCGCCCTATGATTTGTCTTAGAAGAGTATCTTTCATACATTTCTATATTTCCTGAGATTTTAACAGTCAGCAAACTCTGCATAAAACATATGAAGGCAATAACTATGAATGCCTTGCAGTGAAACTAGTTCTGAGTTCACTTTTTCCATTCCAGACAAAAGAATGCACCTAAAAGTCTAAGAAATACTGTTTAGATTCTGAATGCGAAGCACAAGTAAGCTGAAATACAAGTCTCTGGGTGAAGAACACTTAAAAACCATTAGAATCCAGAATGAGAAAATAAAAAAAAATCAAGGCTTTGAAATTATTGAGTCATTACTGATTGGGTTCTGCACTTTCTGAATTAATTTTCAATGGATTTCCCTGAAGAGTATGTGCAGGATTAATTTGAGTTTGTTTCTTGCTTTATCATCTGCTACATAGCTGGCCTGCAAATATATTCTGGTAACTTCTGATTTATATACAGTTCTGTTTCAAACACGTTATATCTCTCTTTACCTTTGCCCTACTAGTTCAGCATCTTCATGCTGACTAAGCTGGATAAATTTTTTTAAAGATTTCATCCTATCATTTTTCTTATTTTAATTAATAATTAATATTTTTAATGTACTTAGGGAAGAAGAAATATTTGGTTTTGTGGAATGATTTTAAAAATGCTTTGCTTCAGTTCCAAAACCCAAACCAAACTAAAAACCCAAACAAACCACACTTTACCTGGAGTTGTGAGAGGAACACTGGGTAAAAAGGCTCTAAGGTGGAATACTAAAAGTGGGGATGGAGAACAAGAAGAGGGAGAAAAAAGAGCTTTACTGCAAGGAATAAACAGCATGATGTATCCAGCCCAGAAAGACATTTCCAATATAGTCTTAGTGAAGGGAAAACAACAGTACTCTAACTGTGTGTATTTGACTGAGGACAGTATTGCACATCGCCCCTTTGTTGATTACTTAGCATGTGTAAAAGTAAGGTGATGGCTCTAGGTGGTCTTGTTGCATGGTAAGACTGTTATTCATGTCCTCTTACTTGCTGATGAGATAATTAAAAAAGGAAATAGGGCGTATCTAGAAAAAACATATAACTGAACCAAAAGGCAGAGTGAATAGTCAGTGAGAATAACAGCCTTTGGGTGGAAAAACCCACAATTCCACTCAATGGTTCACAGATAAGAAACTAGACTGGAATAAGTCTGGGTGAGATTATTAACTTAATCAATCAGGGACATGTGCAATTGTGGAAAGGAGATTGAGGAGAAGGAGGAAAGGTCAGTGAATTACGTCACCTGTAGATAACAGGAACTCCAGGAAAAAGAAAATATTTGAAAAAGCACTAGATTTAAGACCCCTGTGTGAATTCAGAGCTCATCTTATCTTTCATCTCTGTAAAGCAATGCCAGACACACAGACACATTCTACACTGCTGTTGTGACTGTTTCGAGCTGGACTGTCTCTGACCTGGGGAACCAGCTGTTCAGATATAACTCACGTGGCACAGAAACACCTCTCAAAACCACCAGGTGGTGCATAAGCTTTAACATATTGCACAGAAAAGAAATTCTCCTCTCTGGGGTCCTTACTGTAATGTCAGGGCTTCTCAAACAAAAGAAAGCGTGCATTTGACATTCATTGAAACAGGATTAATTAGTTCTAGGGATTTTTAACAATGGGAAGGAAAGAATACCCACCCAACACTTAGTGTATTTGTCATATTAATATGATTTTAAAAAAAAAAATCCCCTTTTCTTCCTCTATTTTATTTATTATATTTTAAACCTTGGCCTTGGTTTCAAAGTATATTTCAAAGCATGAAGGTCTTTGCATCTCTACATTACAAACCCTGTAACAGTATCACCTGCTAAAAAATTAAACTGGCAGAACTACTACCAGAATTATGGCAATTCTATGAAAAAAGAACAATCTTTTAACCTTAAATATTGTTTAATCATTAATGTTAAACTTAAAACCTACATATTAATAAGCTGTTAAGTTTCTTTCAAGAATTTGATTTAGCAATGTTGTAAAAATAACCACCTAGCTTACTACTAACAATGTGAAGGAGTTTCTGCTAAATTATTGTGAGATATTTTGTCCCCAAAGGTCTTTGAATATTAGTATTTCTGAGGGATTACTTGGTTTCCATTAAAATAATTTTTTTCTGTTTTCAAATTTTTTTTCTGTGAAAACAAAACATTGTCTGACATACTTCTATGCATATGAAGTACACATACTGTCCTAGTGTCTGCAGGTGAAAAATGTGTGGTGTCTACAAAGATTCATGGGGGTTTTTTTTAATGAAAATGTCAAATTTATCTTCCCTGCAGACAAATTTTCTGGTAAGTTTTGCACTCATTAAATTACTGTTTCTGAGGTTCCTGCATTTTTTATGCTAGCCATTATCATTACTATAACTGTACATCTTAAGTGTCCTATAGGCTAAGATCAACACCAATGTGTTGATTATAGAACCATGGGATGGTTTGGGTTGCAAGGGACTTTAAAGATCATCCAAATCCACACTCTGACATGGGTAGGGATGCCATTTATTACGTTCAGGCTGCTCAGGGCCCCGTCCAACCTGGCCTTGAATATTTCCATGAGTGGATCAGGCACCACCCTCTGGAACCTGTTCCAGAGAGAGTTTCACCACTCTAGAAGAACATTTTCCTAAAGGAGAGTTAAGAATTTCTTCCTCTCTCAGTTTAAAACCATTGTCCTTTGTTCTGTCACTATCTTTCACCATATAAAAAAGTTGTTCTCCTTCCTTTTTATAAAGTCCCTTTAAAGTTCTAAAAAGTTGCTATAAGCTCTTTCAAAAAAGCCATCTCTTCTGCATGCTGAACAACTACAACTGCCTCAGCCTGTCCTCTTAGAAGAGGTGCTCCAACCTCCTCATCTTCATAGCCCTCCTCTGGACTTGCTCCAACAGGTCCATGAACTTCCTGTGTTGGGGGCCCCAGATCTGGATGGAGCACTGCAAGTGGGGTCTTACAAGTGCAGAGCAGAGGGGCAGAATCCCCTCCCTTGACCTTCTGGCCATGCTGCTTTAGATGTAGCCCAGGACATATTTGGCTTTCTGAGCTGCAAGTGCGCATGGCTGTGTCGTGTCCAGCCTCTCATCCAGCAGCAACCTTAAGTCCTTTTCCACAAGGCTGCTCTCAATGACTTCCTCTCCCAGTCTGTGCTCATGTCTGGGATTGTCCCGAATCAAGAGCAGCACCTTGCACTTGGCCTTGTAGAACCTCATGAGGTTCTCATGGGCCCACTTCTTGAGTTTGTCCAAGTCTCTCTGCATGGCAGAGAGATGGCATCCCATCTGTCAGGTGTGTCAATTGCACCACTCAGCTTGGTGTCATCTGCAAACCCACTAAGGGTACATTTGATCCCATAATCTGTATAATTGATAAAAAATATGAAAGAACACTGGACCCAAGGCAGGTGCCCTGAAGGACACACTTGTCAGTGGCCTCCACCTGGACATGGAGCCATTGACCACAACTCTCTGGCTGTGTCCATCCAGCCAATTCCTTATCCACCAAATAGTACACCACTCAAATCCATGTCTCTCCCATTTGGAGATTATGATGTCATGAGGGACCATATCAAAGGCCCTAAGAATCTAAATAGATGACTTTGGTCAATCTTCCCTTGTCAAACATTTCTGTCACTCCAACAGCCATACTGGCTGTCCCAGATAATTTCCTTGTCCTTTGTGTACCTTACCACATCTTCTAAGTGGATCTGTCCCATGATCTTCCCAGACAGAGAGGTGAGGCTCACGGATCTATAGTTCCTTGGATCTTCCTTTCTCCCCTTTTTAAAAATGGGGGTGATATTTCCCTTTTTCTATTCTATTTCTAGCTGTAAGATAGGCTCCAATAACAAGAGTGGACAGGAGTGGGCCTTTGATATCTACCTCCAAGTCTACTCACAAAAAGATAAAAAGGGAAACATTTGTCTTATTTGAAAGGTGCAGGTTTATAGTCTTTTGAATTGTACAAAGGAAAACAATTTCATAACGTAGCTCTGATTTTACTGCCAGGGACTTTTTTTTGTTTAAATTTATGTCCACTTAGCTGGCACTATACAGCACTACTTTTGATTAAAATGTCATATAATTAATGAATACATTATGTTTTTAATAATTAAAATTAACCCACAGAATATTTTATTAAATAACTTAACTGGTTATCCCACAAGTATTTGGGAAGGTTTATTTCTTCCCAAATAGCTACAGACTGTAATAGATCTACAATATTTAAATATTTAAGAGCTCATCAGTAACAACGTGGAAGATTTTTTGCAGATGTTTAATTATATACTACAAGAAAAAACATAAATGTATAAATTACCCGGTATGAATAAGTGCTTTTATCGTTTCCCTGTTCTTTCCGTAATTTTGTGGTTTCTACTCCCCCATTACCTACAGCCTTGTTGGTACTGTATATACAACTTGCTGCTTATTCCTCAATATATTCAGCAGCAGAGCTGAGGGAAGACAACACGAGTACTTAATTTGAAGGTGCCTCAACACCACCACCATGACCACCACCACCACCACAGCTTTTCTGAAAAAACTGCCTTCAGTATCACTGGAAAAGCACTATCCAAAGACATGAGTCGTTACAACACAATCATTTCAGGTGGTCCTCATTCAGCTGTGACACTTCTAGCTTTCCACAAACCAACAAGTTCTGTTGTAGCTCCTTGTGCACAGAGACAACCAGAAGACTGGAAGATACTTGCCAGCAAATAGATTACCAAGGATCTTCACTTAAAACATGCATCTCCAATGAGCTGTTGAAATCAGCCTTCTAAAAAAACCATTTCAAACATTTGTGAGGTTGATATTTTATTCCCATTTCTAGTTTTCATTATAAAGATGTGACAGGTTTGGCAAGCTACCAGACATCCTTCCAGCCAATCTCTCATTCCCTTCAACAGGGCAATGGGGGAAGATAAGACAGAAGAACTCATAGGTTGAGAAAAAGACAGGGTGATTGCTGGTCAATTTCCACCATATGCAAAACCATCCTGATTTGGGGAAAATTAATTTAATGTATTGTCCATATTACACAATTTGATGGTGAGGAACAAAGGCAAAATCAAAAATACCTTCCTGTCCTCCAGCTTCTCCTCAGGCTGACCTTCACCTCCTTCACTTCCAGTTCCTCTACCTCCTCCTCCTGAGCAGCTTAGAGGGATGAGGAATTAGGGGCTGCAGTCAGTTCTAAGAGCTTCTCTCTGTTGCTCCTCCTCCTCTTGCTCTTCTGTGCTTCAGCCTGGGCCTTGTCTTCGATCTGGTGGTGTACAGCAAGGGGGAGCATCAGCTACTCCTCACAGCCCCACAGCCCCTCACTGCTCCTGCCAGCACCTGGGTGGGACCTACACCTGGCACTACAGGAATATTGTATCCTATGTATACATACATAACCCGTACCTATCCAATATGCACAATTATACGAACATGCACATGTAAATATGTAAAAGTAAATAATGTGGTTTAATAAATCTTTGTCAAAAACCTGTTGAATGCTTTCTCACCTATGTCAGAAAGACACTTCCAATAAGCACATCTCCTGAAATTTCTGGCTATTGTCTAAATTCTTTTCTTACTACAAAGGAGAATGTAACTTAAAAATTCTTAAGGAAAAAAGAAAGTATAATCTTTTGATAGAAATCTAGTCCTAGCTCTGCTAGAAATATGTTTTTTCTTCAATTCTTAAGACTGAATGTCTTCCTTTCTGCCTTTTTCTTTTTATTTTTCTATTATTTTCAGGTGAAGGCACTCAACCTTTCACTTTGGAGGGAATAGGTACATGGTTCAAACGACAATACAGAATAAAATTTTAAGATTATAGGGGATTTTTTTCCACTTCTGCCTCCCTGTTTACCGTTGACCAGTTCAATTCAACTTTCTGCTGCTTCTCGTCATGTCTGGTGCCTCCGTTCAGGCACCAGTAGTGGCTTAAAAGACAGAATGAATATTTATTTTAGTAGGATTTAAATCTGTACAAAGTTGCATTACTGAACTGAAAGCCTCTAGCATATTAGCATATACTCATTTAGACAGACATTTTTCACCATACATAAGATAAACGTGTGAAGATATTTATTTTTATTTTCTCTAAAAATCATAAAATGCAGAATATATTTTCCTACTTACTACAATGCATAAGCTTGAGAAAGATAATTAAGGAATCTGAATACTTTTATCAACAAAATTTTGCTACTTTTTTTTTTTTAAAGTTTCTGAATAATCATTTGGGAAAAAAATATAAGTTTAAATTTCCTTCTCAAAATGGTAGCAAATTCTAAAATGTATTTTAGAGAATATGTAACATTTTATAACATATACCCATACATACAAAAGATATATTTTATATATTATATGCATCATATAAAGTATGTGTATGTACATAGTAACATATAATATATAATGTATACCATATGCACAGACACACACATTTTAATTTAATCTCATGCTTTTCAAAGACAGATTCATTGTTCTGAAAGCTTGATTTTGATAGTAACACATTGAGATATGTAAGATTCTGGTGTTGTTTATCCATTTGGAAATTACAGTATTCCAAATTATTTTTTTCTTTCAAAGAATCACATCCAAAAGTTTTGGCGCATGTCAGGACAGGCCATTCAATATCTTTTTTTAATATTAAAGACAACTAAATAACGTTATATATACACTTATCTATATCAGCATTGATCCTTGAACATTGCTTGGGAACCTCTGGGAGTTCCTGGTGATAAGAATCAGATAAACCAATAAACAAACAAAGACCCAAACCAAAAAGAGAGGCATGAATAATCCCAAAATCACTCTCCTGGACAAAACACTGTTTTCTAAGAGAAGGTCTGCTCTAAACAGAAAACCAAATAAAGATACTATTTTTGAAAAACTGGCATAACTCATCTCAATTTTTTTTTTTCTAAAGTAGGACTGATACAGGTATTTGTGAAGATATTTAGCCTGAAATAAAACTCTAAGTTTATATTCACTGTTTCTCTTTCTGTCTACCCGAGACAAGCTTAAGGAGATTCTATTACCAAGTATCTGATGTATCCAGGTTATAGCAGCATTTTACAGTATCTAGGACTGCACAAAATGAGATCATTAACTTCACTGCTGTAAATATTACCTGTATTATTAACTGCAACCTTAGCAGTAGAATTAAATGCTTATCTGTTCCAGGTACTAACTCTGAGAAAGTGGAAGGTCCCCAATGGAAAACAGTTCTGTCACTAAAGGCTGAAATGTTCCCTGTAATTTAGTTCCTTTTGCTGACTTTTCTCGGTAGTGTAAAATCACTTTTAGCAACGAGGCTATACCACTTAGAAAAGGCACTGAGAAAATCCATACAGGTTATCTTTCCCAGTCTATACCAGGTAGGCTTTTACCATGCTCCTCCAGAAGAATGTCACTCAAAGAGCACAACTGATTTAGTGAAATTTGAGATGAGAGCCTGAAACAATAAACATCACAGTTCCTTTGGTGTATTTGTCCTTGCTGTACTGAGATTTACTTCATGATTTGGTTTACATTAGGGTTGCTCATTATTTGTTTTCCACACAATTACCAGAACAGAACAGACTTTTTTTTTCCAATCCCCTTAACATTTTTATAACAATTTTTATAAAATTTGGTATTTTTTAAAAAGAAGAAGAAACCTGAGCCTGTGCTCAGAGGTATGCTGGTCACACCTGTCATTCTCAAATAACTTCAGCATAATCTGCACCACTTCATTTTTTCAAGAAATACTACATGGACACAGAACTCAAACCACAGACAAAAAATGAGTGAAATCTGTAAAGATATCCTAGTTAACAAAGGCCAATGGACTACTGTTCCAAAAAGATCTTCTCTTGCTATTTCCAATTTTTAGAAGGCATTAAGATAATGATTATATATATGCTTGAATAGGTAAACCTATATAAATAACAATGAGCTGCAGAAATTATGTAGACAAATAAGTAAAAAAAAAAAAGCTTGCAAGAGTGGAGATATACAGATATAGATGATATAGATATGTAGGACATACTGTAGATCACTGTGGGAAAATTACACACTGCCCCAGAAATAAATGTGTACCACAGAGTTGTATTTCTTTGACTTTAGCTTTTGTTTACTAAGAAAAGAAAAAAAAATTAAAGTATAATATTCATGATTAATGGTTTTTTTTGAACTGTCATGTTTTCATGCACCACACTGACTGGCACAAGAAGGTGCATTGTAGATGGTTTGCAGGGAAACCGAGTTTTCATTTCCTGATTTCATCTTTTTCAGTGATGATAGATTCATTTGTACTGTCACAACTATTAACTAAAAAGCACAATCCAGTAGTTCCCCCAAACAAACAAGTTAATGCAATCTCTGAAGTTATCCATGATGAAATTTAAAAAAAAAACAAAACAAAACAAAACAAAACAACAACCAACAACAACACAACTTATCTAATCAGTGTTTTTCTATTATTTTAATATGAGGTATGGAAGATTCCAGAATATTTCAGTCTTAATAAAGCCTACACTCTAACAAGATGCTTTAAAGACATAGTTATTTTCCTCCCCAAAATAATTTGTTTCATTGTTTTTAAGCCACCGTGTCTTTTGATGTATTGTCAAAATATTACATAATTTCTTTTTATTACCTAAAAAACCTTGGACTTTTGTGATGAATTGTTTGCAAAGATAGTAAGTTAATTGCAGTAGGAGAGACTCTTTTAGATGACTTCTGAGACAAACATGATGTGGGCATTTTGGACATTATTCTTCCTGATAAATATTTACATGGGTTAAATTATCCATAATTAAAACCAGAAACCCAAGCTTCTTTCTTTATACGTGACCTCAAATCAATCTGCTTCAGGACGCCAAGAATAATTTAATGAGTTTTTAGTACTTGACCTGAAGGAGATCTGTACAACTCAGCATCAGAGAAGTTGTCCCCAATTGTATTCATTCAGCAATTTCAACCCCCAGGCTCCCCACAGAAAACAAAAACCAAAGAACCAAACACAAACAAAACCACTAAAATCCACAACAAAGAAAACGACAACCTTGAATGTGTGCAAGTCCATTGCCATTACAAGGCTTCGTTTTCAGTTTCAGAACAATTTTTGGTACAGAACAGACCTTTTAGTCTTCTTTCTAACATTCAAAATATCCAACTAAGTATTCGGGGAAATATCAACATATTGAAACAACTTCACCACAAACTTAAAGGTAAGTATTTTTGAATTTAAGCCCTAACTGTGACATTAAAACACTCTACAACATTCTAGGCAGAAGTCTGAAGTAGAATCAAGTGCCAAGCAACAGAATCTTATCTCACATGTGATGCTTCATGCAAAGGTAACATCCTGTGTTGACTACAATATAATTTTAAATGGCATAGATTGCTTTCAAAACTGCAACTCACCAGCTATATGTTGATCAAAAAGAAAACTGAACAAGACCTTAATCTTTGCTATAACCCTCTTTATGCAGGATGAATATAAATAGGAAGGAACTCAGAGAGCAACTCCTTGCTCAGTTCTAAGTTACATTATGCATTCCTCTTATTTATGATTCCTTTGATTATGACCCAGGAAAGAAACTGATGTGTTTGCTTGCATTAGCATAAATTTTTCAGAATTGCAAAGCACTTTAATCTACACAGAAGTACCATTTTAAAATGGCTGACTCAATGCAACCCCATGGCTGCTGTCACTACATATAGTTATACAATTACACAGCATTTTATTTCATATAGGTCATACTAATGATTGTAAAAAGACCAAATTATTTCCTATTAAAAAAAACCCCAAAACTGATTTCCACTGCCATCTGATACTTCTCAAATAACAAAGGAAGAAAAAAAAAATGTTCACAGAATTTAATTAATTTTCTCTTGCCTCAACCACAAATCTGTGTTAATTTCATCTGAGAGACACAGGAACATTTAGCAAGGTTAAAGATCTTATTAATCAAGAGTAACAAATGTCAGTGAAATGAAACCGGCAAATCTTAGGTATTTCAAGTTACAATTGAGTTGAAATTACTATTACAAGTTACTACTGAGTTACAAAAGAATGGACTATTTTAATTGGGACTCTGCTTTTCTTCCTCACCATTCTTATGTCAATTTATTCCTCTTCCAGTATAATCAGATGAATCCAAACTTCAACTTCTGAGTAAGGTCAAGAAATTGTCCTACCTAGGTATCATAAAGTCCTTATTGAAAATTTTCAGGTATAGATTTCTCACTCACCCCTGCAACAGAGCCCATGTATTTTGAATCTCAATTCTGAATCATTCCTCAAAGTGACTCATAGTCTAGCTCAGCTTGCTCATGTCAGATAAGAAGAGCCAGAGACCAGAGCAGAAAAACTGTCAAGGATCATACTTCAATCACTAGGATTACACACCACTTTTACTAATAATGCCTACCTTAGTGCCTCCAGTAAAGGTTGCTTGGTAGCAGGACTTTTTCAAGGGCATTACAGATTTCAGCAGCTTCCATTTGCCAATTACACCCCACTTAGAACAAAACTTTTAGCTCTTACAATTCTAATTCTATTAGTCTTCAAATACAAGAAACATGATATAGCTACAACTGAGCTGTTCCCATATTCATTATTAATTAAAATCCAAACTATGGTTCCCAAAAAAACTACAATCCTTGCTTACTGCAATATTTCTGAATTATTTTATCTTTTTGATCATTTTTATTTAACCTCTCATGAACTTTTTTTCCTCTAGAGCCTTGACATGAGAAAAAGAGAACTTTTGTATAGGGATAGAAGAGTTCTGTCATCTTATCTGCTCTGCCAACCTCATCTCCTGAAAGCACCAAAAGACAGTTTGGCACCCTCTCCTTCCATCCGTCATTATAGCGTCAGACAGTCCTCATAACAACAGCAGACCTTCCTCCTGCAGGTCTTCCTCCTGCCTGCCCCTCTTATGCTTCATTTCTTTCTTTTCTGTTACCTTATTTAAAAGAACAGCTAGAATCTCATATCCAGAGCAAAAGAAATGTTATGTTGGAAGAGGAAAACAATTCAGAACATGTTGAAGGGATGACTCCTATTCTGCAAAAGCCTGAACTCTCTCTTTTGGAACATGAATACCTCTCCACTGAATCTGCTGTTCCCCAGTCTCTGTGACACAGCCCTCTTAAGATATAATACACCTAAAAATAATCAAGCAACTAAGTGCTAGTGGAAAACTCGGCTACTGATTAACAACTTCAAAATTTTTTGTTCATGGATATTTACAGTATACTCCTTTAGAAGCTCAAAATCACATTTTCTTTCTGAGAGGTTTTATCTACACATTATTCTTTATTATTGATTTTTCTTCTCTTTTTTCTTGTAACGACAATCAACAGAAGACTTTGCTTCACTTAGATTCTTATTACCACTTCAAAATCATTAGGGTTCTGTTTTGCTTTGTTCTGTTTTCAATTTATTTGTTATACTTACAGATGAAAACTATCTTGTGGTCTTTAGATACTGTCTTCATTATTTTTCTACAATGAAAATAAACAGATGTAGATCCACCTATAAGTAAATACTATACTTTTATGCATAATATGATATATTAAATAGAAAAATATGTAGACATAGAAAGAAACAGGCAATATAGTGACACAACTTATGTATTTGTTCTTTAACTACTTTTTCAATTCAGCTATAAGCATGTTTTAAAACATGTTTAAAATGTTTAAAACTAAATCTAACAGAGTAGAAAAATAATATTTTATATTTCAGAATATTTGCAAAATTCATTAACATTTTTTTATTTCTTAAAAGCACTATGCAATATGAAATGTGCATGCTTAGCAGAGCCATGAAAAGCATAAGTCAAGGCATCCTGGGCATTTATGCTGATGACCCTTAACAATGAGTTTCACCAAATTTATCTGAATTTAGTCAAGAATCCTGCTAATGATCCATCCCACTTTCCTGAAGTTGTGTGTTGACACTTCAATACTAAGAGACAAGCCACTGGACATTCACTGAACAAAATAATCAAATTGGTTCTCCATTTCTATAAATCCGTTGAGTAAGACAAAGCCATTTTACATTGGTGCTTTTCAGGATACTATTGCACAACACACACAGTCTCCAGGGAGCTGCTTCTATTTCAGTGAGCAATTTAATTTTCAGCATAATTTGACGTATAATTGTGTCTTTAAATTTAGTCAATTCATTCAGTTGTTCACATAATTAATTCTGATTTATTCTCAATCTTTCATCTTGCAATTTTTATTTTTTTTTTATTCTTTGCTTATAATTTGCTGAAGATTACATTAAATTCTCAGATCCTTTGGAAGTTTTCTAAATCCTACACACTGAATATTAGAAGTGAAAACATTTTTTGGTCTTATTTTTGCTTCAATGAAGCTTCAAGTTAAAATTGTTATTGAAGGCTGTGGCAAGAGCAATGCTGTAAAGGAATTCTGGATTGTTATTGGCTATAAAAAAAAAAAGAGCTTAATCTCTTTCATGACTATGACCTGTATGTACAAACTATGAAAGCAGTCAAGGAAAAATATATATCCCATATTATGTAACCATCACTGAGGCTTTTAGATTTGAATGCAGTAAAGATGAACTAGGCAAAACAGCCTTAAAACTAATTTAATGATATCCATGTGCTACACCAACATGCTACTTATCATTCAGCTTGACGGACACAAACTGCCCTTGCTGTCCATCATTTTAGACTGCTCTGGACAACAGGTTCTTTACCCTAACAAGACTAGAGAGTGATAAACCTTCGGTTGATTTGTTATGTACAGGACTGAGTGAAGCATTGACCAGGTTTCTGTGGCAAGAAAACTATGAAGCATAAATAGGGTTATTAATATTTCAGCTTTTCCTCTTCTGTCTATGTGTAGATTGAGCAATGGCTCCACCTTTTATTGTTGTCATAAACCATCCATTTATTACAGTAATAAATGATGAAACATAGATTGTGGTTCTTCTTCATGTCAATGACTTTTAGTCTTACACTGTATCAGAGCTCAGTGAGTTCCTATTCACTGAGGATAAAAGGCTGATGTTTTGGATTAAAGCAATGATGGCGTGATGAAGCACCTTGATGGGAAGGATTTTCTATTCCTTTCCTAGGTCTGTATGGCTGTTTTTACAGAGTCATGGAATTTGTGTTCAGATATATTTTCATATTTTTACATTAACAGTCATTGCTTGTCCTGTCACTGGGTACCACTGACATGAGCTCTCCCTCATTCCCTCTCTATCAGGTACTTTTCCAAATTGATAAGATCCTCTTGAGCCTTCTTTGCCTCATGCTGAACAGTCTCAGCTCTCTCAGGTTCTTCTTGTATTGCAGATGCTCTAGCTGTTTTTATTTCTTTCTGACCTTTCAATAGACTTATTGTAGTAAAATCCATTTCTTTCTAGGACTGGGGGAACCAGAACTGGACCCAGTACTCACTGGGTTGGTCTGATCAGTGCCAAGCCAAAGAAAAAGGACCACCTTCCTTTACCTACTGGCAACCTTTCTCTACATGCAGCCTTAGAAACTGTTGGTGACCTTTGCCATACAGGCATGTGGGCTGGCTCATGGTCAAACTGGTGTCTCTCATGATCCCAAGGTTCTTTCCTGCAGAGTTGCTTTAAAGCTGGCCAGCCCTAGTTGGTACCAGTACCTGAGGTTACTCCTCCCCAAATGCAGAACTTGGAACTACCCACTCTGGCATTTCATGAGATTCTTCTCTGCCCATCACTGAACTTGAGTTGAACTTGGTGAATCACACCCAACTGATTTACCAGCTACTTCTCACAGTTGTTTTCTTTTTGTCTGGAAACTAGCTGAGCACACATTGTGCCTAATCATCTAGCTCATTAATGAAGATGTTAAACAGTATTGGCTCCACCGTTGCCCCCTGAGTTACTTCACTAGTGACTTGTCTCTAACTGGACTTTTTGTCACTGACCATCATCCTCCAGGACCAGCCATTCAGTGGATTTTCAATCGACCTCACTGTCTAATAATCTAATCCATGTTTAGTTTTATCTAAGGAAGTTATGGGAAACAATGTCAAAGAACTTACTAAAGTCCAGGTAAAAAACATCTACTGTTCTCTCTTTGTCTACTAAACCAGTTACCTCATTGTAGAAGACTATCAGGGTGGCTAAGAATGGTTTCTCATTCATAATTTAACACTGACAACTCCAGAGCACCTGATTTTTATTCACATTTAGAAATGGTTTCCAAGGTTAGTTACTTCATTGCCCTCCCAGGCACTAAGGTGAGACTGACTGGTAGTAGTTTATTCTTTGCTTTCCTTAATAAGAGTGACATCCCTTCTCTTATAGCATTCAGGGATCTTTCCTGAATGCCATAACCTTTCAAAGACAACCAGGTGGCCCCACAGTGACATCAACCAGCCGCCTCAGCACTTGTGAATGACACCTATCAAGCTCCATGTACTTATATATGCCTAGTTTATTATAGTTCCTAAAAGCTGATTTACCAGTAAAGACAGAGCAGGAAAAGGCATAAGCATCTTTGCCTTTAACACATTTCTTGTCAGCAGTTTATCAGATGCATTCAGCAGCAGGCCCACTTTTGATGTTCTTAGCTTGGGAGATTTTTTGTTTAGGTTTTTGGTTTGTAGTACTACCAAAAAAAAATTCTTTGTGTTACTGTTTCCTCTCAATATAAATATTCAATAACAAGGAGGACAAATACTTTTCCTTACTGTTCCTTGTGCTGTTTTTGTACTTGTAAAATTGACTATTTCCTTCTGCATCCCCTGAAAAGCTCAGCTCCAGGGGGGGCTTTGTCTTTCCCAGATTATTAGTCATATATGGCCTCTAGTATAGATACTGGCATGAAATCCAATATGAAATAATTTTGATTCTTTGTTGCTGTTTATCAAGGGGTTGCAATCAGTCCTCACTTTATGCTTAGTATTTCTTGAATCTACAGAGAAAATAAAAACGTCCTAGGGGAGAAAACCCTGTTTTTCCCTTACAGGCCTGTAACAAGAAGTGCATAGTATGGATGCACCTTTGTGTTGGTTTCCAGAGGAAGTGTAGGTGACATTATTTTCCTTCAAAATGTTTTCTCAAGGGAAAAACACAGTTTGAAAGACCTTCTCTGGATATATCAGAATTCTGCAGTAGGGAATGGAAATTAATTTTCATAATTCAAGTTACTTCAGATTGAAGAATTGCCTGTTTCTAGAAAGGACCTTCAACTGTGTGTTAAAACTCTGAAGACTATTAATCTAGCTCTGGTTTACTGCATGCTGGTTTATGGCACAACTTGCAAAACTTCCACCCTTTTGTATTCCATATTTGATCATTATCAAACTTTATTTGTGCACAACATTTTATTTTAGGTTTTTAAGAAGAGAATGTGATTTTGAGTGTTTTTTGCCCATTTCCCCCAGGTTTCAGGAGATTATATGATTAAAAGTCTCTGCAATACTACAATGCTCCCTTGAACAAAGCTCAAAGAACTCAATGATAAATATATTTTGTAGTGTACTATGGAAATTCAAATAAAGTAACTACATAAAAGTCACAGAAAGAAGAATGCAGGTCTGAATATATTATTTTGAATATGAAAAATATTTGATTACAGACATCACAATAATAATTTCTCTGATAATAACAGCAAATGGATTTTTCCTGCTATTACAATAACTTTGAAATTCTGCACTCCTGCTTAGTGTCTGTACTAACACAATGCCCGAGGAACAGAAATTGTGCTTTTGCACCAAGGCTGGGGTTTCTTTGGTTGACGTTTTTTGTTTGGGTGATTTTTAGTTTAGGTGTTTGGTTTGTAGTGCTATCCAAGAAGATTCTTTATGAAGCTGCACCTAATTCTGTTTCCCATCAATATGACAAGGTAGAAAACACATGGTTTCTATGAAATTCTAGAAACAGAGAACAACAAAAGCATTTACTTATTCATGCTAAAATGCATCCTTTGAAAAACATAAAAAAACTGACCTTCTTTCTAAATAATCATTAGGTGATAGATGTAATCCAGACATAATAATAATAAAATGAGGAGTAAATGTTTCTAACAGAAAGAACCCAGGAGATTATTTACCATGACAGAGAGAAGGAAACTGTAACATATACTAGAAATACAGTATGACTGTGTTTCCACATGGTGAAATTGTTAGAAATATAAGCAAAAAATTGTTTCTTTAATGCTCATTCATGGATCAGAAGAAAGTGGAATCCAATCCTATTCATAGTCTATTCTATAAAATCATTGTACATGTCCATTAATTGTTATTTTAATACTTTTGTTTCCTGATCTGATGTCTCAATATAGGTCCTGTGCCTTCCCAACTGGTTTTGCAGAAAATCATAATAATAATGTAAGTTTTATGTTTTCTAAAGGAAGGCAGTGGTTTGGGAAGAAAACAACCTCAAAAGAAAGAGAAAAAAATATCTAAAGATATGCATTGAAATTATCTGTTTTCTGTGTGTTTTCTCTAATGTTACAATTAAAAATTTAATATGTCAACTTCCTCACGTAAGGACCAGTTAATCTACCATTTTAACTCACTCTCTGGTCTTCTTGGAAAAACCCAAACAAGCAAACAAAAAAAAACCACCCCACAAAAATAAACCAACAAGACCTTACGTATTTGCTAGACTAAAAGAGAGGTCTAATGTAGCAAACCTAAAGAAACCCCTTGCTACTGAAGTCAAATAATGAACACCCACACTTATCCCTATTCCCACCACACAATCAAGGCCATGATATTCAAGCATTAAAAAAAAAAAAGAAAAAAAAAAAAAGAGAGAGATGGAAAATGTCTTTTTACTTCATCTGTACTAGTTTGAGGCTTCTACTTGGGATAACAACTTCATGATATCAATTCACAAGAAAAAAATTCTTAGCTAATAATTAAGAGTCCCTCCTTGAGTCACATATAGCAACAAGATGATTATTACACCCATTTACAGCATTTTATTAAGGTGTGATTTCATGCTGGAGGTTTTTTGAGTAGAATGCTTCCAAAAATAAAAGTCAAAATGCTTTGGCAAGTGTTGAGTGTGTCTTCTTTTCTCTGAACTCTCCTTGTGTGCACATGTGTCCCAAATAAATCTAATGCTTTCACTGCTTATTCCATCTTTTTATTCAGTTCCCCTTTTGCTCCTGAAACTCCCTTACTTCTGTTCTCCTTTGCTTTCTTTGCTTCTTGATCAAATACATCTTATGTGTACTTCTTCCTCTGAGGCAATAATAAAAACCAGCTACAACAGACAAAACAAAAAGGTGTCATGCAAATATACATTTCCCTATAGCAAGAAAGAAGGTGGGCTCCAAGAGCAGTTTAAAATTATGTTTGACTGACTACAGCGTACTAGCCAACAAATAAGCAACTGAGAATCATTGCAGTAAGCCAAATGATCTTGGAATTTAATAAGAAAAAATAAAATACAGGATGTGTCACTGGCAGATGCTAAACTAAACCCCATGTGAAGTGGCTGCCAAAGTAAATAAAGACGCATCTGACAGCCACATATGAAAGTTTTGATTTCCCCTTAAAAACATCAGTACGATATATAAGCACATTGCAGCAATGTGAATAATGCTACCATCTCCCTTTTGGAAACACAGAACTAGCACAAAGTTGAAAAAAAAAAAGTTAGGAAACAAAAACAGCATTAGGAAAGAACTCTCAGATTAAGCAGTCTCATCCTCAAATTTAAGTATAAGCCCATAAATAGCCTCAGTCAGAAAGTATGTTTCCTGAGTGCCCTTGTGCTCATATGGAATAGCCTCAAATTCTCTGGATGACTTAGTGTCTTTCTTCATCTGAAGACTCCTAAAGATAATGAATTGTACTCACATTTAGAGAATGAAGTCCACACAAGTATAGCAATGATACCAGCTTTCATTTGGACTCACAAAAAAGAAGAAGAATGATTTCCCCTCTACGTATAATGTTAATCATAAAGAGTTTGCAAAAAAACCACAACATGTGAAAGATGGATTTAACTTTTGTTGTTGTTGTTGTTGTTGTTGTTGTTGTCTGGGCAGTTTCACCCCAGCAGAATGCCTTATACTCAGGCTACAGAATATACTATAAGAGCAGCTTCCAAGTGTTGTTGAATTTTATATTCTACAAAATAAAATAATTTTCTTTAAACATGTCATGGTTTAGGAATGGTAGTCCTCAATTTCATGTCCCGTCCCAAGACCCCAAAACCACATGCTGCTCTCACTCTTCCCCTCTCCTGCCCACTTCCTCTTTGGATGGAAGAAGAGAGTTGAAGGCACAGTAGAAAAAGATGATGGGTTGAGATAAGAAAATAAACAGTAACAGCATCAACATTAATAACAAAATTGTAGAAAAAGGAGAGTGCAGAGGCCCGATCTGGCCACAGCCTATCCACCCAAGCCGCTTTCTCTGGTCACGACCAGCATTACCCACTGCTACAGCAATCACACTTGTTCCACTGGAAAAGCATGACCCTCCTTCCTGGTAGCTGTTCCCTGCTCCTGGCAATGACATAATGTGGTATTGAGTAACACATCCACCTTATCATCCCACTTCTGCTGATCTGAGCTGGAACCAGGACAAGCATTAACAGAACAATGTAGAAATACCTTGCAAAGCCCTTACAGCAATGGAGATCTGTCTTTTAAGCCCCAGTCTGAGCACAATGTGGTAAGCAATATAAAATGTTTGGTAAAATAACTGAACTTAAGCATGGAGTGGAATTTACACCTACCCAGTAGTTTTCTAAGATTTCACAAGAACAATAAAAAAATCCCCAAAAGTAAAAAAAACCGCTTCAGTTTGTCTTTGTAATTGTAGACACCAAGTAATACTAGTTGCCTACTTTCAAAATACCTTTTCTGAAAATATTTATACACAAAAACTGAACCAAATAAGAATTCAATTACAATTCTGTTATTATCATTACCAATTATTGGCATATAATTTTACTATTAGAGTTTCACAACCCTGTGAAGTCTCTTTATGCCTAGGCTGCATTAGTGAGCTGCAGAAGTATTTTCTTTTTAATCAGATTTTGACCTCCAAAGATCTCTTATCCTAAAAGGTAACAATAAACACACAGCAGTCCTCTCCATTTTAACAGCTGCTCAACATCTTCCACATTTTGCTAAATATCACTAAGATTTTGTCAATTTATAACTATTATTGTGCAATAAAACATAAAGATTTCAGAAGAAGAGACAAACTTTTATATTTCCCCTTTTATTCCCCTAGATTTTCTCCTCCCCAACATATGTTCACTTATAATTTGATATGTCTTTAATCATTTAACATTTAATCATTTAAGTGGTCCTTTCAGCTCAATCAAGAGCACATAACCACTTTGTGATTCACACTGAACTTTGAATAAAATTAAGTGATAGTGAAAAACATTTCTTCCAGGATCAATATGGAGGATGGGGCTTATATAGTCCCTTTCCCTTCCCAAAACCTCTCTCCACTCTCCCACTATATGACCAAACTAAAATGAATTCCCTTCTCCCTAAAAGGCTTTCACTGCATTGATTTCTAAATGAACTGATTGTCAAATAATGGCTTGAGAATTACAGTTTTTTAATTTATTTCCCTCTTTCTTATTCAATACAGCTCCACATAGTGCTGTGGGGAGGATCCCAAAACTCTTTAAAAAAGTCTTATAATTATTTTGTCACATAAATACAGAAAAAAATAAATTACTACTCAACAATATGTATAATTGCTATTTAAACTTTTATTTGGTGTAGAATATCTGAACAAAGATAGCCATTAAAAAAAGTCTACATAAAAAACAACACAAGCAAACAGATTAATTCAAGCCTGCACTACAATAAACACTAAATATGAGATTATATTTAAAATTTAATTCTTGATGTACACCCTGGATGTCTGCTTTATAAGTGTAATCCATAGATGCACAGTCTCATTAGAAAACCCAATTACACTGAGAGAAAAGGCTGCTTGTACAAAGGCAAGAGTATATTTAAGTGAAAAGGCTCTGTGAGTATTACGTGCAGATGATGGCTTTGAAACATACACCAACTCTATTTCTTTTGTTAGAGTCCAGAAGTTCAAGCATGGAAGTATTACCAGACAGTTCTTGAAATTTTCATTCAGGCTCAGTGAGCTCTAGGTAAAGCAGGATTTTACCTCTTGTTTTTTATGTGCTGTGCTGTTTGGTGTTTTTTAACTAAGGGAACTATAGAAGGTATTTTCAGAATCATGCAACGGGAGAGAGAAAAAAGGAAAGTTTTCCCTTTAAACTTACTATAGGATAAGGTTTCTAGAGAAAAAAAGATTGGCCAGAAATTTAAAGGGAAGTCTCATTTGAATAAAACAGTAAACAGTACTTGTAATCTAAACAATGTGTTCAGAACAAGAAAAATAAAACCAAAAATCTAGAAACCACTTACAGAAGTCAGTTTTACCATGTCAAAAAAAAGGTTGTGTTTTTTTTTTTCTTTTCAGCTCAAAATAAAAACAACATGATACTATATTTATTTACATACTTCATATCGAACTAAAATACAAAGGAAATCGTGACTTCTAAGATTCCTTATAGGAGATCTAATCTAGACCTACTCTTTTTCAGTAAGAGCATTTTTTATAGTCAGATTCATGGCATTTAAACTTACTTATGAGTCAATTACTTTACAGTATAATTTTAGCAGGTGCTAAACACTGATTTAATATTCTGAACCTACCGTCATCCCATACAGAGAAAAAAGTGTAATGATCATGACTTAGGAATTACTTACACAATTTCTATACATTATCTTCTCTCCTTACATAGGTCAGAAAAATAACTATGATGGTCAAAAAGCCGTTGAAAATTAAAAAAAAAAATTCTACACCTTGACTTGAGCTTATTTTATATTATTAAGCAGTAATTGTAACAAAGCTTATATTTGGTGTAGTAGTGGCTTTTCTACTCATCATGAAGAATTATAAAAAGTTATGTAGGTGTAACAGATCATACAAAAACTTCTACTACACCTATCGGAAAGACTTAAAAACTCTTATTAAAATGAACAACAATAGAAAACTGGCTTGCTGCTAACAAAAATTTGAGAAAGTACAGCATAAAAAATAATATCTATGATTAATGACACAGATCATTACAACTTTCTGTCTCCAAATAACACTTCAAAGATAACAAAAAATCCCACATATGGTCCATATATGAGATCTTGTAACTTGCAGAAGAAGACTTTTCAACTCTTTATAACCAGTTGCTAAAATATATCTCTGAATTAGAGGAAATATTTCAGTTTTTCAGTCTTGAATACAGATTTGTATATATTAAAATACTGGCCCTACCCTGACATACACCCACCCACTTGTCTAAAATACATCACAGCAAAAAAAGATGAGATGGGAAAGAGATTTCACACAGTAGTCCTATAAGCTTTTGTTCAAGGAACAAAGTTATCTTCATTATTAATTTTCTTAAAATAACTGTTCAAAAGAAATGGAGACTGTCTTTAAAGCTGGAAAATTCAGGAAAAGGTTTTATGCAGATCATTTGTTAAGGGATTGTGAGAGATTCAGAGAAATGCTTCAGTTGCCTAGTATTATAAAAGAATGTGACACTCATCCTCAAATCTTAGCCATCTCAGTTTCTTCAAACTTGTGCAAAATTATTATCTTCATTGCCACCATGGTAACAAAAATACTTTCTTTCCATAAACAGAATTGATTGTCATAAAAAAATCTGTAAAATTTAATGAATTTATGAAGAAGTGCATTGAAATACATCAACACTTATTAAAAACTCAGCTCTAAGTGAAAAACTGAAGCACGTTATAGCTGGTCTGTACATGGGAGGGATGGGGGGTAATGACAGCAGAAATACACATTAGTGAGAAAACACATAATACTGTAAAAAGAGTCCTCTCTTGCTAATGTTTACAATAAAGCATTCCTTTTGCAGGCTACCTTCTTGCCTCACTTTCATGTCTGTACTATTCCTTTTTCATCCACAGAAGTCTGCTAGATTTATTCATATCAACAGCTCATCATGTAAGTATGCCCAACTTTTTCTCAAACTTCCATGTTTATTCACAAAGAAAACTTAATGTTCTTACCAATCCAGCTGATGGAATTCAGAAGGAGACAAAGCTGGCATTTACTCTATTGCTTACTTAATATTTTGTATAGAACTGCCTCAGAGTATTAGCAATTTCAGATAGTTAAATATTTACCATTTCTAGCCCAATTCTTTCTTCAGTCAAACAACAAATCTATTGTTCCTAATAGAAAATGACTGGGGCAAAAAGGTACTTTATATCTTGTTACTCATTCTGTGTGACTCCCTAATCCATTCCTTGTTTCCAGGTAAGGAAGTGTTGGGATAATTGAACATCAATATAGGCTCTTCTATATTCTACTTTTGATTTCATCATCTTTCCTTTATTTCCTTTATTTCAGTCATTACATTACTTGGTGAGTGCCCCTGACTCCAGAAAGAGGAATTTCCTACTGTGACAATTTCTATTCACTCAAGATTTCCCAGTCTGATCTGTTTTTCTGAAATTTTATATAACTTCTGAATTTTACCATTCCACTCTTCTCCCAAACTCAAGACATGAACTCTAACTTCACATTTTGTACAAGGCATTTCTACCAAAGGTATTAGCACAATTCCACTATTCCTTTTCTTTCTTTTAATTTTATAAAGTAAGCACAACCTGCTTTTCTATGCACATCTTTGAGCCTTCCATTTGAAATGAGAGGTAGAGCCAAGGAGAAGTATCTGAGAATACTTCTCATTGGCAACGCCCCGAAACCACACTGAGGGATTATTCTCCACTTCTCTCAAACATCTGTAGCACTGGTGAGGACACACTTTGCTCAGCATGAGGCAGGTATGCCAACTTTCAGAAAGAAACCATGTACCCACCCTACTGCAAAAAATGCAACCAATATGAGGAAACCTTTATTACAAAATTAAGTGCCTACAGGTTCAGCATAGAAGACCTTATACAAATCACCATATGTCAGGGGATGCTAAGTGAGCTTCAGATAATAATATTTCATTGTACTCCATTTGTCTAGGTCATAAAGTCCATCTGATTTTGATATCATAATTATAGGACACAAAATGAAGTGTAGATGTCAAAGTTCTTGAGGGTTAGGTGAGATAACAACCAGAATCAATCCAAACTAACATTCTTACTGACTCAATGATCTTTTCAGTTTTCTGTAACATACTTGCTACCACACCAGCCTTAGTAGCAAAGTTCATAAACTGTGTACTATACTATTATAGTATTTCATATAATAAAATATAATGCAGTAAAATTTCAGGAGCCACTACTATCTTTATCAATATAAATAAATCAATGTAAAATGCAATTTAAATTAAGTGAGAGATAAAAATACTCAAATTGTGATTTGTAGCACAAACTCAATATCCAAGATAAGGATACCATGACTTCAGCAAAAAAAAAACCCAGAAAATCTTTAGTTTGATCTAATAAGAATGTCCTTTGTTGCAATTAGATCCGAAAGTGGAACTCTCCCAACTGATTATATTCATGTAATACTGCCAATGGTGAGGGCAAAACCTCAGACTCATGACAGCCACCTCTTTAAACAACTATTGACACTCTGAAGAATAAGCAAGTCAATCAGAACACATTTCTTTTCTAGTGTCATCAGACATTAAGCCCAGGGAGTCACCCCACAGGCAGTAACACGATTTATGAAGGTAAGAAATGGGAGCTGTCCATTAACATGGAAATATTTGCCCGTTTACTTAGTAAAAACCTGGATTTTCACAGAAAAATCATCTGAGATGGTTTCTGTGTTTCAGAATCGCATCCATCATAGTCCAAAAAGTCATACAAAGGAATATTAAAACAAACTGAACTAAAACTGTATTTTACCTTTTTTTTTTTTCCTGTTGTCCCTCTGTCACCTGACCAGTTGGGTGAAACACCACTGTAGCTCACATAGTCTACAACTGAAGAGAGGGTTTTTTTTGCTTCTAGTTAGTTCTTAATGGGGTCTGTGAGGTATGACGGAAAGCAAAAAAATGCAACAAGACTGTGGAGCAAAATGGCACTTTAATAAAAATAGTGTAGAGGGCATATTGTAATAAAATTTCATTTCTTTCCTTTGTTTATCCAGCTCTAAAATTACTTGGTCCATGAGTCAGTCCTTGCATAAGATGATATGCCTGCTTCAGAGACCACTCAGACTAAAACTGAGGTTTGACCTTTAGAGTAGTTATCAACCTTGACAATACAGGAAAGAGATTATTCCCTTTACAATTCATTTCACTTAAAGCCTTTAATCTTCCAAGAATTAGAGCCTTCAGCTTCATCTCCATATAGGCAGACTAGCAGTCTACCCTAATTCTCATCTCTAGCTTGTCTGCGTTCCAGCAAAAAACAGAGCTACAAGGACCTGAAAAAGAAGCATCAGAAATCCATACTTCAGACAGGGCTATCCTACCCTGCCTGCATGATGAAAAAAGAACAGTTGTGATTCCAAAACATCTGAAATAAACAGGATCCCTTATTCCTGGGACAGCTGTTGTTTCTGTTTCAGATAACTAAACTTTGTAACAAGATAATGGCTTAATAGCTTGCTTTTCACTCTTTTAATGAGCTGCAAGAAAGAAAAAAAAAGGCATCATGTAAGTATTTTATTAGAAGCATTTAAGGATACATGCCATGAATGCTTCAATTGTAACAGTCCAAACTCTAAGAAGATTGTGTGTTTTTCACATAGATGTGTGTAAAAACGTACTGTTATATTTTAACATGATTTGACATAAATCTTACAGAGAAAAGTAGTGAAACCGACAGCTAAGTCAGACTTTGAAGAAATCCTGACACACTCAGTGTCTGAAGGTTTTTTTTTAAATACCTCCCAGTTATACTGAAAACAATAGAGGCTTGAGGTCAGGAAAGCTTAAAATCATTTTAGCATAGTCTTTCAATGCACAATAAAAATATATATTCAAATATTCAATTTTCTAGTCTCAGAAATCACTGTGCTTCTGACAGATGTTTATGTTCCTAAATATCTCTAATAATGAAGAATTCATGATTCTCCTACACAGTCTGTATCAATGATATTTTCCATAAAAAGATTTTTAATTCTATGTCATCCAAGTCTCTCTTGCTATAAAGTTAAAAAGCACTTAATTCTTGCCCTATTTGTCCTGGGGAAAAAACGAGTTCTTCTCCCCTCTTTCAGGAACTTTTCATGGCAGATTTAGATATCAATTTTTTTCCATCTTCTCTTTACTCTGAAGATATACTTGTTCAAAGGTTGTCTCATGCAATGAGTGGGTTTTTTTAAACCAATCAGATATCTCAAAGTACAACATCAAAAACACTACAAAAGCATTACTGGAGCTGAATAGAGATGAAAAATCAACTCCTAAACTATACATAGTATCTCAGAATTATTCAGGCTGAAGAGATATCAGGACATCTTTTGTCCAATTTTCAACACAGAGCAGGAGTAAGCTGTGAGGTCAGACCACTATGCTCAGGACTTTATTCAGCCTGATCTTGAATATGTCCAAGAACAGAGTGACTAAATAGTCTCTCTGAAAAACCTGTTCCACACTTTGACTGTCCTAAGACTTATAAGGTCTTTCCATACATCCAGTCTGAACCTCACTTGTTTCAGTTTACACCTGTAGCCTTTCATTCTCTCCTATGCATGTCCATCAAGAGCCCAGCTTCATCTTTTTGCTAACCCCCTTGTTGGCAGAGGCAAGCTGCTGACATGTTCTCCCAAAGAAGTCTCTTCTTCAGGCTGAACAAGCCCTGATCCTCCATTCTCTCCTCAAAGAAAAAATGCTCCAACTCCTGACCAGCTTGGGGACCGTCTGATAATCCCCAGCTCAGCTCATTGATGTCTTATATTGGGGAGCCCAAAACTGTAAGGAGTAACTAGATGATGTCTCACAAGCTCTGAACAGTGGAGGGGTAAACCTTCTCCCTCAATCTCCTTTCTGTTTCTCTATTAATAGAGCGTAGATACCACCTCTGCTGGCCCAGGTTAGACCCCTCACATATTTAATTTATCACAGGCCTTCAAGCAGCACATGATAAACACCATCCAACCAGCTTTTTATCCATCTAGTTTTCTACCATCCAGAGTGCAATGTTCAACACTAACAATGTAGGACTTATGAAAGTCACGGCAAATATCACCAATTCCTTTCTCCATGCTCACAAAACAGAAAGCAATCAGGTTGGCCAGGCATGAGTGGCAGCCTGACTGCTCCCAATCCCTGCTTTCTCCTTCAGGGTCCCAGATGTGAGCTTTAGGAGAACCTCATGATTTCCTCAGAAATTAACATGAGACATCTATACAGTAGTTTCCTGTACTGTCTTTTGGGCCTTGTTTGGATGATGTGCGCAAAATTTGTTTTTCTACAGTCACCAGATCATGTCCCAAATTTTTCATGCTTCATTCTGAAGTAATTTTACAGCATCATCTTCAGTTTGCGATCCCTCCTCTCCTCCTTCCTTCCTTCCAGTAGTCACCTAATCAATTGTTCCTCAGTCTGTATTTTGTCTCTGGTGAATTTTATGCAAGGATTTCCATTTATCTAGGTTTCACCCCATCTTTTAGTGGTTAATTCTCCATTTCTCCAGGGTTATTTTGAATGCAGAGTCTAGCCTCTACACAGTCGTAATTCTCATCAGCTTTTTAGATGGCAAATTAATCTACAAAATGGATAAGAAATATAGGCTTCTATTTCATCACCCATCAGGTTAATGATAATACAGAATAAAGCCAGGTCTAGGCCCATAACAAAATCCTGATGACCTCACACTTATACTCAAAATGTAAGATATGTATCTTTTCGTTATAAAGAAAGTTCTACAAACAACTTTGTGCTTTGTCTTTGTTGATACATCTAGACCAAAGACAGATTAAAACACTCAGTAAAACAGTACCAAAATTCTTAGTCAGGATTTAAGACTCCTGTTTTCTCCTCTCTCTGTAAGGCTACAAGGTTAGAGAGCTTTGACATAATTTATTCAAAAGATGTGAATTTCTACCATTCTATTATTTTTTAGTGCTCACTTCTATAATCAAAATGTTATAAGTGAGGTCACTTTTCAGCAAACTAGAAGCATTATGTTTTAAGATTAGAACTATGTAACAGTGACATTGATTCCATCTATAACTTTTACAGCAGAGGTCTTAACAAATAAAGATTTTTGCCTTGGACATGTGAATGGTCAATACAAGAAAGGAACTCAGGATTTTTTTGTTTGTTTTGTTTTACAACACTAGGAAATATAGATTTCCTATGTATTGACCTGGTCACAGTCAAAGAGATTCAACAGGCTTATGTTGCAACAGCAGCTAATCAAACAATCTTTTTTAATATGGGTGGCAGCATGATGTCACCAGATGGACAGGCAAAAATAGAGACATAATAATTACTTGCAAGTAATTTGTCTATGACACTTCAATTAGGCTTTTTTTTTTAATATATAAGGAAACTTTTCATCCCCAAAACATTCAATTTTCCTTGTAAAATTCTATAAGCAATTTCTTTAGCAGTTATTTCCGTGGCATTGAAACAACAACTTCCCACTTTTAATTATTTTTTTTCAGGTGAATAAGAATATTGTAGATTTTCAGTTTAATTTAGCTCTTTCAAACATTAGAAACAAATTCATAAATTTCTAAAGAACTTCATTACCTTGGGTTAGATTAAAAATTCATTTTCTGAATTCACGATGTAATCTGGTATACTCTTTGAAACCTGTTTTCAACCAGCTTGTTTCTGATGCATCCTCAGAAAATTAATGTTTTTTAAAATTATTTCAAGTTGGCACTAAAATCCAAAGAATTCAAAATTAATAACTGGTATTGAAAGGTGAGTGTGTTTGAAAATAAGGTTTTAAAAATGTGCCTCAGCTATGCATTTGTAACCTGATCATCCTGCTTTCTCAAAACAGCATGTTCTACGTCTGTCATGTGTAGTACAAATTATAGAAGGCTTTATTAAAAAGAATACAAAGACATTTACATTGAGCCAAATTAAACTTCCTAAACAAAGAGCAGTTTCTGCCAGTTCACTAAATAGCCAGCTGTTTCCTTCATAGTTTTACTTTAATGGTTCTCATGAATCATGGACTGTGAATCTTAATCTGTGATCCATTCCAGGATTCATGGATGCAGAATGATGTGTTTTATGAGGATAAGAAACTGTGAATGTAGCACATATTGATATATTGAAAAATAATTTTGATCATGAAGAACTCATTTTCAAGTTTACGTGAAATCAGAGAAAGTAAACAGTCAAATACAAATATTGCATTTGAATAATACAAATATTATTCCAGTCCAGTATTTAGTTTCATAGCAACAGCATCATTCCTGACTAGCATGGTAGATGTATAAGCAAACTTGCTCTTCCTGCATCATCTGTTATATTGGCTAGATTTCTAAAGTAATCAAACATCCCAATGGAATACTAGAAACTAAATGAACTTTCACATCATCAAAGTGGAAAAAGAAACAAAGAAAGGAAATTAGTTGAATTAGAAAAAAAATCACCACAGAAAATCAGGAAGACATTTCCAGTACAATGTTTATGAGCTAATCAGAGGAAGCAGCTATCCTGAAGAGATGAAAAAAAGTCTTGCTGGGGGCCTGTAAAACTTTACAGCATTGCTTAAGCAGCTATCAAATGGTCTGGCCTGAAGCAGTTGACAAACCGATATTCTCCTGATTGTGATCTTCTGACAACACTCAGGAAGTGCTCTCTAAAAAACACTCTCTCTACATAATGACTGAATATAAACATCCCAATGCCATGTTTGCCTGTCTCTTGACAATCCAAAGGTTTGAATTATCAAGAAGACTCAAACTACGGACACATATCTTGTTGGGTTTTTGGGGTTTGTTTGTTTGTTTGTTGGTTGGTTTTTTGTTTGTTTGTTGTTTTTTTTTTTCAAGAAATAACATTGTGGTCCAACTCTATCTTTCACCTTTAGATTACAGAATCATAGAATGGCCTGGTTTGGAAGGGACCTTAAAGACCATCACTTTCCAGCCCCCTGCTGTGAATATGGACACCTGTCACTAGACTAGGTTGCTCAGGGCTCCATCCAACCTTGCTTTTAACACTTCTAGGGTTTAAGGCATCCACAGCCCTCAGCAACTTGCTCCAGTGCCTCATCACCCTTACAGTAAAGATTTATTTTTCCTAATATCTAATCCAAATCTCTTTCAGTCTGATGCCATTCTCCTTTGTCCTGTCAAAACATATCCATGTAAAAGGTCTCTCTCCATCTTTCTTGGTTTCTCGGTTTATTGTGCTAATTATGCAATGTATTACAGCTTAAGAAATTTTAAGTATTGTTTTCTTCATAATACATGTTGAAAGCTGATCACCACCATTGTCACTCAGGCAATATAGGACTCTGCTGAACATTATATTCCTGTATTTCTTTCCCTGACAGAAATGTGTAGAATTTTGAGTCACATATCAGAATTAAAGAAAAACAAAAACAAAAACAAAAACAAAACAAAACAAACAAAAAACCAAACCAAAACAAAACACCCACAAAATTAACAAAACCCCAAAAAGTCTTGCTTCCCTGATTTTCTTGGTTTGCAGGGCTATGAAAGGGGCCCCTTACCACATCACATACATTCATTTCTCTTGCAAATGTTTTCAGTCCCTCTCCACTGGCATTCTGAGTATGGCAGTAAAATATTTTCAATACATTGGTGGATGAAACTTAATTTCAGATACACTGACAACATTTACAAACCAAGCAGATAAATTCAGGTTTTACAGTGCTTATTTAGCAGACTTAACACATGCTATGTTTTTCATTGCAAGGTTGTTCTTCAATCGCCATGAGTATTTGAGTTGAGTATTTATACTTGAAAAAGTAGCTGAATTCAAGCAAAGGCAAAAGGCAATTAAATTCCAAGGCAAAGGGTTGTTCAGGAGTTCATCAACTTAAAATGGAAAAGGTAAGTATTATTTTTTGTCTTGTACATATTAAGCAAAGTTTTAAAACATATTTTAAAAAATTTACTTCTAAAAACAGATCAGGGCTTAGAAACAATGGGCTCAGCAAGAATCAGGATTTTTTTCCTTCTTTTGTGGAAAATGTTAAGTATTCCTTTAACAGCAGAAATTCTTTTAAGATCTGTTTTCCAACATTTTTTTCCCTTTCAAAAAGTAGGTGCTACTGTTAATTGAGAGAAGCATTTTAAAACTTTGACACCCTCTATCCCCAAACAAAGATTACATGCACAGTAAGTTATAATCCTTGGCTTTGCAATACCGCTTTATGAGGTTAAGAAGATGAATGTTCATAGCTTTTAATCCTCACCACGATTTACAAGGCCCAGGGTATCCTTTCCCCAGAGCATCTACAACTGTGCGGTTGTTCTGCCTGCTGCTTAAATTGCAGAGACATTTGCAAAGGAAATTATGGATTGTTGTCCCGCAACCAAGCTGCCTTCTGATCTCTCCTGTAGTATTTCTTTGATAACAGCAAAAGGCTTTCTTTCTCCTTGTTTATCACTCTTGTTTTTCCAGACTGGGTGATACTATGATGACCTTGATTACTGCCTGCTCTGCCAACACGTACCACTGTAAAAATCCACAGTAAAAAGAAGGGGAGGGAATGAGCTATGAGGGACACAAAAGACAGCTACGGAATGTTTGTTTTAGCCATTAAGCTCTTCAAAGTTCACAATTCATACACCTGGAGATTATTTTCCTCCTCCAGAAAATATGTATCTGTAGCTAAACCTAACATTTTACAACCATTTTGAATGAGGTGAATACATAGCTTTGTGTTATTCTAACACCTCTCTATCACATATTCACTAATTTGCTAGTTTCCACATCTCTACTTATATGCACATATCAATATAAACTTATCAAACACTTAGAGGGTTATCTAAGCCATTTAAAAAACTGAGCCAGATTTTTAATTATGTGCCCAATTTTATAATCAACCAGTTTAAAATTTTATTTCATAATAAATGCAGTCAGAATATAAATTCATTCTCAACAACAAATCATATTCTGAGCATGCCAAAGTTCATCTTTGTCCACACACAAGCACTCTTAGAGGATAGTCTACTCAGTGCTGATGTCATTAAATTTCAAATAAAATTTAATAAAGTAATTCCACATTGCTTGCTCTCTATTATCCTTTTTATTACATTCCCATGCTGTCTACCTGAGTGTCCTGAAACAAAATGCAATTTAAATTAAATCCAGGTGTCAAAAATAATATTTTAAAGGCAGAGTGCATGGAAATATATAATCCAAACGATTTTACTAAGCAGAAATGATAGTCATATCCAAACCTCTTCTGGCACAATGCCGGCAAGCCTAGTAAAGATAGCAAGTGCTGATCGCATTGACACCAGATAAGTTCTTTTCATTTATTTGTCAGAATCACTGAGATGTAATCTCAATTTCCTAATTCCTTTTGACTAGTCAGAAGCCCAGAGTTTTGTAAAAGAAGATGAATAACTGAAAATTGCCTTATGCTCTTTGTCCCAAAGACAGCAAAGACCGACTTAAGCAAAAAAATTAGGATGCAGACGCTTTTAACCATGACCAAATAGACCAAATAACTAAAAAACCAAAAAATTCAGCAACCTTTTCCATCTTTTGGAGACCGTGTTTTAAATTCATTTAGGCTTTTACCTCAAAACATATTATAACTAAAGTTATAAAATTCATACTTTCGTATCTAATTGAATTTTTTTGCTCATCCCCAGCATTAATTGTTGTCCAGAATATAGTAAAACCAGTTTACAGTACACTTCAGATGCAACAACTGAAACAAACAATAGTGCATTAATAAACATGAGGAAGCCTATGACATTGGTTTTTACCTGTGTGAAGCAGGTTCTGGCAAGGTAATCATTTAAACGTAGAGAAATACCATTTGACAAAAAAAACATCATGCAAATACAGGAAAAAAGCATCATAAAAATAAAGCTCAAAGAGAAAATTAGTTTCTGTCCTTAAAGAGGTACAGAATAGACAGACTGTAAAGGTGCTTTTATTTTCTCCAATCTACATTTAAATTGAAATAGTCTGAGGAATGTAACATGCAGTACAGCTCTTAGTAAATAGTGAATTGGTCTGTAGCAGTGAAATATCTCTAGATTGCATCAAATAATGTTGTTGAGATATGCAGCAAGGATAATTAAATCCTCCATTTCTTGAGCTCAGTTAAGTGGGCCTAAAACTAAATTTTGTTTGATATATAAATAACAGTAAAAAAAATAAGAAAAAAAAATCCATCAACTCAAAAGTGAGAACTGAAGGTTTAGCACAGTAAGTTCATCACAACTATTACAGTTTTCTTTGAGATGACAGAGACATCTTTCTAAAAGTCTACCTGTGAATATGATGCCACATCTTCAAAGACCTCACACAAATGAAGTTCAGCCCTTAGCTGGCCTTATTCACCACAATCCTCAACTGATTGGGTCACTAGTCGGTAAGAAACATACAAAAGTTAAATTGTCATTGTCAACAATTGTTTCTCATGAAAATGGGAAGAATAACAGCCAAAGCACAATGATGTGTTGTTAAAAAATCAATCTAGCGTAAAAAAAAAAATTAACAGATCACCACATAGCACTTTTTCCCTGCCTCTTGACTGAATATAGCAAGGTGAGGACCAGGACACACACACCCCTTGAAGCTGATGGTCCCCCCTGAGCAAAGATTCAGAATTAAACTGATCACATTCCTCATTGCTCTCTAAAACTTGGGGGATTTTACTGCCAGTAGGCATTACTGCAGAACATCATATTACAGCTCTGATTTGTATGCATTGCCTTGGCTGAGTATCCTTTGTGCCAGCTATCATTCATCACAGCATGAAAATAAACATACAAAGAGTTTTTTGAAAAGGATGGAGTAGTCACAATACAAGCTAGGGACATCTCATATAATGATTTTTTCTTTTCACAATGGTTTTACAGCCAATTTTTTCACTACTATTATAGTATAAATCAGTATCATATATGACAGGATTGTAATTTTTCTCATAAATGCAATTCTGTAACTCACAGAAGCAACTTCTATAACTAGCCCATCCTGATCTGGTTTGTATTACAGCTCTGAGACACGATGTTATTTGAACCTCAGGCTGATGTTTATATGATGGGCATGGGGATAAGCAAACAAAAAGTACTGGAAAATCTTTTCTACTACTTCAATAGGATGAAAACTTGGAGTGTGCTTTGCTGCTTTTATTTATTGTCTAGTTGTTTGCATAACGGAATATTTTGCTGCAGATGGACAGAAAGCTAAACTAATAGGGCGGACGAGAAAAAGAGAAATTAAAATATATGGGATTTCAAGCCTAAAACAGGAGGGATATTGAGAGATGGCATCCAGATAAAAAACTAAAAAACAAGAGAAAACTCAAGGGGAGACAAACAGCTGAGCTAGTGACCTTCTCATTGTCTTCTTTCATACCCCAGGCACTGTCCTTATCCAAAATAAGAGGCTACTAAAGAGAGGCATAACACCCACTCTGAGCCAAACCATTAGATTATGTTAAACTGAGACTTTTAGAAACGTACAAACTTGGGAGCTGCAGGTGAATTATGCCTCCAGAGGAGAATCAGTCATTCAAGACATTAACAATCCAAGTCTCCATACTTAAGAAAACATTAAAAGAAAACTTAATAGTACACTACAACATAAACTGCATGTTTATAAATATATAACTTGTTTACAATACTTCCACTCCCCTCCACTGAATTAACACAGAACCACTTCTGGAACTTTCAGAACTTTTAACACCTTTTGAGGGTGTGGGGGGAAGGGGAGGGAATCACAAAATTTTCTTGAAGTTCAGTGGAAGTAGTATTTATTCAATAATTAGTTTAAGTAAATTTTGAAATTATTAGTATCATTCAAGCACATTTTTTTTATGGCCAAGACATACTATTCACTGACAATGAATTTACTGTAGGAGTGATTGACTCCAATGCAATAGCTGGTACTATTCAAATACGCAGTCCACATGGATGTAGTTATTTGTTTCACCCTTTAAATTCAGCATATTTGTGAGGAAGGCAGCACCAGAAGCAAACTCACCCACCTAACAGAAGAATTCTTTTTTTGAGTTTCTTGCTAAGGCAAGCAGGATTTGAATCGCATAATTTATTTCAAGCTTACCAAACCAACCACATTCCCTTTTCTTTTGAAGAATTTACTTGTGGTCCTTACATTAAAAATACCTGCCAAAAACCAAACTTACAAACAAAAAGAAGCAGTCCAAAAGGAGAAGAAGCCCAACACTGTACAAGCTTCTTTAGTTGCAGAAACCCCTAACAGAAAACAGAAGTTGTAAACAAAACCAGTTGCTCGTTCTCAGTGTTAGTTCTTCACATTATTGGATTTGATAGCAAAAATATTACTTAATGGATCAATGACACTTTATATCAGTTCAAAAGAGCAGCTGAAACATGCATCCAGGACTAAACACACTGCAGGGCTCTAGAGTCTGCTGATGTAGAAATAAATTAAAAATCTCATAAAAGCCAAGGAAAAAAAAAATCCAGCTTTTTGGTGTTAGCACTGCAAGTTCCTGTTTCCTTAAAAGCATTCTTAAAATGCAGCATACAGCCCTAGTTATTTATTGCTTGGCACTTCTTACCAAAAACATTGGCAATGAAAAAGAGATCCCAATGACTCTTACAGCAAATAAAGACTGGAGTGGTTCTGTAAACCTTATTGATTTTTTTCTCAGTTGCATTGATTAAATTTGAAAAATCTTTTCTGCAAATAATCCAGTTTACTAAGTAGAAGGAAAAGTACAGCATGAAAACTGTAATATACACTGTGCATTAATCACCCAATCTGAGGAGATTGACTGGAAACTATGGTGCCATTGAGTACCTTGGAATATATCCACAGGGAACATTTTGAACACATTTACAAAACAAAGCTGTCAGGATTGTTATCATCTGTGAAACTACAGAAAGTACCAAGAGAAAAAGAATGTGCATATTTGGTGAAATATCATTCACTTATAGATATTTTTCTCAGTATAACATATAAGCCAAAGTCACCTAAATTGTGCTGCATGAAATTATGGTTCTTTATTTTGGTTTTGCAGGTGGACTGAATCTTGTAGTGCTTTTCTGTCTGTGCTGCCTTGCCCCCACTGGGGAGAGGTGGATCACAACTGCTAATGAAAGTGATGATTCATTCTTTGTGAAGCTGGCATCTAGGCCTATGTTTTAGGGGTCTTTTCACATTCCGTTTATATCAACATTTACTCTCCAGAAACAAATGTCTTTGGGCAAAAAACTCCCCACACACAAGGTCATTCAGAAAGAACTCAATCATAGACCGAAAAGCCTCACTTCAGCCCATACTTTTCAATATTCTTTGTCTTTCATTTTACTGCACTAGTGCGTTTACAGAAATTTGGCTGTCAAACACACTCTTCAAAACCATAATAATAGTCAATTTTGTAAAGCACATTTCCTTCTGGGCATATTTGATAAATACACTTCCTACACAATTATGCAACAATGTACAGCTAATAATGCTTTCATGTTTACTTATTGACAAGTCAATATTAAAACAAGCAGCATTAACTCTTTTGCTGAATTCTGATATTCCTGTGACAGAATTCAGTAACAAAGTTTCCATGAATTGTAGCACTTCAGGGTAAGTCTTTGCATCCATGCTTGCATTTTCCCTTTTTCTTCTGCCTGCACTAGATGGAGTTTTTTTCCTGTCATTGCTGACAGTCTAAGTGAGACCCACTCATTACACTAAAACAACAAACAGCATTTGCTATAAAATTATCATTTTTCTTCACCCTTTTAGCTCTAGGTATTTTGCAAAGACATACCTGAAAGAATTTCAAAAGACCTGCACAAGTCCAGTGGGTTTCTAAACCAGCTTTCTCTCCATGGACAGAAGAAGGTAGCGACTTCTGAGTCAGCATCTTTTAATGTAAGTTTTGCAACAACAACATGAGTGTTAATTGAGTTTTAAATGGTCCAATGTTATTTTTATTCTCTCCTGGGTTTTTTGTTTTGGTTTGGTTTTTTTTTTGTTTGTTTTGGGGGGTTGTTTGTTTTGTTTTTTTACCATGGAACTAAATGCTACACAAAAATCTCTACTAGTCAAGTCTACTAGTTGGACTAGCTACAGTAAAATGAGACAGGGATTAATTACACTTTGAATTCTGGGGACTTGGGAGGAGTTCCAGGTGAGGCAGGGTGTCTGTATTTGAAAGAAAAGGAACTTGATACTTTACAGTGACAATACACAGTAAACAGTCAAACTATAAGTTTAAAGGCATTTAAAAGAAAAGGTGATAGAGAAATAGGGAAGAATACACACATAATTAAATTAAGCATAAATTTATAAAAGACGTGGGAATACAAGCATGGTGAAGCAATAGAACTCCTCCTAGTTTGCTGGGGATTGAGACAACAGACTGAAGAAACTGGCAAACCAAAAGGCAATCAGAAGTGTCGGAGTGAGCAATATTGCCACATTCACCACAGTTAAAAAAAATGAAATAGAATGGATAGTGAAGGCGATGATAAATATAACTTTTACTCATGAGAGTAAGAGGAGGGCAAATCATACGATTATTTAGGTTAAAAACGACCTTTAAGATCATCAAACCCAGACATTAATACAGCACTTCCAAGTCTGTAATGCTCCAACATCTTAATATGACTCTGTGGTTTTTGAGATTGCCAGCAACCTAAATGATTTCTTACAGAATGAAATTATGCTGATTTCAGGTGACATTAATTAATAACATCAGGTCATCCAATTAGGGAAGAAAGAACACAATCCAACACAGACAATCAGCTACAAATCTTTAGCAACTCAATTCAAGTATGACTCATCCACTGACTCTAAACAGGTCAAGCACAACTCCAAGGTCAAACAGATTCATATAAACTACTTGAATGACAGATTTTTTCTGTGAATTACA
This sequence comes from Chamaea fasciata, assembly GCF_029207755.1. NCBI lineage: Eukaryota > Metazoa > Chordata > Aves > Passeriformes > Sylviidae > Chamaea > Chamaea fasciata. Next base: position 77,953,685 of record NW_027094086.1, read on the forward strand.
AGTGACAAAAACAAAACACACATTCTTTCCTAGTAAAAATGATGAAAAAAATCCCTGAGAATAAGAAATATCTTTATAAAGGTGTACAGAGTTGCACCACACACAAAATTTTCTTTTATTGAGGTCAAAGAGAAATGCCATGTGGACAAAACAGGTGGCTTTAATTTATTAACAAGAGTTAACAAGATGGTGTTGGTGCTTCCAATGTGCTAATGGACTGCAACTTTTCCTATCCCTCACTGCCCTAAGTACCTCCTAAGATAACCATGTAAAGAATTTTCTCATCCTTTTCTTCCTTAAGCCCCTAACAATGGGAGTAGCTATTTCTGCAATGTGAGTACCAGTTCTCTAGAAACTGGAATGAAACCAATCACCCACTTCACACAGCAATTGCACTGCCATCAGAGAGTAATGATTTTCAGTCACTACTGGCTTAGCTTGAGTCTGAACTACCAGCTCAAGGGTCAAAAGCTTTATAACCAATTATCAATCTCCTGGTCCATCCAGACCCCTCTATTATCTTGATTCCCTTTTGAAGATTAATGCTGTTGTCATAGTTAAATCAAATAAGATTTTGGCTCTGACATTTACTTCCATCCTACAGCCCCTTCTTCACAGAAATGAGACAAGAAAACCATAATAAAATTCCTACTATAAATATTACTAAAAAGTTAAATATTGACTGTTCAACATTTATCTAGGAATTAAGACAGAGAATTCTGTCACTACACTAGATTTATTTCATGGTCTCTTAAACATCTGTATTTTGTCTGAATTTTTAGACAGGAATTAATGTGGTTTCAAACACCAAGAACTCAATATGGCATCTAAAAGTATTTGGTCTTATCATTAGGCAGTCAAAATTTTCACAGAATTCTTAAAATACATAGATAGAATATATACCTGACCCTCTGAAAACCACCTTCTGGACTCGTCTATCTGCCTTAATCTCCTTTCGAGATAAAGATATTATTTAGTAGAAGGATAAGCATGGCAGGATTATCTAAGATCATGCTTGACTATTTGTGACACTAGCCACTGTATTGCTATCTCCAGATCAAAAGTGTCGTGATTTTCTAGGTAGTTTTTGATCTTTCTAATGTCCTTTTATATCATACACATGCCTCATGAGAAATGAGACATTCTTTTTAGTTTTACTAAAAAAAAAAAAAAATTAAGATAGCTTCTAAATATATGGTTTACTTCTTAGAATAAATCATCCTGCACTTTCAAAATATTTTTACATCTTTTTCTTTGGAATAGTTCACACAACACTTGTGCTGCATGCATGTTTCAGGAATAACAGAGAATTGATGAATAATTTGCTATTCATACCATATGTCTACTTGGTTAATGGCTGTAGAAAGATAATTTGTCTAAGTGGAAAAACAAATGGGTATTCCCTTAGTTTCTCTCCATTCCCTCTGTAAGAACCTACTTACACAAACTCATAAAGACACAAACATAATTTCTTTCTACTACATAACAGATTTTTATTACATTTTCTTTACAATTTAACATGCTTTTCATTATTTTTTTTCTTTTCTCTAGTAACTCTAATTGATATATTTGATAAAAATATTAAAAGTCTAAATTAAGGGGGGAAAAGGAACATTCCTCTGCTATCAATCTAACTAATCTAATCTATTTATCTTCTATTAAGGACATGGGCAATATAAAAATTGAATAACATTAAAAAAATGTAATGTACTGAAGCCATATGTTCTCATTTGATATGCGACATTACCATGCTTTTTATAGTCTTAATAGTCTAACACAACAGATTCAAGTTGAATTTATAAGGTGGCCATTATCTAGCACATCTAAATACTATCCACCTCCAAATTTATTTTTAAATTAACAGTAGCAAATACCATTTTGAAAACGGGATGACAATGCAATTTTGTACCCTCCTCAGACCTATTCCACAGAAGTTTGAATAAACAAGTCTGCCTCAGTTTCAGCAAGACATCTGGAACCATGATACAATGTCTACTCACGTACAGAAACAAGCTCTCTGAAGAAGAGTTAAGCCCACCTGAACAAGGACAACTTTATCTTGTGTTTTGCAAACCTCTCAGGATTTGAGATCATTTTTACTATCACTTTATAGTTTGAGGAAACCAAAGTTGCTTGCTTTCTTCTGAAAACCACTGTTAAACATAGCGGTTTTTTGCAGTGTGTAGCCTTTTATTTTTATTTCTCAGAAGCTGCTGTCTTTCTTTGATATTATCAGAACCCAGGGTTTTCACCAGTAGTGCACTTGAACCTTTCTGAATGTTCAAAAATGTACGTTGTCTTGTCCATTTTCAGGTCTTGGATTAGACTCCAGTGCTGAAAATTAGGTTATCTGCACAACAGCTTTGAATTACATTTTTCAATTATGCTTTCCAATTTTAAAATTGAAAAAAATATAATGAAATCACTGCTCAAAGTATTTGGTTATCAGTTATTTCTTTTTCTTTTATCTCTGTGGTAAGAACTGATCTAAGTACTTCTATTAAACATAATGGCAGTGTTAATAGTGTTTTATTCCCCCGGTACATGCACAGCTTCACTGGTCATGACTGTTCCTGGGGGTTCTAGGCTTCATTTCTTTTTTATAAGGTTCTCCACAACAGACATTCCAGCTTATGTGATTGCTTTTGGCAAGTAAAATTTCAAACAGAGTAAAATATTTTAGTAAATTCATTTTTGAAGGTATTTCTAGAGAAAAGGACAAACAGTTGCAGACCTAAATATCTAACAACTGTAATTTTCAAGTTTTAAAGAAAAAAATATTCCACTAAAAGTAGGAAACTATAAATAAAAGAAAGGGTAAAATCTCAAAAGATTTTACATTTTGACAATTAAATTGGCTCCCCTATAGTCTTGAAATTTCATTGCTTACAGGAAAAAATGCATCATTAACTATCATAGCTTAAAATCCCAAATTTCCAGGCAAAATCTGCTTCATTATCAGTGTTTCACAATGCATTCTATGAGATTCAGCTTTTATGAGATTTAGGCATTAGCTGCTTTACAGGCAAATATTGTAGAAATTTAAGGCAAAAGAAAAAAAAATGCTGTGGTATACAGATAAATGCTAATCCCAAGATACCTATGCAAGGTACATTTTTTACATACAATACCATGTGCAGGTATGAGGAGACCTGGTTTTGGAGAGGCTGTGGTTAAGCCTAGATTCATCCAAAAGCTGGTGGCTATAAGTAAAATAGGGACCAAAACTCTGCAGACTCAACACCTAGATCTGGTCTCAAAAATGCAGACTCTCCTAACCTCAAGGGCAGGAATAACAACTATAGGCAGGACAATAGCATACTAACAAACAATATTTCCATACTTAATTCTTGCAGATTACAGATAAATATATCCACTTTTAAGAAAAAATTAGAGAAAACAGATCCTTAATCCCTTTTCCCCATCAGAAAACGGTGACTTACACACACTCTAGTGATATACTAAGATGTCTATACTATAAATTAAAAGATATTTTATTATTAATTTCTTTTTCTTTTTTTTTTTTTTTTTTTTTTTTTAATTACAGGAACTGTACAAATGCAAAATGGTGAAAAAAAAAACATGTAATTTGAATAGTTTGAAAATAGGTTCACTGCATCACTTGAAGTGTTTGTTCTCAGTATGAGGAAAAATCCTAACAATCCCTCCAAAATCATCCAATGCCAAGCAGACTAATAGAAATCAACTAACAAAGAACACTTCAAAATCCACTTAGTTCTTTCAAATAACTTTCTTCTGCTCTGGAGTTTATAAAATATCATGTTGTGGAAAAAACACCTGTGAATGTAAAGTCCGCTGAAATTATTCCAGCAACATAATGGCATTTGGAAGTCATTGAGTAGCCCAAATGTCCTCTAGAGGATCTGAAAAAGTGGCAGCAGAAGTGCATTTAACTGTGGCGCCAACAGCCACAACAACACAGATGTAGCAGAGAGAGAACAGGTAGTCCTAACACAACCCGAGACTCCCTTTGTCTGTGTTCCTTCTCCAACTACATGAAAAATCCAGTGACAATAAAGAGCTTTCTGCTGATGATCTCTTTAAGAAGAATTTCACCCTTATTGACTATTTTGAGAAATATTAAACAAACATAATGGATGTCATGGGTTTTGCTCCAACCCTCCCTGGCACATACCTGTCTATCTAAACCAAGACAATGGAATTACAAGTTAGGGGGACCAGGCAGAGGGGGCAGTCAGGGTGTGAAACTAAGAAACCCCCAGATGTATTTGAATTTTCCATAAGGCAGAAAAAGTTATATTTGTCATTCATTCCTTTCTTGCAGAGAGAGTGGAATTCATTATGATTTACACTGACACAAATGATTAAGCATCCAGAAACTATGTTCAACAATATAAAATCTTTGCGTTTAATTTTATAGAATATTTTTATTATTATGAACTACAAAATATCTTATCACTTTATTGAAATTTACCATTTTATTCCAAAAAGTTGAAGATTTTTTTGCATCTATGCTTTAAGTGTTTTCACATGAAATTCCTAACATGTAAAAAATATGAATTGTGCAAAAAAGTTAGAAACAGGAAGCTATATTAACTCTTTATAATGAAACTATTTTCCCAGACAGTGACATTATAAAATACAATAAAGTTATAATAGTAGCATATCACCTTGTTATTGACAATTCAAGGGAACACCTGGAGATTCAGATGGTTGGGAAAAAGTCCACAGCTGTGATAAGTGCTATGTCCTATTACAATTTCATGACAAGCATAGTAGTAATTTTACATATGAATATACCCACTGCAGAGCATGAAAAGTTTATGATTCTCTTAACTGCCAAACAGTGGAGGAACATATTGTGCGTAAGGGGAATAAAAAATTTAAAAAATAAAGGGGAAAAAAACCCACCAAAAAACAAACAAGGGATTTTGGAGCAGAGGTAATGTTCCTGTTCTCAACAGAATATGAACCACAACCCTTTATGTCTGCAGCAAGTCACTGAGATGAGAACAATTTAGCTTAATCCAGCTGGAACAGTAGAACAAACAACGCAAACCACGCTCTTCTCTCTGTTTCCCCAGTTCCCTGGAGCAAGAATCAGTGCCAGTAATAGCATTGTCTGAGGCTAGGAAGTCAAACCGACGTGCTTAATGAAACACTAGGCATGTCTTTGCAGTTCTATTAAAATACAGCTACCCAAGTTTCTTCTCAGCTTTGAATGATGCACCCATTAGCAATGCTCACAGCATCCATGATAGAGGGAGGATGTGATGGTCCTCTAATGTTTTTATCTTCAAGAGTATGGATTTGAGACAAGACAAAGAACTGGAAAATAACCCTATTTTTGATTCCTTTCTCTTTGTGCCAAGATATACTCTCCTCTGTAAAATCAAACCTCCCAGACAGATTGGAAGCAAAAGCAATGCACCTTTGACACTGAGACAGGCAACTCCATAATTCACTGATGATGGAGACCACATGAGCCAGGAACGGATGCATTTTGGCCAACAGTGAGTAAACAATTACTGATTATCTGGAAACTTCATTTAAATTTCTGACCCTTACTCCCAGTCAGGAGCTAGGTGTAACTCTGATATTCACATCAAAGGGTTGTGTAATTGAATACATTTGAACCCGACACAATTCATGCTACAGAACACATGACCTACAGGGATCCATCCTTGGTGACTGAGAATCTTCCTGCACTTGACCTGCCAGGTGCTTCTTCATGCATTCAGGTTATTTCAAAGCTGTCGGCTTGGACTTCTTCAGTAGTAACTTTTATAACAGGGCAAACACAAGTTCTATTTTCTTCAGTTAAGCTACTGATCTTTTAATCTTGTTTTGTGTGCACGATTATGCAATCTTTGTAGTACTCTAACTACAGAACATACACACTCATCCCCTTCTCCTTCACCTGTTATTAGGAAAATCAACACTTGCTCATTTTATTTATTTGCATTTCACTATAGACTTTCTCAGGATTCAGGGTCTATCCTATCTAGTAATCTGCCAGGATGACCAGGGTTTGTTCCCAAGTAGCCAAATTTACATACATCATCTACTTCGCAGTCAGAAAGAGCAAAATTAGTGGGCTGAATTTCAACTTAACCATGGTCATTTTGTCACAGTGTATTATTATTATATCTTAATTTCCTGTTATGAGTGATGGGAAGGGATGGAAAGTCACTGTATCACTATGATACATGTCATATGAAATCAGCTTTGATCAAACAAACCTATCATTATTTTTTCATCACTTGATGATCACTCCTCTAAAACCCACAAAACCTCTAGAAGTTTCCTGGAATATTATATATATATATATATATATATATATATATATATAGTTTAAAAAAATTCCTTTCAATCTTTTGTACTGAAAGAATTTTTAGAAGTGGCATTGATGGACTATGCAATGAGTTTTTCTTGGCATATTTACTAACATCACATTCAATAAGAAAATGATAGCCAGTGCTTCATCTGTGAAATCTATTTTACATTAGCAAAGGTTTTATTTGGCCACAATAAATATATTCCATCTAACTCTGATTATTTTAATCAATTTCTTCTCCTGTTTTTAGTTCACAACGAGGACACTAGGAAAAACCTGACAGTAGTTGAAGCTTTTGCCATAGCATTGACTGAAATCAATGTAACAGAGGGGCCAGTGAGAGTCAGACTGGTGGAAGAGGATGATGCTTTCAACATATTCCTCTCATCAGCATTCAGGCACCACAGGAGGGTTATCAGTTATTAGCTCCTGGGGCAATTCCTAGTGTTGGTCACCAGAAAAAGGGTCTGCACTCAGCAGTTCTGGAGTAATATTGACCTGAGTTAGTTTGCCTGTAAAGTGACAAAGACACCCTATTCAGCATACTGACATAATAATCATTGGCAGAACTCACTCATTTTATTAATTATTTCTTTGGAAAGCTAGTTGAGAAAATTAAGTTAAAATCAAAACTACTTATAAAAAATATATTCTTTTTTATAGGCATTTCCTCAGATACATATGGAGCTTGTAAATCAGATTGTCCTACAGACTACTAAATATTTAAACTACAAAAATAGCTGTTTAAATACAACACACAGTTAAGGCACACATTAGATTAAGGTCAAATTATACTATCTGTAAAACTT